>NW_027412614.1:603256-1203256 GCF_025532065.1 Leptinotarsa decemlineata
TTAAGGACCATTGTCATATATCTGGAAAATTTCGTGGAGCAGCCCATTCCACCCCTTGCAACAATAACTATCAGAATGATAATATGATACCTGTTGTTTTTCATAATTTATCTGGTTACGATAGCCATTTCATTATTAGAGCTTTACCGAAAGAGGTTTCTGGTGCTGTCAGATTGTTACCAGTAAATAAAGAAAAATATATATCATTTAGTAAACAAATTGACAATACAAGTATAACATAACCGATTCCTAGACTCTTTTCGTTTCATGGCAAGTAGTCTAGATAAATTGAGTTCATATTTAAATCATTCAGAAAAGGTAATCACAAAAAGTTTCTGTAAAAATCAAGAGGAATTTAAACTTTTATCTAAGAAAGGTATATTTCCATATGATTATTTTGATAGTTGGGATAAAATGAACATTGAACAAATTACCACCGATCGAATGCTTTTTCAATAAATTGAGAAAGTGTGGTGTAACAGAAGATGAGTATTCACACGCTGTTAAAGTATGGGATACTTTTGAATTCAAAATTCACAACAATATATGGAGTTATATTTGAAAACAGATGTATTACTTTTGGCTGACGTTTTTGAAAAATTTCGAAAAGTATGTATGAAAACATACGATTTGGAATGTTTGAAATATTACACTGCACCAGTCTAGCTTATGCAAGTTGTTTAAACATTTCAAAGGTTACTTTGGAATTATTAGATGATGTAGATGAGCTAATGTTTATTGAAAGGGTATAAGAGGAGGAATATCTCAATGTAGCAATAGATATGGTAAAGCTAATAATATTTACATGAAAAACGAGTTAACCCTGATCAACCTCATCATATCTCATGTACTACGATGTTAATAACTTGTATGGTACAGCATTATCAGAATATATCAGAAATAATCAGAATTATCAGAATGGAAAAATAATACTGATTTCTATTCTGAAGATATATTTAATACACCTAATGATTCTGAATATGTTACATATTAGAAGTTGACTTAGATTATCCTGTAGAACTTCAAAATGTTCATAAGATCTTCCATTATGTCCTCAAAAAATGATTCCACCCTTATCATCATCAAAAAATCCAAAATTGTTAACAACAATTTTCGATAAAAAAAATATGTTATCCATTATAGAAATTTGAAACAGGCAGTCAGTTTAGGTCTCAAAATCAGCAGAATTCATGAAATTTTGAAATTTAAACAAATACCATGGTTAAAAACTTATATTGATTTGAATACGATGTTAAGACAAAACAGTAAAAAGAATTTGAGAAAATTTTTTATAAGTTAATGAACAATAGTATCTTTGGGAAAACAATAGAAAACTGTCGTAAATATGTACTAAGTGGGAGGGTAGATACGGAGCAAAAAGTCACATATCAAAACCGAATTTTCATAGTTTGACCATTTTTGATGATGATATGGTAATCATTGAAATAAAAAGAGTCAATATAAAACTGAATAAACCCAATTATGTGGGTTTCAGTGTTTTGGAAATTTCAAAAATTATTTTATATGACTTTCATTATAATTATATCAAACCTAAATTCAATGAAAATGCGAAATTGTTGTATACAGATACTGTTACTGATCATTGATTTACCACTTTTTCACCAATGACATTTTTGCACATATCAAAGAGGACAATTCGGAATTCCATTGGTAAATAAAAAAGTTTTAGGTTTGATGAAAGACGAAAACAATGGAAGAATTATGAAAGAGTTCATTGGCTTAAAGTCGGAAATGTATGCGATTAAAGTAGAACATGGAGAGAATGACGGGGAAAATTTGATAATTAAAATAGATAAAGGTGTCACCAGAGCCTCTCTCAAAACAATAAATTTCAAAATTACTACGATTGTCTATTCGGAAATGAACATTTTGAAGTAACGGAAAATCTGATTCGTAGTAAAAAACATGAGGTATATGCAATAAATCAAAGAAAAGTTGCATTAACTCCTTTCGATGACAAACGAATTGTAAATTATTTATCAAGTGATACATTGCCTTGGGGTTTCAAAATTTAATCCACACTGTAATATTCATTTTTACAATTGATTAACTCACAACTTATATTTTAACACAATGGAAAAAACGTTTTTATCTTGAGTTCTTTTCCGATTGATTTGTGATTTTACAGAGCAATATGAACAAAGCAATCCAGGAAAATATTATTAGTAGCACTAATGGAAACGAACTTCCTCAAGTCAATGGTCCTTCAAAGTATCGGTGTAATGACAGGAGATGTTTGAGAGTTTATGAAAGTTTTTCATCAGAATATAACTTTTGCCCACCCTGTCATCAACGTCGGGATTCTGGGTCCTATAGACAAAGAATAAGGAACGAGAGGGATTCGAGAAGTCAGTTGAGGAGACAACAACTGACAGCATAACCATCATAACCGCTTCAACTGTTCATTATTCATTCAACAACCACATGAGGAATTTAATTTTTTGACCTCCAACATTGCACACTTTCTGTTTCAGTGAAAATCAAAAGATGAATTTTAGCGATTTATTCGAGGACACTTTATTGAAAGCATGTGAAGATATGGAAAAAACTTTACTACAACTCTGTAAAGAGAAAAAAGAAAAAAATATAAACCTTAAAACGAAAGAATCCATTAAAAACGTATTATTTTGCAAACTGTGTGATACTCCAAAAGACAATAAGGAAGTATCGAAAAGAAGTACAAGACAGTATTGTGAAAATTGCAAAAAGAAAACCGTTTTTGAATTATAATCACCGAAGCATCTGAGAATTGATAAACGTTATGCAGACAATCGTGGAGTCATTCGTAAGTAACCAATAGCATCATTAACATCATTATGCCTGTACCAGTGAAATATAAGTGTACTAAATGTGGGGGAGAAACAAATTATCCGAATATATTATGTTTAGAATGTATAGTTGAACAGATTTCACGTGACGTATATGGTATAAAACATCCCTAATACAACTGTTACGTGTAGTAGTAATCGAGTTGCTTTCAAAGAAACACACACACACGCACAACGATAAAAATATGTATTTGTTGTACATTATTCTTCTACTTTCACAAATTTGCAACATCCTAACTTCAAAAGTTATTTATATCAATACACCATACAAGTTGGAAAAATGGTAGCTTTTTATTAATGGAAGTACATCTAGATACGATTATTTTGAATGAATATCCAGCTTTCTACTCTGAAAAATCAATACCGTTATGTAAGATAAACGAACAATATTCCTCAAACATTTTTGTAATTATTCTTCCATTTTTTCAGATTCTACGGTAACATGTAAGGACAAAGGAAAAAAAGTATAGGTGCGGATACGTTATTGGATCACACGAAAACTTTCATCCCATTGTTCCATTCAAAGCCGATTAATGTGCGGACATCATAGCATTGAACAATTTCATAAACCATCCATAACTTACAGAGGTTTCTGGTGGACAACTGTAAAAGATTTTTATGAATATGCAAATATTAATCTCAAAAAATATTTAGCTCTACCAGAAATTTGTTATGTATACTTATTGTCGTCTAAAAAAGATGAATTTTTGAAAATAACCCATACATTGTGAATACCTACTAATTAATAAACGTTAATAAATTACGTATTTCCTTTTTCACAATATTCATGTTCAATCATACATATGACCCTTAAGGTCAGCTAATCTGGTTAATTATCAGTGAAACACCAAATATTCCAACGAAATGCAACAAAGTATTCAAGTTTAATTATACATGTGACCTTAATGTCAGTTAATCTGGTTTTCTATCAGTAAAATAACAAATATTTCAACAAAATGCAACGAAAATATCCTAATTAAGTGCAACAAAGTATTCATGTTTACTTATACATATGACCTTAAGGTCAGCTAATCTGGTTTTTTATCAGTAAAATAGCAAATATTTCAACGAAATGCAACGAAAATATCCTAATTAAGTGCAACAAAGTATTCATGTTTACTTATACATATGACCTTAAGGTCAGCTAATCTGGTTTATTATCAGGCAAACAACAAGTATTCCAACGAAATGCAACGAAAATATCCTAATTAACTGCAACAAAGTTGTCTCAAGGTCAACTGGCGCACCGACAAAGTCATCGAATAAAACACATTGGCGTACGCCTGGTACATGCTTTAACGAAAAGGGTCGCCTGATGAGGGTTTCCGAACTGGGGTTGCCCGAAAAGGGTTGGCCGAAGACGATTCACTGAGCCAAAAGGTCTCTAATACGACACGGCTAATCTACACCAGCCGAGGCCTCTTCTTACAACACCCTCTGGTCATTGACCATCTCTTACAACCCTCTGGTCATTGACGATCTACAAGAACAAGGGTTGCTCAAGAACACATTGTCAACACCATTGTTCTTCGCCTTTTTGACACACTTCTTCATCCCAAACAACCGCACCCCTTACGCTATCGATGGACAGCTCGATGGCATGGTTACCATTGTATCTAGAACCACGTTGGCTATACTACTTATTTTATTAGTACGATTGGAAACGCTTGTACAAGCGAGTTAACACATTCGAATACGAGACTCGAGTCAGTTGGACTCGGGTTAGCGAGTACGAATCGATGCTTCCTAACTCGAGTACCGGAATCGAATCTGGCGTACTCGAATCAAAATAAATTGGTATTCGAGTAGGCGAGTTCTAAAGCAGGAATCGAGTCTGACTTGAATAAAACCGCTAACACATCGGCACATCACTAACTTTTTCCCTACATTTTTTCAGCTATCAAATTCAAACAATCGAAATGCAAGAAAGTTTTGCAACTCTTGCCAAAATCACCATAAGTTAAGCTATCATTTGAAAAAATATATTTTGTTATTTCAAGATAAGGTAATCAGAAACTGTTTTTTTCATTTTTTATACCCGCGTAAGTCTCAAAGCACGTATCTAGTTGGTTACTGAGCAATGAAACTACTATAAAGGACTAGTTTGGCATACTAATTTACTGAGCTTCCTCTTCCTCTTGAAGGTGTCGAGGTGGTAAAATAGCAGTTTGGTGTTGTGAAAAATTTTCAGTAATGTAGTGAAATGTTTGAATATGATTGTTTTCATTCTATGATACTCCCAAATTTTCGAACGATTCTGCTGCATTGCGAATGGCTTCAATATACTCCTATTTTTGTAATCTTATGGTTGGTATTTGTGCTCAGGGTTGGTTCTGGTAATCAGGTACTCTAATGACACAGGAGGGGGTTGTACAAGCATATATAAGATATTCCAGGAACATGGACCCAGTTGTAAAAGTGTTTTGATTGTGTTCAACTGATAGTGTCAGTGTTCTTACCACTACTATTATATTCCTACGATTCGTTAGTTGGAATCATGGCAGAAGTAATCATCAAGGTGATTAAGTTTCCTTAGTGTGCTCTTATGAGGAGAACAACAGCCTCATCATGCTGTTGTTCATCACAATCATCATGGATTGTGAAATTTTGATTCGTCTTCCACCAGCGCAGTAACTGGACTTACATAAAATTTATATATTTGCATGTAAAATTGTTCGACTATGAAAAAATAAAGTATTTCAAAGAAAGAAAAAGTGTTGTTCGAACTTTATGTTTTTACTGAATCAGAAACGTATATTTTTTTGCTTTCGACACATGCTAAAAACTTTAATTTTTTGTAATTTTGAAATGTTTCAAAGCTTACGTATTCAAAATCACTTCATTGTGAGATATTCACCTAACAGATTCTCAAAACGAAACACGTGTTTCGCCATACAATGGCTTCTTAGGGCGTGTGTAAATTCTTTACAGAATTTTGATTCGTCTTCCACCAGCGCAGTAACTGGACTTACATAAAATTTATATATTTGCATGTAAAATTGTTCGACTATGAAAAAATAAAATAATTCAAAGAAAGAAAAAGTGTTGTACGAACTTTATGTTTTTACCGAATCAGAAACGTATATTTTTTCGCTTTTAACACATGCTAACAACTTTGATTTTTTGTAAATTTCAAATGTTTCAAAGTTTATGTATTCAAAATCACTTCAGTGTGAGATATTCACCTAACAGATTCTCAAAACGAAACACGTGTTTCGCCATAAGATGGCTTCTTAGGGCGTTTATAAATTCTTTACAGTATTTGAATTAAAAAAGTTTTCAAAACACAGTTTCCGTGTCAAAGTTGTGTTGTGGGTATTAAACAGTTATTTATTCGGATTAGAAATGATCCACAGTTTCCGCTGTCAGTTGTTGACAGTTAATCTGTAGATTATCAGAAAGCTTTCGTGAGACTTCGTTTATAATGTGCGACCACAGTCTTCGTGGGATTGTCCCATTGCACAAACAATTACTCATACATCAATCTGATGCATCAAGTACTAGTTGAGAGAAGCTTTGGCTTTCTACTTCTTCATATTTATAAAAAAAAATATGAATCTCATCGATAAGCTATGGAGTTTTAAAATTATTGGATGCGTTCTCAAAATACGAAAAGAAGTTTAAAGATTGTTCAATTTTAAAAATGGTTAGATAAGTGCATTATGAATAAAAAAAACAACTGTAAATTGTTATTGATTTTTTATATCGACAAATGAAATTAATCGGATATTTTTTTCTTATTCTATTCGTACAGTAGGAGATTTGAGCGGTTCTAAGCCTCCCCCCACAACTATGACGTAATAATTGCTTTTTTTTTGTTGTTGTTTAGTGAAGTCAAGGCAATGTGACCTTGAAGTGTCTGGTGATTTTTTTTCATATGAGACTGTGTGTGTGTGTGTGGGAATGTACGGTACAGGGTTTCATCATGTGCTTGTCTATGTACAAACATACTTCGAAGATCCTCCAAGTAATGAATGTTCCATCAAGTTAGTAGTGGTGTGACGACACAGCAGCAACCGTTCATCGGTAAGAGAGCAAGATATTCACTCCACGACGTGTGGCTGAGTAATGCGTATTCATCGGTCTGCCCTCACCTCTCTCGATTTAGAGAAGGCTGTGACGTAACGCATCGCTCTACCCCAGCAGCAACCGTTCAACGGTAGGAGAGCTAGATGTGCACTCCAAGGCGGGTGGTTGAGTAATGCGTATCCATCGATGTGCTCTTACCTCCCTCGATGTGGTGATGGCAGTGACGTAAAGCATGACTCTACCCACACTCCCGATGGTGATGCGCAGGCGGCGAGGACTGTGCTATTCAAGAAGCGGGCGAGTATTGGTTATGTCAGTTTTCATCGAGTGAGTTAGTGAGAACATATCATAGAAAATGTATTCTTGTGAATGCGGTAAATCTTTTACTCGTAGTGACAACCTTCGTCGTCATCAGCTCCAGAGTTGCCAAGGAGGTCCATCAGTGAAACGAGTGAGATTAGATGACGCTGCAACACCTATGTACACATGTAATTGTTGTAATGTGACGATTCCATTGATTCAAGTGAATTCTCCCAATAGAAGTCTGCAACATAAGAATAATGCATGTGTACAATCAGTGATGGTCTTGAAATTATAAATAGTGCTTTCAAGCGTTGGATTGCTACATACAGGGTGCAGATTTCCATTGTTTCCACCGATTACATGTTATTCTTTAACGAAATCAGGCAGAAAGTTATTGAATTATTGGAATCAGCTATCAGGGTTCTCAAAATCATCAAAGTGAATATGGAAGTATTTGGGAGTTATATTCTGCAAACGCAAGAACTGAAGGGAACCAAATCATTTAACTCTCAGAATAGAACAGTTGACCAATCTACTGATTTGAATTCCTTATTTGATGGATTTCGAAATGAAATTATCGCTTAAACAACAGAATTCCAGGAACGTGATTCAGGTAAGCATTTCTATCAAGTTATTGGATGTATCAGTAATTTTGATTTGTATTTGAGGTTGGACTTGTGAAAAAATCATGTTTCTGGAGGTGAACATCAATAAATACAGCCCGCTGAGTGGATGTTCATATTTGAAGCTACCTGAATATATAGAGCGTTGGAAGGCCGTGGTTAATGTCCGTAATGAAGATCAGCATTGTTTTGCATGGGCTATCACATCAGCACTACATGCTGCAATCGATAGAACGTCAGAAGTTTCATCATATCCACATTTCAATACTGTCATAGATGTAACAGATATGAATTTTCCGGTAAATTTGGAGGATATTGTGAAATTTGAGGACAAGAATGATATTTCAGTTAATGTGTACTGTTTAGAAAGTAAATTCGAGAGGGGTAAAATAGTGTATGAATTAATTGGACCATTACGTTACTCTCAGAGAAGACTTAGGAGACATGTCAATTTGTTACTTATCACAGATGATTTCGGTAATAGTCATTATTGTTGGATCAAAAATCTTTCAAGATAAGTTTCAAGCCAATTATCAGCTCATGAACATAAGAAATATTTTTGTGATGGATGTTTATTATATTTTTCCAATGAGCAATTACTATTGCGTTATAAGATAAATGATTGTAATCACTTGAGTACTACAACACCATCAACCAATTTCAAAGTCAATAAATATGGGAAAATGGTACCTGAAAATATACTAATGTTTGAAAACTTCGAGAAACAAATGAAGGTACCTTTTGTAGTGTATGCTGATTTTGAATCAATACTTAAGCCGATTCAAACCACTGAGCCAAATCCTGATACTCGTATTCGATCAAGACATTCAAACATGAGCTTATTCATTTGCTTATTTGATTAAATGTTCATACAATGATGATTTGTCAAAATTTGTATTGTATAGGGGTGGATGCAGCCCAGAAATCCGTCAGCAAAACTGAAGATGATTTGAAAAATATTTATGAACAATTCAATGATGGGGAAGTTGAAGTGAGATCATTGTTATCTCACAGGAAAAAAAAAGGTCCCTGCTGCTCATTCATCATGTAATTTGAATTCAAAATTACCAAATTTCATTCCTATCATTTTCACAATCTGAGTGGATATGATTGTCATATTCATGAAGGAATTGTATAAAAACAAAGATAAAGTGGATGTCATCCCACAAACTAATGAGAAATATATCTCTCATGGTTTGATAGTTTCAGATTCATGCCTAGTTCTTTGGAGAATTTAGGAGCCAATTTAACATCTGATCAGTGTATCGAGATGCGCAAACATTTCCCACAAATTGAAAATTTCAATTTAATGAGAAAGAAAGGTGTATTTCCCTATAATTTTGTTGATGACATCGACAAACTGAATCATCCAAGACTTCCAACCAAAAATCAATTTTATGATAAACTCAATTGTGAACATATATCAGATAATGATTATGGGAGAGCTCAACTTGTTTGGAATTTGTTCGAATGTCAGAATTTGGGTGAATACTCTGATTTATATTTAAAGTCAGATGTGTAACTATTATGTGACATTTTTGAAAACTTTAGAAATATATCTGTTGATAAATATAAATTGGATCCGGCACATTACTTCACCGCACCAGGATTATCATGGGATGCCATGTTGAAATATACTAATATTGAATTAGAATTACTAACTGACATTGATATAGTTCACTTCTTTCAGAAAGGTATTCGCGGTGGAATCAGTCAATGTAGTGAAAGGAAACATAAAGCAAACAATACATTTTTACCGAATTATAATCCAAATGAACCATATGCAAATTCGAAAGTTCCCAAATTAATTCCAAATTTAAACGATAAAAGAAAATATATTGTTCACTATAGAAACTTACAGCAAGCTGTCAATCATGGCTTGTTAGTGATGAACACACATATAGTATTGAGGTTCAAGCATTCATGTTGGATGAAGCCCTATATAGATTTGAATATGAAATGCGTAATCGGTCTAGGGTATTTGGGGTAGTTATTGGCCCTTTAAGGTCTGTCATTTTTGTAAATATGAACAGAAGTCATATTTGATCATAAAACGCAATTCACTATGTTTTGATTTATAGAGTAAACTTTGAGCTTCTTCTTAAACACAATTGGATCATTCTGATAATAAACAAAAACATATTTTGAACGTCCCAAAATGAAAATATTCGAATCCACAGTAATTGGCCGCTATACTACAGAGATTGGCCATGTGATATTGTAGTTATTGGCCCATAATTACCAATTTATTTTGGAACTCTAAAACATAAGTGAGTGAATATCAAAGTGCTAATAAATATATAGTTGAGTCATTAATTCTGGATTTCATTAGATTAGATAAGATTTATACAATTTGTTGTTTCTTCAAACACGTTTTGCAATGGAAAATTGCAGAATTTGATTGATGTAAGTTGTGTCTTTTCATACATTGAATATGGTAAGATCTGGCACATTCCTGGCACTTGATTCCAAAATAATTGGTGAAAGATTATTTGCGCAAATATAGCATAGTCCAACAGATATCTTGATATTGAGCTCCTCCGATATCCCAACTTCTTTTATCAGATTTTTCAAAGGGTATTCTTCATTGGGGTTGAAAATAACTTCGGAAATGATATTTATGGAATTAGAATTTTTCAGTGTGAACGACTGTGTGTTTTGATTGAGTTTTTGATCTGATTGTGTCCTGGACTCGTTTTGAAACAAGTTTTTTGTAACACGCTGCATGCTTTGCGATACTTCTGCATTTTCCATTTTCGATACACATTCAACAATGTTCTTTTTGTTCGATTTTCTCATTTCCTTTCTTACAGGTTTCTTTTTTTATTCTCTATCGTCTTTTCTTTCTTCAATATCTTTTGTACCTGTCTTTTCCAATTCTCTTCCATTCAAAATATTCCCGGTCTAGATCTTCAAGATTAGGCTCTGTCGGTACCGATGGTTCACTCATATGTATATTATTTTGTCCTAACTCCAGTTGGTTTTCAATGGTAGTTAAATTAAATTCGTCTTGATATTCAGTTGGATCCAATTCGTTACTTTCTCCCCTACTTGTGTTTTTCTCTGGTTCTTTCCGCACAGTATGAAATTCTTTCCACAGTTTATGAAGCAGAATGAAATCTGTACAGTCATCATCAGTTTTTCCACAGAAGTTTTGAAACAGTTTAATTTTCTCTTCACCTAGGATATTTTGAAAGGTTTCGTAGCCCATTGGTTGTGGCTGTCTATTATACTTTTCATCCTCTTGTTTTTGATTTTGTCCCCCCAAACATTTTGAAAAATCTATCGAGTCTGGATTGAAAGGATATAATCCAGTGGCGCGAAACCCGTCAGTTATAGTCTTCTCCCTTGCATAATCTTTGACCACTTCCTCTAAAATGGGTGCGAATTTATCTTTTCCAAGAATACAATTCAAATTGTCTGTCCTCCATTTCAAAACTACTTTTTTCCAGCCACTTTTGATTGGCTTGAAAGCAGATACATCTGCTGGTTGAAGGATTCTAGTAGCGTTGGGATAAAGACAAATCAAAATAATTTTCAATTCTTTACAGATATCACTCAATTCGTATGTCAGGTGGGTGCTATGACCATCTACAAAAAGGATTATAGGAAACTTAATATTATTTTTCACCAAGGAGGGATGTAGGACATTGCAAATATAATCTTGGAAAACTTCTGCTTTCATCCATCCCGTATCGCTTATACCTATTCCCCATTCAGGTGGAACGGATGCAGCAATTTCAGCCTTCAATCTTTTTCCCGGATATATGATCATTGGTGGTGTTGTAAGACCTGTGGCAGAAAAGGTGAACATAACTGTAATATTCTGTTTAGAAGAGGCGTGTTCTACCTCGTAGATATTCTTAGAACCCCTTGGTGCCAACACTCTTGAATTCTTTGGACATAAATTGAAACAAGTTTCGTCACCATTAAAAATTCTTGAGGGATCAATCAATATCTCATCATATTCCTTAGATACCAAATAGATGTTAATGTCTCAAAACCATTTTCTAATGTCTTTCTCTGATACGTTGGAACTAGCGGAGGAAACAGCCTCAGGTGTTCGAATTGATAAAATGGTGTGGCGTCGAAGAAAGGCTTTATACCATCCCTCATGTGGATAATTATCCTTAAATTTTCGTGGTACTTTCTCTAAAACTGATTTGACGGCCGACTGGAGATATTCCTTTCGTCTCGGAAACCTTTTTTGCGCATTTTCCACTACCCATTTGACCAGAAGCTCTTCTTCTGTACTGGTCAGTATGGGAGGTGGACCCGGACTTATTTTTGTGAACTTATCACTCCTCCTGAATTGTAGGGTTGCTCGAGGAATACTGAAATGTCTGGCGGCCTCTCTGAGTGGTACCCCATCATTAATTGTTTTCAAAGCACTTTGCAGCTGCTGCTCGCTATATTTTTTGGAATAGCGACCACCCTCTTCAACTTTAGGCATTTTGCACAGCTGAAAAAGCACAGAAATACAGTGATTGGCCCCAGTTGATTACAGTTATTGGCCTCCGGCCAACAACTGTGTACATATATTTTAACGCCTTCATTGCATAGTTTAATCATACCTATCCTTGTTTACTTGATCATTGTCATGTTCATAACAATCATATTCGAGTACAATAGATTTTATAGTCATTGGCCTAGGGGCCATTAACTGTTTATTGCTAATATTTCCAGGCAATCATTGGCCCCCATAATAAATTGAGATTTAGAGGTTGGAGCCATATAAATGGTCGAAAATCAATATATAATGCAATACAAACAATAAAAAACAACTATACCACATATTGCTTGTACAAAATTACGTGACTTGACTCACCTCAAATCACACTTTTCTTAGCAAAACACTGTTTTCACACACGAGTTATGCACCATGAAAGGAGATTACCGCCATTTTTGCGCAATTATGCCAACTGTGAAATTTGATATTATCTAGTGATAGAGAATAGTTTAGGTTTGTTTTAACGCCACCGGTGTATTCGGACAGTATGGATTACAGTTGTTATAAGCGTTTGAAAAATGCATGGCCAATGACTACGTGGGGGCCAACCACTGTATAGTTTACCCTACGGAAAAATTATTTTATTACAGGAATATTATTGTTTTGGTTTTTATTGCCTTTCAGGAAAACCTTATACTTGAACAATTTAAAATCGGAACGACCCTGCTAGTCTTTAGGTAATCTGGTGAACTTCCATTTGAGAATGAGAGGTTCACAAGATAGGTCAAAGGAGATATCATATAAGAGAAAACCATTTTCAGTAAAAATACTGGCATGTCATTAAAGCTAACAGATCTCTTATTTTTTTATTAGTCAGTGGGCTAGGCTTGAAGACTGGCAGTGAACAAATCTAAAAAAATGAACTTCAAACGTTCAAGCTAGTCTTGAATATACCTACACAATAGATTGAATGGACTGACGCCCAACAGAAAACAACTACTATTGTACGAACTTTCCCGTCACACCATTATAAGTGATGACTTATATAAAAGAGTACTCCTTGAAAATGTCACATGTAAGTCATTTCGCTGCTTCCAATTGATAGTGTGTATTTGCTTATTAGTTTTTGAAGATTTGAATTACTAAATACAGAAACACACACTTCAAATATATACAAACACGGCAAGGTTAAGATTTGATAAGTTTCAGATAAATCTTCACAACTAGAGATGTAAGAGACACCAGTGATACAAGGTATCAATTTTTCTGTGATATAAACACATAATTAAAACAAGTGGATGACCCCCATCTCAGTCGAGATTTGACATGTATATAATATAACATTATCAGCTGTTTCTTCATCACAAGTAATCTCATATTTCTGAAAAAAAGTCTAAATTCATTCATTGGTCTTCAGGTCAAGTTATTGACAATAGACAAGCCATATAATTGAGTATACTTAGATGCTAAGGTTGGTTAGGTCCGAAGTGAGTGGGTCTATTCGACCCTCCACCACAACCCGCAAGGGTTTATTGTGGCCAAACTAACCCAGCTTCTTAACGAAGTCGATTAGCTTATATGGTGAGTGATCTTTCAGTTCAGATGGTAAGGTTATGGCTCTGCCGAACTCTAAAGACCTGATTCGGTCCCCAGCGGGGCAAGCACAAAGTATATGCTTTGTTAGTAAGGTAGTCGGATAGCCAAGTTGCAAGATTTCCACCGTGATACCCACGACAATCTTTCCATTCTGATTCTGCGTACGCCACAGCTCTCGCTCCCGAATTAAATTTACAGAGTGTTCAATTAGAGTTGTAAACTCGACATCAATCTCCTCTGTAGACTCGCCCCTGAACTAAATTTACAGGGAGGCCCGTTGGAGTCGTAAACTCGACATCCATCTCCTCTGTAGACTAGCTCTTGAACTATATTTACAGGGAGGCCCGTTGTATGGACTCCGTCCATAAAGGTCCTACGAGTAGCTAGGGAAAGAAGGTCCATCATGACAGAGCCCCGCATTACCATGACAAGTTGATGCTACGACGAGAGGGCGCTCGGTATCCAGATGCTGGGTTAAGTCGAATGATAAACCAACTCCAAATTTTGAATAATTAAGTTATTGGGGTTGTGTGGTTGACGCAGTCGAGAGTCCTGCTTAGATTACAGAATATCCCAACAGGGCACCCACCCGCACCAACCCAGTTAGTCAGATTTTCATAAAATTAGTGAACAGCACTGAAATCCATGCTGGTTGTCGATCATCAAATGATTTGGCTTCAAGTGAGAAGTCAGCCTCTTTAAATAGTTATGGGATGATAATTACTAACCAGTTGTTGGTCGGCCCTTTTTTTAAAATCGTAACGACCTTGCCAGTCTTTAGGTAATCTGGTGAATTACAATTTGAAAATGAGAGGTTCACAAGATAGATCAAAGGAGATATCATATAAGAGAGAACCATTTTCAGTAAAAATACTGGCATGTCATCAAAGCCAACATATCTCTTATTTTTTGAGTAGTCACTGGGCTAGGCTTGAAGACTGGCAGCAAACAATCTAAAGAAATGAACTTCAAAAGATCAAGCTAGTCTCGAATATACCTAGGTTGAATGGACTGACGCCTATCAGAAAACAACCACTCCTCTGGCTAATACCACGAAGGACGTTGGATTATATCCGACAGGCTTCAGTGTAGGATTCTTCACAGAAAATTTCCTGCATATACAATTGGCAATACAACTGAAAGAGGCGACCTTCAATTTTACCAAGTGTGCCCGTTCCAAAATTGATGGTCACTCTTTCAGTTGTATCGCAGGAAATTTTCTGTGAAGATACTGATACCGAAAGTTTCGTTAAAATGATGAATTGATGGAGAGGTAGAAATTAAAACAAATTTTGATCAAAGTTGTATTGTACATTATATTACAGAGCTACATTTCTTACATATCACATATAATTTAAAGCGATCAATGTGACAACTGGTGCTGCCTCATGTGATCCTTCCTAGTAAATCCTTTTCCACATTTGTCACAAAGGTGAGGTTTGACGTCCGTATGGTGGAACATATGCCGCTTTAGATCGGTTTTATAATTGTATTGTTTAGGACAAACCTCACATTTGTATGGTTTGTCTGAATTATGTCGTCCGGAATGCTGTTGTAGTAATTCGTAAGTAACAAACTTCTTGCCACATATCCTACATTTGAACGGTCTGTACTCACCATGAATTATATTCATATGTTGTCGTAGATAACTCGCTTTCGTGAAACATTTACCGCACGGTTCGCATTTATAATCACAAGTGTCAACTTCGCAGGAAGGAATATCGCCTTTATCACCCATCTTTTGTACAGGGTTCCATACGACACGGAAAGCTGTCTCACCATCTCGAACAAGCGAAAATTGATACGCATCAATATTTTTCCCTACATTAGCATTGTGTCGAGCTTCTTCTCGAACAAGCGAAAGATGATTTGCATCAATATTTTCCCCGTTAATAATATTGTTTTGCCTGGCCTCCATTTGTGTCCAAAAGTTTAGTTGAAATGATAAATTCTTAACTTCTAAGAATAAATTCTTTTAAATTCACAATTATTCGATAAACCAATCAGCACTAGTTCAAAACGTACACTGATTCATTTCATGATATCCGGTAATTTTATAGTACCTTCAGGTAATCGGCCGTCCGGCATTTAGCCTTCCGTTAGGTACCAGGATGTTGATGGGGACGAATACGAGTCCCGCTCGAACAATGAACATTTATTCGTACGAAACCGATTCTGAGCAATCTTTATTATGCAATAAACAGTTTAAGTAACTTTAAAATATTAATTGATGCCTGAGCAGAAATATCAATTTTCAAAAAAAAAAACTGTAGAGAATTATTCAAAACGATTAAAAAAAATATTGAAATAACTGGAGTAACAAAAGGAGAGGTAGCAATTACTGAATCCATATTATTATCTATTGGAAAAAACAAAGTTGAACATAAAGTTTATATACACGATTTCGATATCGATTTTGACGGAATTTTAGTAGTAGTAGATATAAAAGATCAACAATTAAATTATGGTACAATTCCGTTGTGAAAAGCAACAAAAAAGATTGAAGATCAAAAACCAGAAGTGAAACAAAGTTAGAATGAAGTCACTCTAACCCTGAAACATCATATACTGAAATAAATGATATTTTTGGTAAGTGCTTCTTTGAAAGTAAATACGACTATTATGAATATTCAGAAGACAGACGAAATTCCCATTTACAACATGAAAATCGAACGGAGAGTAGAAAAATATTCAAATTAAATTCAAAACTACGAAACACAGAAGCTATTTTGTTAGCTATTGAAAAAGACAAAGTTAGACTTCCAAATGCTCTTGTAAGAATAAATGAAAAAGGAAAATGTTCACCATGAACCGTGAATGGAAACGCAATTGAAAAATCTATTGACTTCCCAGACTTAAAATTTGAAAAATTTAATGAAATACAAAATGATTTTCCTGATTTTCCATATTGCTGAGATTTTGTATGAATCAAAATGGCGGGAAAACAATGAGGCGTTCATATCCAGGAATTTGATTCTATGTGTTCGGACTGGTCAGAAAAATTTCTCAATCATGAATAATGGCGAATGAAAGTCTGAAAGACTGGGCAGCACGGTTACGCAGTTTAGTGGCTGCGACAGTATTCTGCGACTTTTCTAAAGCCTTTAATTGCGTTGATCACAGAGTGCTGTTGAAAAAATTATTCCTTTATAGAATCAAAAGAACAATCATTAATTGGTTCCGATAATATCTTTCAGATAGAATTCAAATGGTGAAGTTGCAGAACATAAATTATAGTCTTTCGAAAATCACCTGTGGAGTCCTCCGAAGATCAGTGCTCGGTCCCATTTTGTTCATTATCTATGTGAATGACATATCTAATATCGACATACAAGAAAAGTTTACAATGTTTGCAGACGATACAACTTTACTTTGGCATGGAAATAATACAGACTCTCTGAGAAATATAATTGAAACTGATTTAGAGAAAGTTAAATCTTGGTGTGCTTCAAATTCTTTATATTTCAATGTGAATAATACTAACATAATTTCGATTTAATTTGTTTCAGGAAAGCTAAGTCTCCAGAAGCATGTCATCGAAAATAACACGTGCACCAAATACTTGGCATTGTGGATTGATAATACTCTGAAATATCCCAACAAAAAACTTGCTTCTGGCTGCTACGCTATCAAGGTCATCACCAAGGAGTTGGGAATAGTAGCAGGAACAACATCTTACTTTTCATGAATCGAGTTTCATCTGATGTATGGTATCGCTTTCTGAGGTTTATATAGCAAGCAGTTGATGCAATCAGTGTCTGTTCTACATAAAAGGGCGATAAGATATATATGTAGAGCCAAGCGTTTGGACCACTGTAGACTACTCTTCATGAAGAGTAGAATACTAACAATCTACTGCATCTTCATTCTAGAAACAGTATGTCTAATTCAAATGAGAAAAAATACTTTTCCTTCCGAAAGAATATATAAACTCGACAAAATGCCAATATATCTCTGCCAAAGCCAACTTCAACAAAAATTCCATAATATTTGAAATTCGGAAGATATTCAATCATTTACCATTTGAAATGAAAAGTATAATAGAGTCAAATACATTTCGAAAACGTGTGAAGGAACTTGGAAGAATATCTCGACAGATTTTGAGTACCTGAATCCTTGAAGACGAACCGAGTGATTTATTTATTGCATCTACATATGTATCGGTTATGACGAAGGCGCAGTAAAAGACCGACTTTAGGGAGAGAATGCAGGAGTCAAGTTATCGAAAGTGATTCAGATTGCATCCTCCAAATCAGCCAAGCCACCTTTCTTTCAGCTGAAGTTAAGCAAGAACCGGGGATCCATTTCGCCGACGCAAATTCACCTGCCACAACCGTCAACTATCGACGTCACGAAGCAGCTGTTCCAGAAGAAACAACGGTAGAGTAAAAACCAAACCCAATGTTCAGGTAAATTTAACAAAGGGACAATATCAATTAGACTGAAATCAGGTATGGAGGTAAGTTCGAATTTTTTTAAAGCACAACCTTTACCATTTTCGATGAAAGAGAAGAGGTTTTTTTGGATTACATCCTTATGACGGGAAAAACCAAAAGCGAACAACGTTTTCGTTTAGAAACAATGCTTTGACGTTAACAAAAGGCAGGAATTAAATTTCTTGAAATAAATGTAATTTTTTTCAATCCTAAATATCTTATCTTGGAAGTTACATCGGTAAAGAAGGTTTGCATGCTTCTGATTCTGAAACTTTCGCTATTATTAATGCACCGATTCTCGATGTAACTTCATTTCAATCTTTTTTAGGTTTAGTGAACTACTATGGCAAAATTATAAAACATCTTTCCATTTTGTTACAACCTCTTTACAATTTACTGAGATATTTTGGGATCATGTTTTGCACGATTTGGTTTACCCCTGCAAATTGTTACAGACAATGGTACTTCTTTCTGTTCTAACGAATTCGGAACATTTTTGAAAAATAATAATATCTTGCATATCACTTCTACACCTTTTCACCCATTATCTAATAAAGCGACGAAAACGCGGTACAAACCGCCAAGAATGCGTTGAAAAATGCATTGGGAAAAAATTAAAATAGTAATTTCAATTTGAGTTTGAATAATATTTCATTTGATTATCGTTCCACACTGCACTCAACCACCAAGATAAATCCAGCAAAATTAATGTTCAATAGAAATTTGCGTACACGTTTCGATAATCTTATAGCAGCTAAAAAAACGAATTTGAAAAATCACGTTACAGTAGTTCAAGAGAAACAAAAAATGTATTCCAGAGATAAGAGATGTTCAGTTTTTGAACCAGGTGAACATGTGACCGTTCGTGATTACAGGAAGAAAGGTGTCGTTGAATGGATCAGAGCAATCGTAGTAAAAAATAGCAAATGTTATTTACGTAGTAAAAATTCCAGAATTGGGTAACATTGAGTGGAAAAGACAATTGAACCAGATTAAATAGTTTCATGTTTTATTCATATCATATCAAAATATCTAGACAAAATTGAATTACAAGCTTTTCAAGCAGATTCAAGAGTAGTCTTCACTTTGAAAATGCCATTAGTATTACCCGAATTACATACTGTTTATAGATTGTACCCTATTCTAATTTTGGACAATCGAACAGGGATATATCATATTTTATCTACAAATAAGAAATTCATAGCAAAATATGATGATACAATGCTGTATTTGAAAATCTAGGTTTATGTAAAAACTTGAATTATAAACTTGATATATGCGAAAATATAATTTCGTATCGAATTGAAGTAACGCAATGCGTGGAGCTCAAATTTCAAGACCACTTTCAGAACTTCCTAGAATGTGTTCAATTTCACTTTTATTTGCAGAAGATTATAAAGTCTATAAAATTTATAGTAATACTTGGCTACTTGCATTATCAGGCCTCTCAGCTGTAACGATAAATTGTTTGAAACTTTAGGTTGCAAAACGAGTTATGAAAACCAATTCACTCTCGAAACTCCAAGCTAACTGTAATGCTTTTATTGGAAACACAAAAGTTTTCTGAAAAATGCTTGTGAAAGAACAAAATGTAACTTATGAAAGTCATCCAATTTTATTATCATATCAATGTTGGAAAAATATACTACCAGAAAAAGAAAGCTTACCACATTTGAAACCTTTAAAATTGAGCAAATTGAATGTAGACAATCTGAATATTGTTCAACACAAATTAGATCAATACTCAGATCACTTAGATGAAATTATAAATGAACCATTCGTAAACCGACATGTTTATAAATGAAGAAGAAGGCATTCTATGTAATTTGGTATAATGACATCAAGGAATGATGACCAACCTCCGCTACCTAAAAGAACATTTGAATTTTTTCCAAAATTACTCTCAGCTCCAGGAAGAAGACCTAGTATCCTCCTAGAGGAACCCACTGAGGAATAAATGGAACTAAACTCCAATAAAACATCTGCTTGATTGAAAGTTGCAGCACCGCATCAACTTTCTTTTCAAAGGGGAATTTGTTACAAAAGAAAAATCAATGCCCCCTTTTTCTATGGATTGCACTATAATAACAAAGTATTGCATCAGCCATTGCGCAGTTACCTAGGAAATGTATCAGCATATTCAGCACAATTCCGAAGTTTTTCTAGAGAAATACAAGAAACGCACATCTAAATCTCTTTATTGTATTCAAATTTTTGTTTGATGAAGTAATTCAAAAAAATATAAATTCAGTGAAAATCACATAACATACATATTTTCGATTTCTAAGATCAAGAAAGAATCTAAAAAATCTGCTTACAAGTATTGTATTGTACAGAAGCGATAGTGTAAGATAAGAAGGGATAATGTATCTCCAAATCGTGTTTATGTTGTGAAAATCATTTTCTCCAGTTACTAAGCAATCTAACCTAACCTACTTTATAAAAGTTTATTGATGATTTATGTCAGAATAAGAAAGGTAAAACAAATTATAATGAATATAACATAAAAAACTGCGAAGAGAAAAATGAAATCTACGGTTGAACAATAGAGTTGCGCCTCATATATTTTTGTGTTGAAAACGTAATATGTCACTACCAGTTGAGAGAATGAAGCCCTTTCAGAGTTTGTTATCAAAAGTAGTAATGTTTTAGCACTAATGACGGAGTAAAACTATTTAAGTAGATAGCAGCATTAAAAATACATGTTAAACAGGTAATGAATAGGTTGAGAGAGTTTCATATGATACTTTCTAATGTATGTGTTAATAAAGAAATTAATATATATTTTCATTTGTTTTATTGAAGCTCATACGTAATTTTCATAGCTGAAGTCAGCCAAAATTAGAAATAAAAATCAAATCAAAATCACTGAATTACTCATCAATTTATATATAATTCACGAAATATGGCTTTATTCCAGAAAGTGTTGCATTATTATTGCAACAAATTTTCACATAGTAGCCTATCATAATTCATTTCTAATATGGTTAATTATTTTCATGTTTCGAAATCAGTACCAGCAACACACATAACAGAGCTGTTCAGGTGTTCTAGAAATGTTCTAAACTTTTATAAACTTTAGGCAAGTACTAGTTCATGATTTTGATTTCTTCTAATAACACTCGAAGCTAGTTATTGATGGATATTCACTACACTGGTGTAGCCAAGCTAAAAAAGCTATAGCTTTCTGTTGGTAACAATGAAGCAATTTGATGTTGGTAGTGGGTGACTTTCCTATTCTGCCGAATGTCATTCTATGAAACATAAGATTAATGAAGTTGTAATGAATTTGAGTAGAATGTTGTGCGAAATACATAATTATGATTTTGAAAAAACCGATCCAAGTTTTATTCGAGCCATCATCCGTTTAAGCCTAAAATCCTTAACAGATCATTGGTCCAGGACCTTTCTAGAAGTGATAGGTTGGAATATTTTATAAAACTGGTAGAAGAAATTGTTGAAAACAGTCATGGATCAGGAAGCAGGATCTACGATCAAATTTTCAAACTCAGATCATTCTGAAATCTAAAGGACTTCATGAAATAGCCGCAGCCTAACTCCAAAACCCCAGAATGATTATGCTGAGTGGGAAAGGAAAGATGCTAAAGCTCAAGAAATCTTGGCTAACCGAATGGAAGAAAATCCATTGACCCATATCCTTTCATGTCGAACTTCAGCAGAAATGTTAGGGAAATTGAGGTCTGTTTCATTGGTTCCGACTTCCGTCGTCTGATATTATATAAATTGATTTGAAATTCCTGGAAGAAATTATAAAAAATCAAGTTTAGGTGCAAAATAATAATTATATTGAGCATGAAATAAAATACAAGCAACAATAAAGAAATTGAACTATTAACACGAGATGAAAATTAAAAATTAAAATAAATTGATGGATGTAGCCGTTACTATGTGGTAGGAGATCATGATGAAAAGAGAAATGAAAATTTCTATGTTTTTTACCACTTTTATTTGTAACTAACGTTACTGCAGTTTCGTCCTATATGGACATTTTCAAATTTAAACAATAAGTTTGAAAAGAGAAATGAAAATTTCTATGTTTTTTACCACTTTTTTTGTGAAGTGGTAAAAAACATAGAAATTTTCATTTCTCTTTTCATAAAAATTAAAAGATTCCAAGTCAAGTTTCGATTGTTAGTATCCACAATCGTCTTCGGGTAATTACTGACTGAGATCTGATTATTTAGAGATCATTATAGTGCTTTCACCTATCTCTACGCATATCTCTACGAATTTTCTCCTAAACCAGTGTTCCTCTTTTTGGATGATTTCAGCTTGAGACCACTTGATGTTATGTTGATGAGCCCAAATATGCTCTGCTATTTCTATTTCTGATTTGCTGGTTTCTCCTCGCTGTGTGTTTTTCTTGTGATCGGCAATGTGAACTTTCAATGGCTTCTGAGTTTCACTGATGTGTGATTCTCCGCACTCGCAGGGTATCCGGTAAATGCATTTCTTGGATCCGCAGTCGGTGTTTGGTGGCCTGGTTTTCGGAGGGCTGCTACGGATAGTGTTCCCAAATCTGAAGCAGGTTCTGATGTTATACTTGGATCTTATCCTTTTCGATCTTATGCTTTCCGACAAGCCTCTGATGTAGGGAAGTACAAGTACTGGTTGTGGCAGCGTATCTTCCTTGCGAGGTTCTTGCTGTCTTCTAGCCAAAAAATGTTCCACCATCACTCTGGATTAACCATTCCATTGATGGTCATTTTTGATGATGCCTAGTTCCTTTTCGATACCTTTCATTGTATTACAGAGTCCGAAAGCACAGTCTACTAGAGTCTTGATGATTCCTATCTTAGTCGATTGATGGTGGTTGAATTCTTGGTTCAGATACTATCACGTGTGATAAAATTCAAAACTAATAATATAGAATTTATAAAAGAAATTTTTGAAACGGTCGTATTGTTGGTAATTAACATAGATTGAAGTTCAATAAAAGTGAATCTACACTGTGTCCGTAAAGTATAGAACAAATTCATTTTTAGCTAAATAGGCCATTTTAAGAAATACTCCTGAAACACGTCGATTTTTGATGTTAATTTACCGTATTTTGAAATAATAATCTAATATACAGGGTGAATTACGTTCGAGTAATGACGTCACCGTCATTTTTTTAAATGGAACACCCCCATTTTGTCTCAATTTTCGGATTACTCTAGCTGAGCTGATTCCAAAAATGTATCACATGTTGATTCCAATTGGTACAGGGTGGACAAAAATACAGTAGTTGTGTGTGTGCTAATAAAGTAACGCGTAACATTCTTTATTAGGTAAATTAACAATATTATCAAAAATACTTATTGTCTAGCGGACAGAATATGCTGGAATACATGACTTTATATTAAATGTTCGAACTGCAGCCCTTGCTGTATTTGACAGTAACCCAAACGGTGTACAAATTCTTGTTGAACCTTGTGTATGGTTTCTTGCGTAATATTGTTTATTTCTGTTAGAATTTTCACTTGTACATCTTCAATATTTGCTGGTTTCGTTTTATAAATAACATTCTTCAGATGAGCCCACAGAAAATAATCCAAAGGTTTTAAATCTGGTGACCTCGCTGGCCATTCAGTGGGTCCACGTCTACCAATCCACCTGTTCGGAAAAATTTCATCTACGAACCTTCTAACATCTACAGCATAATGTGGAGGTGCACCATCCTATTGAAACCATAAACTTTCATCAAAACCTCCAGGATTACGTCTGCTGGGAAATAAATTACGTGAAGTAGGTACGAGATGCCCCCTTAAAAACTCAAGGTACTTTACCTCGTTTAAATTACCTTCGATAAAGTAGGGTCCAATGATTCGATTTCGTACAATTCCAGCCCATACATTTACCTTTTGAGGGTATTGTGTATGATGCTCACGCATCCAGTGGGGGTTTTCTTTTGCCCAGTATCTACAATTCTGACGGTTAACCTCACCATTCAACGTGAAAGTGGACTCATCAGAAAAAATAATGTTTTGTATCAAGAGAGGGTCTCGGTGACATTTATCCATCATTTCTTCTCAAAATTGGAGTCGTCTATCGGGATCATCTTCGTTTAATTCTTGCACAAGTTTGATTTTATAAGGATGCCATTTTTCAAGCTTCAGTAGTTTGTGTACCGTTGTTTTGCCAACACCGATTTCGCGACTAACTTTACGAACAGAAGTGTGCGCATCTTCTTCAAAACTCAGTAAAGCATCTAATGCTGTATCAGCATTTGCAGGGGGACGACCTGATTTGCGTACATTTGCAACCGTACCAGTTTCTCGAAATTTCGTTTCCAGCTTACTGACTGTTGAACGCGTTATAGGTTTTTCTGGATATTTATCATTAAACAAATTGCACACTTCCATCTGAGTTCGCGATCTGTCTCCATACCCAATCATCATGAGTATTTCAATTCTTTGTTTTACACTTAACTCCATTTCTACTTCCAATTAAATCTAAGCAATCATTCGAATATTCACGAATAGCAAAAATATTGTAGTACTAAACTGTCACTGAACATCAATAAATTACTAAACAAATAATGATATTCACAAAAAACTAGACGAATATGTTTTTTATAAATGTAGATAAGAAATTATTTCTTTCATATTCTGTCTGCTAGACCACAAGTACCAAACATGTTTGGAAACAGCTCATTTTTATTACTCTAAACATGTAGCAAACTATGGGGTGTTACATTTTAACCAATTGCCGCTAGACAATAAGTATTTTTGATAATATTGTTGATTTACCTAATAAAGAATGTTACGCGTTACTTTATTAGCACACACACAACTACTGTATTTTTGTCCACCCTGTACCAATTGGAATCAACATGTGATACATTTTTGGAATCAGCTCAGCTAGAGTAATCCGAAAATTGAGACAAAATGGGGGTGTTCCATTTAAAAAAATGACGGTGACGTCGTTACTCGAACGTAATTCACATTCACCCTGTATATTAGATTATTATTTTAAAATACGGTAAATTAACATCAAAAATCGACGTGTTTCAGGATTATTTCTTAAAATGACCTGTTTAGCTAAAAATGAATTTGTTCCATACTTTACGGACACAGTGTATAGCTTCAGAAATAGGAATACTTATCCATGCCGACTTGTGTGGACCTTTTGAGACAGAATATATAGAAGGAGAAAGGTATTTTTTGCTGTTATAAAATGATTTCTCAAACTATAGAACAGTACATTTCTTGAAAAACATGTCAGAAACAAAACAAAAATTGAGAGATTTTTTAAATTAATCAAACTGGCTTTAAAGTTGAAACTTTGAGAACAGACAATGGCCTGGAATTCGCCAACCGAGAGTTGGATGATATTTTTGAGGAAACATGGAATCAGACATGAAAAATCTTGTGTATATCCCCCACCTATCCCCCCCCACGTTCTTGAGGAGACGACTCAGTCGGTTCCTGGCTGCACCACCAAACCTTTTTTTAAGGTACAGTTGTTGGATCAGGAGTTGGGGATTTGAGGAGCTCTCGCTTCTCAACTAAATTTACAGTTAGGTTAGTTGGAGTCGTACACTCGACATCCATCTCCTCTGTAGACTCGCTCCTGAACTAAATTTATAGGGAGGTTCGTTGGAGTCGTAAACTCGACATCCATCTCCTCTGTAGACTCGCTCCTGAACTAAATTCACAGACAGGTCAGGTGGAGTCGTAAATTCGACATCCATCTCCTCCGTAGACTCGCTCCTGAACTGAATTTATAGGGAGGTTCGTTGGAGTCGTAAACTCGACATCCATCTCCTCTGTAGACTCGCTCCTGAACTAAATTTATAGGAAGTTTCGTTGAAGTCGTAAACTCGACATCCATCTCCTCTGTAGACTCGCTCCTGAATTAAATTCACAGAGAGGTCAAGTGGAGTCGTAAATTCGACATCCATCTTCTCTGTATAGTCGCTCCTGAACTAAATTTACAAGGACGTCAGTTGTAGTCGTAAACTCGCTATCCAGGCTCCTCTCGGCACGGATTCACACACCTTAGGATTAAGCCATCGTTGGGATACCATTCAGATACATAAATCAGCTCAATGAAACAAGATATATGAGTATACTCTTTGATGTGTACCTTTCATTCACCACCCACATAAACACATTCATCAGTAAAGTCCTCAAACTTCAAATTTTGTCTTCAGCAATTTTAAGGATCTGATAATGAATGCCATCAGAATTCTTCACCTAGCCTTTATAAGATCTCATCATGAAGTACATATAAATAATGATGAAGCAGTGCAAGATAGCAGTTGGATCAACAATTTCCAGTGTTCAGTGACAGCATTTATCCACGAGAATTGATAAATATTTATCGAATCATATCCATGTTCACAAAGTTAAAATGATTTTCATAATAATTTCAATCACTTACGAACCAATTTTAGAATGAAAAGAGGGTTAGGCAATTCACACGAAAGGTTTATGATTAATATTCATCTCTTCATAATACACATTGTACTCTCCTATTCAACTCCTTTTTGTAAGTTAGCCTTTTTATCGACCAATTCACTGATGTACCTATCACACATAATCGTAATATCCTGAATTTGGAAACGTTACTTAAAAAAAAATAAGATAAGTAACTTTTTTCTAATTTGATTGACATATTTGAAAATCTGAGGTTCCAGATTTTTCCATACTGCCCCTCCTAATGTTAGATACATTGTAAATGTGACCAAACCACAATTAGATAGTCGGTTGTTGTTACCATTTACTATGCTAATTTTGTGTGAGTGTTACTTTGAAAAACATCAGTGAGTCAAACTTTATGTATAACTTTTATTAGTGCTTTACGTAGCAAAACTCTCGCTTGCTAGCCCTCTGTAGTTTAACAGTCGATTGGGGACGACTTCCCCGGTCCCCCTGGGAGCAATTTCTCAGACAAAAACATGGCAGCAGACAATTCAAACTTTATATTGAATCATCTTCTATCTCCTTCCTCACAAACATTCATAAAATCCTTACATCAACTATCTTCTACGCAGTCCCAGGCAACAGGAAAATTATATTAAAAACTCAGTATTCTATCGGAACAATTCAAACATGATCAAGCTATGCTTGCACAAATCAATGAATTGCACCTAAAGTAACAAAGAAAAATTACCTACACCAATACTGATTTTGGACATTTCTTGGTTATGATTGAGGAAAAGCAAGGATCCTCATTACTGTTAGAGTACAATTTTAGTCCAATTGTCAGTTTTGTTCTATAATATATATGTCGTTGTCAAGTGAAATGTAATATGGCAAAAGAATATTACATATCTATGATATATAAAGTAATCATTATTATATGAAAATGCTAAAACTCTGCATTCAACAGGTTATGGGCCCAGATTTGATGGAACATGATTTTCAAATCTATGCCAATTGTCAGTTTTGTTGTTCTATAATATATATGTCACTGTTAAGTGAAATGTAATATGGCAGAAAATTATTACTTGAATAAATATCTATGATATATAAAGTAATCATTATTACATGAAGTAAAAATCGAATGCTGAAACTCTGCATTCAACAGGTAATGGGCCAATTTTTGACATAACCTGATTTTCAAATTGGTAGTTTCGTCTGAAACTATACTTGAAACGAAGTGTTTGTGTGAAGTTATCCACGCTTTTCCAGCCACGCTTTTTGGCGTGTAGACAGTCGACATCGGGATAGAGAAGAATATACGTCCACTGTTGCCAAGTTTCACATAATTTCTAGCCACGCTTTTGTATGCTCCAGATTGTAATATATTATGGAAATAATAGTTTAAATAGATTCTACGGGCGCCCTAAATGTAATAGAAATGAAAAATTCATAATTTATCAATATTTTATTATTTAATTTCTTGCAAAAAATTTGCAGAATATGAGTGGAAAAAATTAAAACTGATATTTTTGACATATTTTTTCTCATATCTCCGTTAATAATGGATGATCGTTGATGAATTTTTCACTACTGAAATATAGCACATTATTCGTAGATATCATGTACGATATCAAATCAATTTGCAGTGCCGTCGGGGAGGGTGGAAAAAATAACAACCGAAATTGTTTGACATATTTTCTCTTATATCTCCGTTAATAGTGGATGATCGTTGATGAATTTTCCACTGGAATATAGCAGATTATTCATGAATATCATGTGCGAGATCAAATCAATTTGCAGTGCCGTCGGGGAGGGTGGAAAAAATAAAAACTGAAATTTTTTGACATGTTTTTTCTTATATCTCCATTAATGGTGAATGATCTTTCGACTTTTTTTCTTATATCTCCGTTAATAGTGGATGACCGTTGATTAATTTTTCACTGAAGGGTGGAAAAAATAAAAATTGATTTTTTTACATGTTTTTGCTTACATGTCAGTAGATGATCGTTGATCAATTTTCACTATCCAGTTTCTAACCATTTACTAACCTGTAACCTATATTAACTGAAGTCATATTCAACTATTGCAAGTAAAGGTTGAAAAACATATAACGTGTTGTAAACTCATTATTTGAATAAAGTTTAGGCTAGGTCAGGTTATACATTGGATTTTGTTTCATTTACCGACATCTATTGTACTGTGTTGAATGTGTATGTGCGAAAGGATTACTGTTTTTAGGTAGCTGCCTCTAATTTTTAGTAATGAATGTGAATTTTACAATTCACTGTTGTAACTATGAATTTATTCATAACTGTAAAGTCACACTCATAAGTGTAAATCCACAGTTTTCCCACCCACAGTAATGAGTGTTAAAAATGTTCTAAATAGTTATAAATGTCATAAAAAAATGCATAATGCAGTTGAGATAATCATGTAGCAGAAAATGTCCATGTTTAGCTTTATGTGAGATCAGAATATAGTAAAGAAATGTAAAATCATATTCAGAATCTGTAATGAAATATCCAAATATTCATATATTTCATTAACGTGATTGTTTCTCAAACCACTTTATAAAATATTCGATCCTTTGAGTTTTTCTCGGTTTGATATAACACACATATTATTTTACAAAATAAATGTTTACTCATCTTGGAACGACAATGAAATGATTTCTTACTATAATCAATAGAGTGAAGAAAGCCTCATTCCTTGTGAACACTTTTACTGTCAGGGCGTGAGAAATATTTTGTAACTTTGGAAACATTGATCTTCACCCGACTAGTGAAACTGATGTTTTGTGTCTTCAGTCATTTTTCTGGCGGGAATAGAAGAACCTGAAATCTAACCTTCTACAAATGAGCAACGTTCAATGATGAGTTGAAACAATTTAAATTCATTATAATCATTCCACCTCATTACAACAATATGTCGGAAGACCTACTAAGTTTCCAGTAGTTAAACTAGCTGAATATCTCAATGAGAATTTTCCGCAGGTGTCCTTTAATTCTCTACAAACTCTTAAAAGTAACGACTTAATCATCAGAAATTCATTTTTTTATCGACACTGTAAGAACTTGTACATATATTTATAATGTTTTTCATCGCGATATATGTCAAATCAGTGAACTGTTGAAAAGGCATCTAAAATATGAAACACTTGATGGGAATAATAAGCATGTTGGAAGAAAATTTACCAAGAGTAATAAAAGAATAAAATTATGTTTTTCAAACAGTATAGTTCTGAAGAATGAAATTTCTAAAAAAAATCTTTTATATGAAACATTATTTCGAAAAATAAATTTATTCTAAAATCTGTCAATATATTAACTTGAAAAACACGGAGAAAAACAGTAGAAAAATGTTCTATTTTGTACGTCGAAACAGTGATAAAATTGAGGTGAAATATATATCAGAAGAGAATGTGTCAGCAATTAGTGAAAAATGAAACTTTTTGTAATACTTTATCTAAAAATATATTACATTCCACACAAGATAATATCAAAGAAAAAATTTCTTCTCCTCAAGCATTGAACACAAACATTTCATTTCAAAATTCAACCAAATCAAATAACGTATCTTATTCTGTTTCTCGTCCATGTGAAACTTCAGTAATTACTTTTTCCGAAATTAAACAGGAAATAAATTCTTATTTCTATGAAGTATCTCCCCTTGTTAAAAGTATCCGCGAAAAGGTGATTAAAACTCATGGAATAATGCCAAAAGGAAAATCCATAACTATCGTATTCCAAAAACACTTTAACGTGTGATTTTCACTGGATCTACTAGAACACTAGACTAGTGAAAATCACACAATAAAGTGTTTTCAGAATACGTTATAAAACTTTAACTTGCAAAACCGGTACTTTTGAAGAGGGTGTTTTTTCCAACCCAGACATAATTTTCTATAATATATAAATATAAAAAGTTATTTCAGAAAAAATATCCATTAGTTATCAATAAAAATATTATTTCAGGTAATAACACTTGTAAATTGTATTTCAAACACAACCGGCATTTAAAAAAACTTTGAGTTGTATTGAACGAGAACGGACGTTGCTATGCTCTCTCTTTGACTCTCTTTGATAGATACAAAGTACTGGCAATAAAGCTGTGTTTTTAATCTGTGTGTGCGTAAAAAAAGTGTGTATTTCAAACCGTTGCCTAAGAGACAAACTCAAACAGGAAAATCCGTAGATAGAGTGATTACAAGAGCATTATTGGATGCACCCAGCTTGAAATTCTTAGTCCTGGTGTAAACCCGAAAGTTCTTTGCACAAGAATAACATATTCGAAAAATATTACTTACAATGTTAGGAAATGGAGAAATAACAACGCAGCAAATTTTCAATGAGATAGTGCAGAGCAAAAATGAATTGAGAACTGCAATTCAAGCTAGTGAAACTAGAGTAAGACTTGATCTGGAGACACTGAACAAAAAAGTATCTGAACTGGAGAAAGAGAACGAAAAACTCAAACTGAAAGTGACATAAAAGACCTATATCCTCTTGGTCGAAAGATTGAAAGCCCACTGATAGAGTTGGTATCCCAAATAAAAAAGAAATTGATATTTGAGAACTCTCTGCATACATGCAGAGAGAGGAGAACAAAATATTGCGGAAATATCTAAGCAGAGCCAGGGAAACTCCAAGAAACACGGCCTACATAAAGGGAAATAAACTTTTCGTGAACAATATTGGATATACCATCGAAGAATTGGAACTGCAAGTAAAAGAAGAAGAGGAGCCTGATAAAAGAGCAAACAGTGCACCACAGACACCGGTAGTGGACCGTAGCAACATATATGAAATAGTACCAAAAGAACAAACAAAAATAATCCCTTCGCTCGGTACTGAGAAGCTTACATCGAAACAAGACACCTCCAAAACAAAAAAAAAACCATAGACAAGAAAACATCAACGTGAAACCATCCTCAGTCAAAGAAAAATTAAGGAATCATTCAACGAAAGGAACAGGAAATTGAACAAATAAACGACTGTTTTAGTGCAATACGTAAGAAACAAAATACCAAATTTTCAAACTATCTTCCGCGCTGAACAAATTTTAAAATGGGTTGTTTTTTTTATATCTCAACTAAAAATTATCATACGTTTTTAAGGAAATTTTTTTTGGATCACTTATTTTTACTAAACATTTCTTTTCTGTTCTTCTGCTATGTTTAAATTAGGATAAATATAAGTACAGTCATGGACAAATATCTCAGAGATTTTCAAATTGATGAAATTGATACCGTTACAGCCGAAAACATACAACAAATAAACAAACTCTTCAAATGTGAAACTCACCAAAATTTCAAATTATTTCGAAGCTTGAACAAAAATTTAGATGAATTGAAGTCGCTTTTATATCAGTGTGATCAGGATTTTGATTTTATCATTCTCTCAGAAACATGGCAAATTGAAGATGTTACCCTCTGTAATATAGACAACTATCATATTATATACAACGAAGCCCACTACAACCAAAATGATGGAGTTGTTATATATGTTCGAAAAAACATTGATTTTATATCCAGAACGATTGAATTGGGGGAAATAACGAGAATTGAAATAATATCGAAATCAAACAACAAACAATTATCAATTCTAGCTCTATACAGACCACCTTCAACAAATATACAATCTTTCATTGAAAAACTGGGAGAGTACCTCAAATATTGTCCAAAAGCTGATACACAAATCGTAACTGGGGACATGAATCTAAATATCTTAGGTGATGATAAGAATGATTATCTCAATATTTTGAGTGAGTACGATTATGCTTCCGTAATAAATGTAGCCACAAGAATACAAGGAGATTCAAAGACCTGCATAGATCATATGTTCATTAAGTATGACAGAAACGTCATTGATATAATACCAATCGTTCTACAAACCAGTATAACGGACCACTTTGCTCAAGTTGTTAGACTCAAATCATCTGAAATAAAACATAAAGATAATAATAAAAAAATACGGAAACACATTAATGAAAATAAATTAGTTGATATTATAAAAAGAGAACATTTCTCAGAAGTGTATCTATGCAGTGACATTAATACTGCCACCAACATATTTATAGACACAATAAAAAAAACACATAAAAGAAAGTACAACGAATATCAAAATAAAAAATTCTCAATTTAGGAAAAAAAAATGGATGACAGATGGCATCTTGAAATCAGTTAACCTTAAGCATGAATTATATGCAATAAAAATGAAATTCCCAGCTGATGAAAATATACAAAATTATAAAAAATACATGAACAAATTGAATGATATAATGAAAGAGGCAAAAAAATACTATCCGAACGAAATTTCAAAAAATAAAGATAGCTCATTAAGTCTATGGAAGTGTGTGAATTAAATAACAGCGAAAACACAGAAAGATGAAGCTATAAATAAAATATTTGATGAAAACGCTGACATTCTCACCGATAACAAACAGATGGCTAATGAATTTAATAATTTCTTCTCAAGTATAGGACAAAAAATGGCAGAAGCAATAAAACAACATAATAATATACATCCACAGCCTCTAAATCAATCGATGAACTCATTTTTCCTAGGGGAGACAAATGATGATGAAATATATGGATAAATTGAAAAAAAAAGAAAGCACCAGGTCTTGACAACGTGACTGCCGAGATTATAAAACTAATTGCTGAATATATCATCAAACCCTTGGTCTATATCATAAATTGGTCTATACAAACTGGCATATTTCCATCCGCTCTCAAGATTTCTGTAATCAAACCACTGCACCAAAATGGATGCAAAGAAAATGTTTCAAATTACCGTCCCATTTCCTTGATCTCTAATTTTGCAAAAATTTCGAAATGTTACTGAAAACGTGTCTAACAAAGTATTTAAAAAAAAATGAATTAATATCGGAAAAACAATTTGGCTTTAGAGAAAATAGATCCACGCAAGACGCCATAGTATACGTCACTTCCAGAATATCCAAATATGTTGACAAAGCCAAACCAACATTGGCCATATTTATAGACCTCGCTAAAGCGTTCGACACCGTCGACCATCATACATTGCTAAAGATATTGGAAAGTATTGGAATAAGAGGAAAAACATACGATCTGATAAAAAACTATCTACAAGAAAGAATTCAAAGAGTTAGGGTAAATGATAGCCTCAGTGAAGAAACAGTAGTGAAATATGGTGTCCCACAGGGCACAGTCCTGAGGCCTATACTTTTCAATGTTCTCAACGATTTGCTGAAACTAAATTTGGAAGGAGATGTGGTGAGTTATGCTGACGACACAGCAATTATATATGTAGACGAGGATAGGCAATCTTAAAAAAAAGCTGAAAGAGACTTAAAAATAATCCAAGAGTGGTTTAAAAATCTGCTTTTAACAATGAACATCGAGAAAACACATTTCATACCTTTCACCTCATACGTGAAGAACTTACCAGAATATGACACCCTTCAAATAGATGGCAACCAAACAATATCGATGGTCCAACAAATTAAATATTTGAGAGTATTCATAGACTGTAATTTGAAATGTGGCATTCATATCGAAAAAACTACGAAGTAGTTTTTTCAAGACGAGTTCAAGACGGATATTATATTATGCCCTAGTTGAACCACACTTAAATTATGGAATATTAGCGTGGGGAGCGGCAACAAATAATTATACCAAACAACTGGAAAAAATACAAAAGTGGATCATCAAAATAATATTTAAGAAAGCATACACTTACCCCACTAATGATTTATACCGCGAAACGAAGTTATTTGATCTTCGACAACTATATTTTCTATCAGCAATAATGCGACAGCATACTCACAGAAATACACTGATAGCCATAAACCATAACTACAGTACACGTCACAAAATCAATTCTTCTGTTATACCAAGACCAGAAAAAAACACTCTACAAAGAAGTTATGTCTACTTGGGACCCAAATTATATAGCTTGATCCCTCATGAAATGAAAAAATATAATTCCGATCATTTATTTAAAGCAAAAATTAAGGAATGGATAAGCGCCCAGTCACGCCTTTCCATCCATCAATATATTGATATAAAAAACATATATTACAATTTGTTATAAAAAAAATCACATAGAAATTATTGCTCTATAATATAAGTATTCTTTCATTATAAGTATTCTTTCGTTACTGTTTCTTTGGTATTCATATTTAATATATAAAACATCATTCTCTCTTCATTCAAAACTTCTTCCATGATATTTTATATATACATTACTTTTAATTTTATATTTGCAACACCATTTTTACAATTTATATATAAAACACTATTTTTTCCATATTTTATATACTTTAGACTTCATATTTGAATTTTATATCAACAGCACTATTTACTACTCTTCCGATACTCTTTCCATGATATTTTATATATACAACATTATCCTTAATTTTATATTTACAGCATTTTTAAAATTCTAAATTCACAACACTATTTTGAATTTTATTTTTACAACAAAATTTTATATTTTAGACACTTTATACTTCATATTTAAAATTCGTATTTTCTTTTAATTTTCCTGATATGATTTCTAGATTCTGGATCTACGTAGACAATTTCACTATAGTCATGGTCCGCCTTTTGGTATTTTGTCTACTTTGACTAAATCCCCTATTAGGCTAATTGAATGTATAGATAATACTTTTGTAAAGTTTTACTCTCACTACCAAGTGGGACTCCTAAAAGGAGTTTTTTAATCGGACATAGCACTCAAGGAAGTGGAAAACCATAGACGCGTGTTTCGGGCTATTGGCCCATCATCAGTATGGTGCAGCCAAGTGTAAGGATGGGCAACACTTGGTTACCAGAAGAAATAAATACAAATGCACGGAGCCACCAGCAGAAGCCAGCCGCACATTTGTGGTTTCACTTAATAGATCTTGTGTTTACAAGAAAACTATCAAAATCACCACGGAGGCAGCTTTAACTACCTGCGTGACATCCGGGTCCAGGAAATAATATGAATACGAAGGTTATCTAGTGTCTTGATATAGATAAAGGAGTTTTTTAATCGGACATAGCACTCAAGGAAGTGGCAAACCAAAGACACGTGTTTCGGGCTTTTGGCCCATCATCAGTATGGTGCAGCCAAGTGTAAGGATGGGCAACACAAATGCACGGAGCCACCAGCAGGAGCCAGCCGCACATTTGTGGTTTCACTTAATAGATCTTGATAGTTTTCTTGTAAACACAAGATCTATTAAGTGAAACCACAAATGTGCGGCTGGCTCCTGCTGGTGGCTCCGTGCATTTGTTTTTATTTCTTCTGGTAACCAAGTGTTGCCCATCCTTACACTTGGCTGCACCATACTGATGATGGGCCAAAAGCCCGAAACACGTGTCTATGGTTTGCCACTTCCTTGAGTGCTATGTCCGATTAAAAAACTCCTTTATCTATATCGAGACACTCGATAACTGTCGTATTTATATTTATTTATATATATATATATATATATATATATATATATATATATATATATATGGTGCATATATTTATCATCAGTATGGTGCAGCCAAGTGTAAGGATGGGCAACACTTGGTTACCAGACGAAATAAATACAAATGCACGGAGCCACCAGCAGGAGCCAGCCGCACATTTGTGGTTTCACTTAATAGATCTTGATAGTTTTCTTGTAAACACAAGATCTATTAAGTGAAACCACAAATGTGCGGCTGGCTCCTGCTGGTGGCTCCGTGCATTTGTTTTTATTTCTTCTGGTAACCAAGTGTTGCCCATCCTTACACTTGGCTGCACCATACTGATGATGGGCCAAAAGCCCGAAACACGTGTCTATGGTTTGCCACTTCCTTGAGTGCTATGTCCGATTAAAAAACTCCTTTATCTATATCGAGACACTCGATAACTGTCGTATTTATATTTATTTATATATATATATATATATATATATATATATATATATATATATATATATATATATATATATATATATATATATATATATATATATATATATGGTGCATATATTTATCATCAGTATGGTGCAGCCAAGTGTAAGGATGGGCAACACTTGGTTACCAGACGAAATAAATACAAATGCACGGAGCCACCAGCAGGAGCCAGCCGCACATTTGTGGTTTCACTTAATAGATCTTCATAGTTTTCTTGTAAACACAAGATCTATTAAGTGAAACCACAAATGTGCGGCTGGCTCCTGCTGGTGGCTCCGTGCATTTGTTTTTATTTCTTCTGGTAACCAAGTGTTGCCCATCCTTACACTTGGCTGCACCATACTGATGATGGGCCAAAAGCCCGAAACACGTGTCTATGGTTTGCCAATTCCTTGAGTGCTATGTCCGATTAAAAAACTCCTTTATCTATATCGAGACACTCGATAACCGTGGTATTTATATTTATTTATTTATTTATATATATATATATATATATATATATATATATATATATATATATATATAATATATATATATATATATATATATATATATATATATATATATATATATAGTTGCAGCTCATGAAAAAAATCCCCCGTGTGTTGGTTTGATGATTCTCTTAAATCCTTCAGAGAGTCATTGAAGAGTAACAAAGTAATCGCAGATAGCAGTAAAGACCCTTCCAATATAAATGTGTACAAAAAACTCAAAAAAGAATATCATCAACGGATAACACACAGTAAAAAACAGGCATACGATAAATTTATTATCTCTTCTCGAAATAGATCATCCGCATGTTGGCGGATAATGAATTATGAACGCAACAAAATAAAGGCTGTTGCGAAAACACCCCAAATATCTCCCGAGGATTTCAACAATTTTTTTGTTAATATTGCGGATACCATCATCAAATCTTTACCTCAGATGGACATGGAGGATTTAATTAATTTCGAAGAATTTCCAGTACCTTGTAGCTCCTTTTTTCTCGGTCCCGTCACCGAACAGGATATTAAGGGCGCGATTGATTGTTTGAAACCTTCAAACTGTTCAGATGCCCAAAATTTGAACGCTCGTATCATCGAGGAAATCCAACATATTATAACTTCGCCTTTAACAGGACTGATCAACCTCATATTTGAGATAGGAGTTTTTCCTGACGCTTTCAAATATGCGAAAGTGATTCCAGTTTTCAAGAAAAAGGACCCATGTTCCCTGGACAATTACAGGCCCATATCTATCATCTCTATTTTCTCCAAAGTCGTTGAAATAATAATGAAAAAGCAACTGTTTGATTACTTCGAGAGCAACAACTTCTTTTCTCAAGGTCAATATGGGTTTCGCAAAAATCGTTCTACTTCTCTAGCTGTCTTTGATGTTATGGGATCTATTGTTGAAGGATTCGAGAAGGGTGTGCACACTGCCATAACGCTTTTTGACTTGTCTAAGGCTTGTGATTATGTATCACACAGTATACTTCTTAAAAAATTGTATTATTATGGAGTTAAAGGGGTATTTTTGTCACTTATAGAATCATACCTTTCAAATAGGTATCAGGCGGTTTCGTGTAATGGTATTACATCAAATTTTGAACCTATTGATCACGGTGTTCCACAAGGTTCAATACTTGGGCCCCTGTTCTTTGTTATTTATGTTAATGACATATGTAATTTCATAACTTTGATATATAGCGATCAATCATCATCTAACATTCCACAAGTAATGGAAGAAGTTGGAAATCAAGCCAACATTTCGTTTCTAGCAAATAAATTGAAGTTGAATAGTGGCAAAACTCAAAATCTTAAGTTCAGTAATGTAGGTTCAGCTAACAAAAGTGTAAAATTACTTGGCATTACTCTCGACAGTACTTTATCTTGGCACCAACATAAAGATCTTCTCGCAGATAAATTATCTAGTACAATATTTATCCTTCGTCAACTGCAAAACTTCACAAGCGGTGAGATTCTAAAAATGACGTACTTTGCATTATTCCACTCACACATCAGCTACGGTGTTGTTCTTTGGGGGAACTCTCCTGGTTCGATGAGAATTTTCAAACTACAGAAAAAAAACTGTAAGAATATTGGCAAGTACAGGTTTCCGGGAGCATTGTTGACCATTATTCAAAAAATTACGTATCATGCCGTTGCTAACATTATATATTTATCAGACGCTACTGGAAATCAGAAAAAATGCTCATTTGCTAGGGAAACAGTCTGACATACACCAACACTTCACGAGAAATGCGGACAAGGTGAGAACATGCCGTTATCGTTCGACCAGATCAAAAATGAATTCTGTTGATTACACTCTTTTCAACTCTCTGCCAAATAACTTCAAAGAGCTTAGTATCACCAAATTCAAAAGAGCCATCAAGGAAATGCTACTCAGCCAATGTTTTTACTCAGTATCAGAATACTACGATTATTTTAGGGCAGTTCACGTCAGCCATGTTTACTCGCGATGAAACATACTCACCGGTATCGATTGTACTGTGGTAGTTTGTAAGTACACCTATTATCATAGGTGAATATTTATTTGGTTATATATGTACGTAGGTACCCTCTGTGTTGCTTAATATTTTTATATTTTTACAATTTACTTACTTTTTTCATATGTTTATTTAAGAAAGCCTATACACTTGACTTGCTACAAACATGAAAATGTAACGTAGTTAATAAACTATTCTATTCTATTACTGAACAATTAGCTCTGCTATCTTTTCGTGAAGTTGCAGTTCTCCATCTTGATGCTACTGGAAGCATAAGACGTCCTGATAACAGTGGCAAAAAGTGTATTACTATGAAGGGTTATTCAAATACGGTTATCAGACAGGCTCTGCCCTGTGGTGGAAATGGTTTCATGTGAACATGATGGTGGCAGCATAGGTGCATGGCTATTGGAGTTCAGGTCGTTTTGTGTAATAAATCAGTCACAATTTAAAAAAGTTGTAAAAGATCTCAGTTTTGCTCTTTCAAATGCTGCTTGTATTTCTTTCAATAACTTTGATTTAAAGGAATACATAAATATGACTTTTCATTGTGTAAATGATAAGACTGCGTTTCCGTCTAATAAAATTTAGTTGTATATATATATATATATATATATATATATATATATATATATATATATATATATATATATATGCTGTTTCCACATGTTCAAATTGAAGACTCGTGATGATGATATTTATTATAATAATAATATAGTACGAAAACATATGAGAGAAATCATAGCCTCTTCATGTAATATCAATGGTTGAAATTTTTTTTTGGTTGGTTTCAAAACTTCTATATCTTAACCCTTTGTAATACATAGAGTTCTATATTCAAAAATGCCTTCCAAAGTTTATTAAAAATATCTTGTTCGAATGCTCTGAGTGGAGTAAGGTGAAGCTTGTTGATTATTCAATTGATGATGGAATAAAACTTTTCGAAAGCACTATGTTTTGCCAATATTTAAAACTGGTCAAAATCTCTTTCAATGATAACTTAGATAATGTAATGAATGATAAAGAAAGGCTAAGTAATGCTGTAGTTGAAAGATGGCTCGGTATTGTGAAAAATACTCTTGCTAAGGAAGTTATGAGGCAAAAATGTAGAAGAATAATGAAAAAAATAAAAAAAATATATTGTTTACTTTCAAAGAATGTCATTTTCGTATTTCCAAAATAAAATACTGCAGACCTTAAATTGAAGACTTCAATAAAGGACTTGCTTCCTCAGGATTCTGACAAAAAAAGAAAAGTTGCTTCAAAATAACTTTTTAGGAACATCACTCGAACAAACACTTGGGAATTCTCAATCACAACAGTCACGAAATTTCAATCCAGATTTATGTATGAATGGTAAAAGGGGACAGTTGGAATTCCAGGCTGATTGGGTGCAATATGACAAATGTGATGGTTGGGTGCATATAGTATGGTATCGAAGACATTCAGACATCTTTGAATGATGATTTTTTTTGTAAATTTTGTTCCAAAATTCAAGTGGACACGCCTTCAAACATGAATATGGGGTACATAAACTTATGCCCTGAAAATTATAAGAAAATCATTTCAAGAATTAATCAAAATTTAGAAAAGAACCAGAGATCAGAGACTTTCTAAATTATGGTTTGAAGAAAGGGGCATTTGAGTTACTGAAAATATTTGTCTAAATAAAAGTGATGATAGAGCTTGTAAATATACTTAAGTGCATTTCGAATCTAATAAATATTGAATCTCATGTAGCAATCAGACATGGCATTCAATTCGAGAAGAAAGCAATTAGTGAATATGAAGCATTAACTAGCAGTAAGTGTGACTTTTCTGTTCATTCATGAAGAATATCAGTTCATTGCTGGATCACTAAATGGGTTAATAGGTAATGATGACTTGGTTGAGGTTAAATGTCCTTATTCATGTAAAAATTTGAATCCCAATGAGGCATGCTTTCTTGGTAAAATAACCTATTGTGATAAAAGTTCTGGACTTCTTTCGAAAAATCATAAATATCAATATGAGATTCAAGGGCTTCTTGAGATAACTGATACGTGTTGGTGTGATTTGATAATTTGAACAATTGAGGGTATTGAAGTATAACGAATATATAGAAATAAACTTTTTTGGAGTAATATGTTTCCTAAATTGAACAGATTTTTTTATTTCAATAGGCTTTTGATTCTCTCAGTGGCAGTAGTCACACCTATATTTATTAAATGGAAACCTGTACATGAACTGAATATATTACTGAATGGACTTGTTTCTGCTTGTTAGAATGATGTATCAAAATAAAAATATTACTTATTTGTTACTGGTAACGCCATCTCTTGTGCAAAGTATACACTTTATTGTTGATGTATGTATCTGTTTAAAAAAAATCTGTATACCTGATTTAATAAAAAGTATTAGTATGTTAGCGACATTCACTCGTTTCATTACATGTTATGGGCTTACCCCGAAATTATCAGTTATTTTTTCTAAAATAGATAATTTGTGAAAGTTGTATCGCGGAAACATGACTACGAACTATATTGCCAATGTTCCTAAACTAAAAGGAAGAGAGAACTATGATGAGTGGAGCTTCGCGGCTGAAAATTTGTTGTTGCTCGAAGGGATGGACAAATACATCAAACCGACGCCAGATTTTGAAGTTAAGCCAGTGGACGATGCAAAAACGAAGGCAAAACTAATATTGACTGTAGACCCGTCATTGTACGTGCATATCAAGAATACCAAGAGCTCAGCAGAATTATGGACCACATTGAAGACCATGTTTGATGATTCAGGTTTCTCAAGAAAAATAACATTGCTGCGACATTTGATATCCATAAGACAAGAAAATTGTGATTCTATGGCGACATATGTGACTCAAATAGTCGAGACAGCACAGCGATTGAATGGCACAGGTTTTACAATAACAGACGAATGGGTTGGCTCATTATTATTAGCAGGTTTGTCCGATCGTTATATGCCCATGATCATGGCAATCGAACACTCAGGTATTTCGATAACTGCAGATGTCATAAAGTCGAAATTACTTGACATGGAAGTGACCAGTGACAATGATAGTGCAGAAACCGGAGCTGCGTTTGCAGCTCGAAATAAATTTTACTCTGACAACACAAAGCCAAAGAAGTATGGCGGTCCCTCTACGTCAAACAAAAAGACAGTGACAGCAATGACAGATTCATCTACGAAAACAATAACATGCTATAAGTGTAAAGAAGATGGTCATTATCGAAATCAGTGCCCGTTATTGAAGAAAAATAATAGCAAATATGTATTTAATGTAGTTTTCCTGAATGGAAAATTTAACAAAACAGAGTGGTACGTAGATTCCGGCGCAAGCGCACATATGACGGTGAATGAAACTTGGATTATTAGAAACATGAACTCCACACCGTATTTACCTGAAATTGTGGTAGCAAATGAATCAGAAGTGCCAGTTGTTTGTTCCGGAGACGTCGATATTGTTTCTGACTTAGATTTCGACATTACTGTGAAAGATGTGCTATGCGTGCCTAGTTTGACAACAAACTTATTATCTGTAAGTGAACTAATTAAAAACGGAAATAATGTCAGTTTTGATGAAAAACACTGTTACATACGAAACAAAAACAATGTTTTGGTAGCCACAGCTGATTTGACAGATGGTGTATATAAGCTGAGATTACATACAAGGAGTTGTATGTTGGCTGGACCAGTGGTAAGTGGAAAACTATGGCACAGAAGGCTGGCACACATCAATAGTCAGGACATGAATAAAATGAGAAATATGGTGAATGGTTTGTCATTTGAAAACAATTTCAATATAAACAAGTCTCAATGTTTAACTTGTTGTGAGGGAAAGCAGGAAAGATTACCTTTTTCGAGTATGGGTGAAAGAAGCACAGATACACTACACAGAATCCATACAGACCTTTGTGGACCAATGGAAACTAGTTCATTGAGTGGTGCAAGGTATTTTATACTGTTTGTCGATGATTTTCGTAGAATGACATTTATACATTTTCTTAAAAAGAAAAATGAAGCATTCACTTATTTCAAAATCTTCAAAACAATGGTGGAAAATCAATTTAATAAAAAGATAAAAATACTAAGGTCAGACAATGGATTGGAGTACACCAACAAAGAGTTTGAGAATTATTTAAAGCAAGAGGGTATAATCCATCAAAGATCAAATAATTATACACCTGAACAGAATGGCCTATGTGAGCGAGCCAATCGTACTGTGTTGGAGAAGGCTAGATGTCTAATGTTTGATGCAAAGCTGGATAAAAAATTTTGGGCGGAACCAGCAAACACTGCTGTCTATTTAAAAAATAGATCCATTGCATCGGGACTTCAGAAAACTCCACATGAATTATGGTATGGGAGAAAACCAGACCTAAGCCACATACGTTTGTTTGGATGTAAAGTCATGGTACATATCCCTAAAGAACGTCGTTTGAAGTGGGATAAGAAGTCTGCAGAGCACATATTAGTTGGCTATAGTGAAGATGTTAAGGGCTACAGGCTTTACAATCCTGTCAAGAAGACTCTTGTTATCAGCAGAGATGTTATCTTCATGGAAGAAGAATTAGGTACCGAAAAAGAAAGTGAAAAGTTGGCTATCTGGATTCCTAACGAAGAGACACCTGCAGTTGGCATACAGGAGGAGGTGAATGCAGATTCAGTGGGGGAAGCATCGCAAAATGTTTTAGATTCCCCAGAATGCCACTCAGATTCTTCTATGATGGGAATGAAACCTTGACTGAAATTCCAACTACAGATGATTTAGTACAAGAAGCCCAAGTGACCTCAATCTCAGAGCAGGAACCAGAATTATCTAGCAAGCGTCCCAGACGACAACCTGATAGATATGGGTTTATGTGTCACTCCAGTACTACATCAGAGGAGATCATATTCTCAGAGGCTCTTGCGGGACCTGAGAGTGAGCAGTGGAAGGGCGCCATGGCCGACGAGCTGCAATCTTTTGAGGACAACGATGCTTGGGAGCTCGTTGACAACCCAGGTGATGTGACAGTAGTGAAGTGCAGGTGGGTATTTAATAAAAAGTTTGATGTCGACAACAATGTGCGATTCCGAGCTAAACTGGTAGCCAAAGGTTTTTCGCAGAAACCTGGCATAGATTATACAGACACTTTCTCTCCAGTTGTAAGACATTCCACACTTAGATTATTATTTGCTCTTAGTGTTGAGTTGAAAATGAGTATTGATCACTTAGATGTAACTACAGCCTTTTTAAATGGTTTTTTGAAAGAAACTATTTACATGTCATTACCTGAGGGTTTTGTGAACAAAAGTAGGGGAAAAGTTTTGAAATTAAAAAGAGCAATCTATGGATTAAAACAATCTTCTCTTGCGTGGTATGACAGAGTTAAAGAATTACTTAGTAATTTGGATTTCAAAAATAGTCAGTACGAGCCTTGTTTGTTCACAAAAACAAAGGGTGAAATAAAAATTATTGTGGCCCTATATGTTGATGATTTTTTAATTTTTTCTAATAATTCTTTTGAAACTGATAATTTGAAAGGCATTTTGGGTGCAGAATTTAAATTAAAAGATTTGGGACCTGTAAGACAATATCTAGGTATGAGAATAAATGTAGACAAAAATAAAAATGTAATAACTGTAGATCAACAACAGTATATTGAGCAGTTAGCTTCTAAATTCAATATTTCAGATTGTAAAACATATAAAACCCCAATAGAATGTAAATTAAATGTTAAAAAATCTGATGAATGTGTATCTGATCTTCCATATCAAAAGTTAATTGGATCATTGATGTATTTGGCAGTACTAACTAGGCCAGACATTTCCTATTCTGTTAGTTATCTGAGCCAATTTAATAGTTGTTACAACCATACACATTGGCATTATGCTAAACGCATTTTGAAATATTTGTTATATACAAAAACATATTGTTTAAGATTTTGTAAAGATGATAGCAAGCTACAGGGTTTTGTTGATAGTGACTGGGCTAGTGATGATTTAGACAGAAAGTCATATACAGGCTTTTGCTTCACAATGTCTGGATCAGTCATTTCATGGCAAAGCAGGAAGCAAAAGACTGTATCCCTTTCCAGTACAGAGGCAGAATATACTGCGCTGTCTGAGGCAGCCCGAGAAGCAGTGTATCTTAGAAACCTTCTTCATGAAATTATAGGTAGTTTTTATATGATTGAGATATATTGTGACAATCAAAGTGCATTAAAATTGGCAGTAAGCAATCAAAGTCACAATGATCTAAACATATTGATGTGAAGTATCATTATGTAAGAGATGTTATTAAAAATGAATATATAAAACTTCTATATTTATGTACTGAAGAAATGACAGCTGATATTCTCACTAAAGGTTTATGCCCTGTTAAACATTATAAGTTTCTACGTAAATTAGGAATTGTACCAAGGTAATGTTATTGGTTTATTTTGATAAGTGGGAGTGTTAGAATGATGTATCAAAATAAAAATATTACTTATTTGTTACTGGTAACGCCATCTCTTGTGCAAAGTATACACTTTATTGTTGATGTATGTATCTGTTTAAAAAAAAATCTGTATACCTGATTTAATAAAAAGTATTAGTATGTTAGCGACATTCACTCGTTTCATTACACTGCTTCAGAATATTATAAAAGCATTGGAAGAAATTACTATATTTTGTATTTTCCGGGTTTCAATTGTGAAATGAAAGAAATTGCAAACGAAGATTTTGGAATATTATCTAGGAAAGTTTGGCTGACGAATTTTATTGTAGATATTTGCGTGAACATATTTAACGATTCTGAAAAAAACATTTCGAATTTTAACCTGCATGCTGGCTGCCAGAATATTCTTGTTTGCCCATTGAGAGAAATCTTGTTTGCCCATTGAGAGAAATAGTATCCAATTACCGAATTCCAAATCGAAAAAAGTCTTACAGTATTTCCAATTAATCCAAATTATTCAGATTACTCAGATAATTCAAGTTCGCATCATTTTTGTTTAGCGCTGGTGTATATTGAAAATAAAAAATTCATTTTTTTGAACTCCTGCGGAAGTACTGAAATTGAAATTATTAAATATTTGACTTCATTTTAGAAATATTTGAAGTATTATAATGGAGTCAATGGAACATATTTGAATAGTGATAAGTGGTCGATTGAAATAAAAGAACATTATAAACAAGTTGATTGATATAACTGTGGGGTTTTTATTATATATTTTTTCAATAAGTTAGTGAATGGGGAAAATTTAAATAATAATGTGAATATAACACATTATAGGAATAGTTTAAAGGAAATTATAATTAGGTCTTCCCATGATATGAGTGACAAATATCTGTTTTGCAATTATCTTTTGAACTAACATGCAGCATTTGTCAGAGGATAAGTCACGCGAAATGTATCGATAATTCTGAATATGATTCAAGGAAAGACAGTCTTCGATACAAACTTGGTATTTGTCCTTTATGTTCAGCATATTGAGTTGCCATTATTCATTTTCTTTATGTGATTTATGTTTATTTCATTTATTATCGAGTTTAAACATATTATGCTATGTTCATTTCGAAAAATGTTGATATTATTTGAGATTTTAAAAAAACTTTGTTTAATTCATTTTTGAATATGTTTATTTTTGAATGATGTTTATTTTATTTATTATCGAGTTTGAAAATACTAAGATATGATCATTTCGATTTTGAGAATATTAAGTTACATTCATTTTTGAATACGTATATTTTTATTAGAGTGTTTGTTTGTTGAGTTTATCATATTTATTTTGTTCATTTTTGAAGTTTAGGGTGGTGCTGTTGATTATTTTTTCCTACAGCTGAAACAGTAGTGATACCAGATCTCAGTTATTTCTTGATTTTTTACTTGACATAGGAATTGTGCTGAAGATTTGCAAACAATTTATCGAAAACTAACATTCAATAATTATTTTATATAATCTATCAAAATTGTCATTATAATGCTCTACATCGAAATTAACATTAACCAAAATCTTTAATTCCATATACTCTAGCATAATTCTTGTGTCATGATTATTGTTATATGTGATTTTTCAACATGAATTTTTATTTTTTTAGGGTGATGTGGAACTGGGCCTCTGTTTTTCATCCTTTGAACCGACACCTCCATTTTTTTCACATCTCTCCCTCAGAAAACAAAATAAGCTACATAAATTAGATGTTACTTATTTTTCTTTGAATAAAGAAATTTTTGTATCGAGATCGGAGCTACAAGGTGTTTTCTGAGAGGAATGACTACCCATAGCAACTACGTCTCATTTTTACACCCTTCCCTATGACACTGCAAATTGATTTGATGTTGCAGTTGTTATTTATCAATAATATGCTATATTCCAGTGGAAAATTCATCAACGATGATCCATTATTGAAGGAGATAAAAGAAAAAAAAATGTCAAAAAATGTCAGTTTTGATTTTTTCCGCCCTCCCCGATGGCACTGGAAATTGATTTGACCTCGTACATGATATCTATGAATAATGTGCTATATTCAGTGAAAAATTCATCAACGATGATCCACTATTAATGAAGATGAAAGAAAATTAGTCACAAAATTTCAGTTTTTATTTTTGATCTGCACTGCAAATACGGCATTTTAAATTGATTTGGTTTCGTACATGATATCTATGGATAATGTGCTATATTTCAGTGAAAAATTCATCAACGATCATCCAGTATTACCAAAGATATGAGAAAAAATATGTTGAAAAATTTCAGGTTGAGTGATGCTGAAGTCAAGGAAGGCATCTTTATTGGGCCTCAAATCCGTGAAATCGTAAATGATCCTGCTTTTGACATGATTTTAACAGGAAATGAAAAAAGAGCCTGGGAAGCCTTTAAGGGGGTTGTACATGGGTTTTTAGGTAACAAAAGAGATGATAACTTCACAGCATTGGTTAAAGAGCTTCTTCAAGCTTACCACCAACTTGGATGCAACATGTCCTTAAAAATTCATTTTCTTCACTCTCATCTTAATTTCTTTCCACAAAACTGTGGAGCTGTGAGTGACGAACATGGAGAAAGATTCCATCAAGACATTGCCTTAATGGAACAGAGATATCAGGGCCGTTGGAATGAAGCAATGCTTGCAGACTACTGCTGGTCTGTGTGTAGGGATGCTCCAGAAGTATTTTATAAAAGACAAGCTAAACGACAGCGATCTTACAATGAATCGGATGGACTTAATTGAAATTTGGTGGTACAAACTTCTTTTATTTGTCAAAACACTAAGAATAATGTTTTTTTATTAATTTTGTACTTAAAATATTCTAAAAGAAACATAACAATATTGTTTTATGTACTTTCACTTTTCAAGTATATTATAACTACTCTTTAAGATTAAGTACTGTGTATCTCAAAAACCAGAGCTAATAAAAATTTTTCATTGTTATTTTCGTTTTTATCACCCCAAAATTAGTAGAAATTGACTAATTTAGTGAAGGAAACATTCAAAAAATATTTTTTTGTTGTGTTGTGTAATAGATGAAATAGTAGAAAATGTCAAAATTAACCTTCCGCAATCACTTTTGTCCAATCTATTGAAACACACCGAGTATCTTATTTCAGAAGTAGAAAACAAAATTAATAATATTGAACCTCAAAAGCGTTCGAAGCGCGGTTTGTTGAATTTAGTCGGAAAAACTTCCAAATGGCTTTTTGGTACTCTGGATTCAGACGATGAAGGTAAATATAACGATGCTATTCAGGAACTCCAGCGTAACCAAAATTCCACTCTGAAGGAAATCACAATGCAGATATCGCTTTCAAAAAAGCTGATAGACAATTACAATAATACAATAACTATTCTTACTACCAATCGAGAAGTAATTTAAAAACGGCTAGATTTTCCTCAATTCAATATCAGTCAAAACCTGATAGAATATTTGGGAACGCAAAATACATTAAATCAAATTATATTAAATTATCAAAATTTAATTACTTTTCTGAACAATTTAGAAGATGCATTAACATTTGCAAAATTAAATGCATTACACAGCACTGTGATGTCAGCTACGGAGCTAGAAAAGATAATGTGGCATCTATCTTCATTATACAATAAAGACAGGATTCCTCAATTTAAAACTTATATCTCATATTATCAATTGGTTGGCAAACAGGTTACCTTTTCAAAAAACAAACTTATATTTGCTATACATTTTCCAATTTTCTCTCAAAACTCATTCGAAATGTTTCGCCTATTTCCTATCCTAATTAGTAATTCCACAATCGTCCCAAGTCACCCGTTCCTACTACTTGGAGAAAATCAACAACAGTACGAGGATGAGATGTGCCCAACAATCGAGGACACACATATTTGCCAAGATCATCGGGATCTACATATAGACGATTGTATAGCAGCCCTTATCAAAGTAACCAACAATCCAAATTGCCGCACCGCCGGAGACTACGTAGCCAACCTCATCATAGAACCTATCTCCAGTCAACACGTATTAGTAATCCCAGCTGAAAAACCCCTGAAAATCCTGGAAACCTGCCAAAGCGATGAATTCACACTCATAGGAGAACCCAGCCTTGTTGAAATACCATTCAACTGCGGAATCACAATCGGAGATTTCAAATTATGTAACAAAAAAGAAATTGTGAAAGGCCATCCTTTAACCATTCCAGAAATCAAAATGAACAAGATTGACCCTGAAGAGTTGGAACCCAGAAAAATTCACCTAAAATCCATAGACCTGAAGAAAATTCATGAACTTCAAGACGATGCCAAGTTTCTTCAAATCCAGGACACAAAAGTAATTCATCCTGCAGTCTCCAGTTCTGCAAGCATCCTTATAACCCTCTTGATGGTTGCTGCCGCTGCTTTCGCAATCTGGAAATTTTATAAGAAAAGGACCTCCCCCATAAAAGAAGAAGGACCCGTCCATACCGAAAATACCGAAAACAAACCAGTATCCCTCTTGTTTTCGTCTTAGGGATGGAGGAGTTATGAACCCGAGTTCGCTGACCGAGCATCACTCAGGGATAGAGTTACATCCGCTGTTCCAGACGCCACTACATGCTAAGTCGACAAAACGTAACTTATAAATTATTGTTAATTTAATAATCATTCATTCTTGTTACTTTGCCTGAACTATAACGTTGCATTTGTCCAAAATAAAGTCTTTTTAAAAAAGTATTCTCGTATATCACATACGTAGCTAACACCAAACCGCTATTTTAACACCTCGACACCTTCAAGAGGAAGAAGAAACTCAGTAAATTAGTATGCCAAACTAGTTCTTTATAGTAATTTCATTGCTCAATGACCAACTAGATACGTGCTTTGAGGCTTCAAATGATAGCTTAATTTATAGTGATTTTGGCAAGAGTTGCAAAACTTTCTCGCATTTCGATTGTTTGAATTTGATAGCTGGAAAAATGTAGGGAAAAAGTTAGCGATGAGCCGAGTACGGTTTACTCGAGTCAGACTCGATTCCTGCTTTAGAACTCGCCTACTCGAATACCAATTTATTTTAATTCGAGTACGCCGGACTCGATTCCGGTACTCAAGTTAGAAAGCATCGATTCGTACTCGCTAACCCGATTCTATTTATGCGAGTCCAACTGACTCGAGTCTCGTATTCGAATTTGTTAACTCGTTCGTACAAGCATTGCCAACCATACTATTCAAATCGTGTTTATACATTTTTGGCTGTGGTACGATGTATAGTCGCCAGCACGTTAAGCTATACAAATATGTGAAATTTCTGTAATCGATTTTGAACTTTATAGCGAAATAATAAGGTTGGGTATATTCCTAATCGTTCCCAAATTATACGATCTTTTCGAACATTAGAATAAAATAAGAAAAAAAATATCCGACTAATTTTATTTGTCGATATATAAAATCAATAACAATTTACAGTTGTTTTTTCTATTGATAATGCACTTATCTAACCATTTTTAAACTTGAACAATCTTTAAACTTCATTTCGTATTTTGAGAACGCATCCAATAATTTTGAAACTTCATAGCTTATCGATGAGATTTATATTTTCTTTTATAAATACAAAGAAGTAGAAAGCCGAAGTTTCTCTCAACTAGTACTTGATGCATCAGATTAATGTATGAGTAATTGTTTGTGCAACGGGACGATCCCACGAAGACTGTATTCATCTGTAAGGTGAATATCTCACAATGAAGTGATTTTTGAATACGTAAGCTTTGAAATATTTGAAAAATACAAAAAATTAAAGTTGTTAGCATGTGTTAAAAGCAAAAAAATATACGTTTCTGATTCATTAACAACATAAAGTTCGAGCCACACTTTTTCTTTCTTTGAAATACTTTATTTTTATCATAGTCGAAAAATTTTTCATGCAAATATATAAATTTTATGTAAGTCCAGTTACTGCGCTGGCGGAAGACAAATCAAAATTCCACAATCCATGATGAGGCTGTTGTTCTCCTTATAAGAGCACACTAAGGAAACTTGATCACCTTGATAACTTCTGCCATGATTCTACCTAACGAATCGTAGGAATATAGAAGTAGTATTAAGAACACTGATGCTATCAGTTAAACATAATCAAAACACTTTTACAACTGGGTCCATGATCCAGGAATATCTTATATATGCTTGTACAACCCCCTTCTGTGTCACTAGAATACCTGTTGAGTACCTGATTACCAGAACCAACCCTGAGCACAAATACCAACCATAAGATTACAAAAATAGAAGTATATTGAACCCATTCGCAATGCAGCAGAATCGTTCGAAAATTTTGGAGTATAAAAATGTTATTTGAGTTGCTCATAGAATGAAAACAATCACATTCAAACATTTCACTACATTACTGAAGTTTTTTCACAACACCAAACCGCTATTTTCACACCTCGACACTTTCAAGAGGAAGAGGAAGCTCAGTAAATTAGTATGCCAAACTAGTTCTTTATAGTAATTTCATTGCTCAGTAACCAACTAGATACGTGCTTTGAGGCTTACACGGGTATAGAAATGAAAAAAAACAGTTTCTGATTACCTTATCTTGAAATAACAAAATATATTTTTTCAAATGAGAGCTTAATTCATGGTGATTTTGGCAAGAGTTGCAAAAATTTCTTGCATTTCGATTGTTTGAATTTGATAGCTGGAAAAATGTAGGGAAAAAGTTAGCGATGTGCCGAGTACGGTTTACTCGAGTCAGACTCGATTCCTGCTTTAGAACTCTCCTACTCGAATACCAATTTATTTTAATTCGAGTACGCTGGACTCGATTCCGGTACTCGAGTTAGGAAGCATCGATTCGTACTCGCTAACTCGATTCTATTTATGCGAGTCCAACTGACTACTCGAATCTCGTATTCGAATTTTTTAACTCGCTCGTACGAGCATTGCCAACCGTACTATTAAAATCGTGTTTATACATTTTTGGCTTTGGTACGATGTATAGTCGCCAGCACGTTAAGCTATACAAATATGTCAAATTTCTGTAATCGATTTTGAACTTTATAGCGAAATTATAAGGTTGGTTTCCGTTTGAGAAAATTTGATGGATTACCCACCGTTCGATCGTATATTCCTAATCGTGCCCAAATTATACGATCTTTTCAAACATTAGAATAAAATAAGAAAAAAAATATTCGATTAATTTTATTTGTCGATATAAAAAATCAATAACAATTTACAGTCGTTTTTTTTATTGATAATGCACTTATCTAACCATTTTTAAACTTGAACAATCTTTAAACTTCTTTTCGTATTTTGAGAACGCATCCAATTATTTTAAAACTTCATAGCTTATCGATGAGATTTATATTTTCTTTCATAAATATGAAGAAGTAGAAAGCCAAAGTTTCTCTTAACTAGTATTTGATGCATCAGATTAGTGTATGAGTAATTATTTGTGCAACGGGACGATCCCACGAAGACTGTAGTCGGACATTATAAACAAAGTCTCACGGAAGCTTTCTGATAATCCACAGATTAACTGTCAACAACAACTGACAGCGGAAACTGTGGACCATTTCTGATCCGAATAAATAACTGTTCAATACCCACAACATAACTTTGACACTGTGTTTTGAATTTTTTTTAATTCAAATACTGTAAAGAATTTACACACGCCCTAAGAAGTCACTGTATGGCGAAACACGTGTTCCGGTTTGAGAATCTGTAAGGTGAATATCTCACAATGAAGTGATTTTTGAATACGTGAGCTTTGAAATATTTGAAAAATACAAAAAAATTAAAGTTGTTAGCATGTGTTAAAAGCAAAAAAATATACGTTTCTGATTCATTAACAACATAAAGTTCGAGCCACACTTTTTCTTTCTTTGAAATACTTTATTTTTATCATAGTCGAAAAATTTTTCATGCAAATATATACATTTTATGTAAGTCCAGTTACTGCGCTGGCGGAAGACAAATCAAAATTCCACAATCCATGATGAGGCTGTTGTTCTCCTTATATGAGCACACTAAGGAAACTTGATCACCTTGATGATAACTTCTGCCATGATTCTACCAAACGAATCGTAGGAATATAGAAGTAGTATTAGGAACACTGATGGTATCAGTTAAACACAATCAAAACACTTTTACAACTGGGTCCATGATCCAGGAATATCCTATATATGCTTGTACAACCCCCTTCTGTGTCACTAGAGTACCTGTTGAGTACCTGATTACCAGAACCAATCCTGAGCACAAATACCAACCATAAGATTACAAAAATAGGAGTATATTGAACCCATTCGCAATGCAGCAGAATCGTTCGGAAATTTTGGAGTATAAAAATGTTATTTGAGTTGCTCATAGAATGAAAACAATCACATTCAAACATTTCACTACATTAATGAAGTTTTTTCACAACACCAAACCGCTATTTTCACACCTCGACACTTTCAAGAGGAAGAGGAAGCTCAGTAAATTAGTATGCCAAACTAGTTCTTTATATTAATTTCATTGCTCAGTAACCAACTAGATACGTGCTTTGAGGCTTACACGGGTATAGAAATGAAAAAAACAGTTTCTGATTACCTTATCTTGAAATAACAAAATATATTTTTTCAAATGAGAGCTTAATTCATGGTGATTTTGGCAAGAGTTGCAAAAATTTCTTGCATTTCGATTGTTTGAATTTGATAGCTGGAAAAATGTAGGGAAAAAGTTAGCGATGTGCCGAGTACGGTTTACTCGAGTCAGACTCGATTCCTGCTTTAGAACTCTCCTACTCGAATACCAATTTATTTTAATTCGAGTACGCTGGACTCGATTCCGGTACTCGAGTTAGGAAGCATCGATTCGTACTCGCTAACTCGATTCTATTTATGCGAGTCCAACTGACTACTCGAATCTCGTATTCGAATTTTTTAACTCGCTCGTACGAGCATTGCCAACCGTACTATTCAAATCGTGTTTATACATTTTTGGCTTTGGTACGATGTATAGTCGCCAGCACGTTAAGCTATACAAATATGTCAAATTTCTGTAATCGATTTTGAACTTTATAGCGAAATTATAAGGTTGGTTTCCGTTTGAGAAAATTTGATGGATTACCCACCGTTCGATCGTATATTCCTAATCGTGCCCAAATTATACGATCTTTTCAAACATTAGAATAAAATAAGAAAAAAAATATTCGATTAATTTTATTTGTCGATATAAAAAATCAATAACAATTTACAGTCGTTTTTTTTATTGATAATGCACTTATCTAACCATTTTTAAACTTGAACAATCTTTAAACTTCTTTTCGTATTTTGAGAACGCATCCAATTATTTTAAAACTTCATAGCTTATCGATGAGATTTATATTTTCTTTCATAAATATGAAAAGAAGAAAGCCAAAGTTTCTCTTAACTACTATTTGATGCATCAGATTAGTGTATGAGTAATTATTTGTGCAACGGGACGATCCCACGAAGACTGTAGTCGGACATTATAAACAAAGTCTCACGGAAGCTTTCTGATAATCCACAGATTAACTGTCAACAACAACTGACAGCGGAAACTGTGGACCATTTCTGATCCGAATAAATAACTGTTCAATACCCACAACATAACTTTGACACTGTGTTTTGAATTTTTTTTAATTCAAATACTGTAAAGAATTTACACACGCCCTAAGAAGTCACTGTATGGCGAAACACGTGTTCCGGTTTGAGAATCTGTAAGGTGAATATCTCACAATGAAGTGATTTTTGAATACGTGAGCTTTGAAATATTTGAAAAATACAAAAAATTAAAGTTGTTAGCATGTGTTAAAAGCAAAAAAATATACGTTTCTGATTCATTAACAACATAAAGTTCGAGCCACACTTTTTCTTTCTTTGAAATACTTTATTTTTATCATAGTCGAAAAATTTTTCATGCAAATATATACATTTTATGTAAGTCCAGTTACTGCGCTGGCGGAAGACAAATCAAAATTCCACAATCCATGATGAGGCTGTTGTTCTCCTTATATGAGCACACTAAGGAAACTTGATCACCTTGATGATAACTTCTGCCATGATTCTACCAAACGAATCGTAGGAATATAGAAGTAGTATTAGAACACTGATGGTATCAGTTAAACACAATCAAAACACTTTTACAACTGGGTCCATGATCCAGGAATATCCTATATATGCTTGTACAACCCCCTTCTGTGTCACTAGAGTACCTGTTGAGTACCTGATTACCAGAACCAATCCTGAGCACAAATACCAACCATAAGATTACAAAAATAGGAGTATATTGAACCCATTCGCAATGCAGCAGAATCGTTCGGAAATTTTGGAGTATAAAAATGTTATTTGAGTTGCTCATAGAATGAAAACAATCACATTCAAACATTTCACTACATTAATGAAGTTTTTTCACAACACCAAACCGCTATTTTCACACCTCGACACTTTCAAGAGGAAGAGGAAGCTCAGTAAATTAGTATGCCAAACTAGTTCTTTATATTAATTTCATTGCTCAGTAACCAACTAGATACGTGCTTTGAGGCTTACGCGGGTATAGAAATGAAAAAAACAGTTTCTGATTACCTTATCTTGAAATAACAAAATATATTTTTTCAAATGAGAGCTTAATTCATGGTGATTTTGGCAAGAGTTGCAAAAATTTCTTGCATTTCGATTGTTTGAATTTGATAGCTGGAAAAATGTAGGGAAAAAGTTAGCGATGTGCCGAGTACGGTTTACTCGAGTCAGACTCGATTCCTGCTTTAGAACTCTCCTACTCGAATACCAATTTATTTTAATTCGAGTACGCTGGACTCGATTCCGGTACTCGAGTTAGGAAGCATCGATTCGTACTCGCTAACTCGATTCTATTTATGCGAGTCCAACTGACTACTCGAATCTCGTATTCGAATTTTTTAACTCGCTCGTACGAGCATTGCCAACCGTACTATTCAAATCGTGTTTATACATTTTTGGCTTTGGTACGATGTATAGTCGCCAGCACGTTAAGCTATACAAATATGTCAAATTTCTGTAATCGATTTTGAACTTTATAGCGAAATTATAAGGTTGGTTTCCGTTTGAGAAAATTTGATGGATTACCCACCGTTCGATCGTATATTCCTAATCGTGCCCAAATTATACGATCTTTTCAAACATTAGAATAAAATAAGAAAAAAAATATTCGATTAATTTTATTTGTCGATATAAAAAATCAATAACAATTTACAGTTGTTTTTTTTATTGATAATGCACTTATCTAACCATTTTTAAACTTGAACAATCTTTAAACTTCTTTTCGTATTTTGAGAACGCATCCAATTATTTTAAAACTTCATAGCTTATCGATGAGATTTATATTTTCTTTCATAAATATGAAAAAGTAGAAAGCCAAAGTTTCTCTTAACTAGTATTTGATGCATCAGATTAGTGTATGAGTAATTGTTTGTGCAACGGGACGATCCCACGAAGACTGTAGTCGGACATTATAAACAAAGTCTCACGGAAGCTTTCTGATAATCCACAGATTAACTGTCAACAACAACTGACAGCGGAAACTGTGGACCATTTCTAATCCGAATAAATAACTGTTCAATACCCACAACATAACTTTGACACTGTGTTTTGAATTTTTTTTAATTCAAATACTGTAAAGAATTTACACACGCCCTAAGAAGCCACTGTATGGCGAAACACGTGTTCCGGTTTGAGAATCTGTAAGGTGAATATCTCACAATGAAGTGATTTTTGAATACGTGAGCTTTGAAATATTTGAAAAATACAAAAAATTAAAGTTGTTAGCATGTGTTAAAAGCAAAAAAATATACGTTTCTGATTCATTAACAACATAAAGTTCGAGCCACACTTTTTCTTTCTTTGAAATACTTTATTTTTATCATAGTCGAAAAATTTTTCATGCAAATATATACATTTTATGTAAGTCCAGTTACTGCGCTGGCGGAAGACAAATCAAAATTCCACAATCCATGATGAGGCTGTTGTTCTCCTTATATGAGCACACTAAGGAAACTTGATCACCTTGATGATAACTTCTGCCATGATTCTACCTAACGAATCGTAGGAATATAGAAGTAGTATTAGGAACACTGATGGTATCAGTTAAACACAATCAAAACACTTTTACAACTGGGTCCATGATCCAGGAATATCCTATATATGCTTGTACAACCCCCTTCTGTGTCACTAGAGTACCTGTTGAGTACCTGATTACCAGAACCAACCCTGAGCACAAATACCAACCATAAGATTACAAAAATAGGAGTATATTGAACCCATTCGCAATGCAGCAGAATCGTTCGAAATTTTGGAGTATAAAAATGTTATTTGAGTTGCTCATAGAATGAAAACAATCACATTCAAACATTTCACTACATTAATGAAGTTTTTTCACAACACCAAACCGCTATTTTCACACCTCGACACTTTCAAGAGGAAGAGGAAGCTCAGTGAATTAGTATGCCAAATCACTTCTTTATAGTAATTTCATTGCTCAATAACCAACTAGATACGTGCTTTGAGGCTTACGCGGGTATAGAAATGAAAAAAACAGTTTCTGATTACCTTATCTTGAAATAACAAAATATATTTTTTCAAATGAGAGCTTAATTCATGGTGATTTTGGCAAGAGTTGCAAAAATTTCTTGCATTTCGATTGTTTGAATTTGATAGCTGGAAAAATGTAGGGAAAAAGTTAGCGATGTGCCGAGTACGGTTTACTCGAGTCAGACTCGATTCCTGCTTTAGAACTCTCCTACTCGAATACCAATTTATTTAAATTCGAGTACGCTGGACTCGATTCCGGTACTCGAGTTAGGAAGCATCGATTCGTACTCGCTAACTCGATTCTATTTATGCGAGTCCAACTGACTACTCGAATCTCGTATTCGAATTTTTTAACTCGCTCGTACGAGCATTGCCAACCGTACTATTAAAATCGTGTTTATACATTTTTGGCTTTGGTACGATGTATAGTCGCCAGCACGTTAAGCTATAGAAATATGTCAAATTTCTGTAATCGATTTTGAACTTTATAGCGAAATTATAAGGTTGGTTTCCGTTTGAGAAAATTTGATGGATTACCCACCGTTCGATCGTATATTCCTAATCGTGCCCAAATTATACGATCTTTTCAAACATTAGAATAAAATAAGAAAAAAAATATTCGATTAATTTTATTTGTCGATATAAAAAATCAATAACAATTTACAGTCGTTTTTTTATTGATAATGCACTTATCTAACCATTTTTAAACTTGAACAATCTTTAAACTTCTTTTCGTATTTTGAGAACGCATCCAATTATTTTAAAACTTCATAGCTTATCGATGAGATTTATATTTTCTTTCATAAATATGAAGAAGTAGAAAGCCAAAGTTTCTCTTAACTAGTATTTGATGCATCAGATTAGTGTATGAGTAATTATTTGTGCAACGGGACGATCCCACGAAGACTGTAGTCGGACATTATAAACAAAGTCTCACGGAAGCTTTCTGATAATCCACAGATTAACTGTCAACAACAACTGACAGCGGAAACTGTGGACCATTTCTGATCCGAATAAATAACTGTTCAATACCCACAACATAACTTTGACACTGTGTTTTGAATTTTTTTTAATTCAAATACTGTAAAGAATTTACACACGCCCTAAGAAGTCACTGTATGGCGAAACACGTGTTCCGGTTTGAGAATCTGTAAGGTGAATATCTCACAATGAAGTGATTTTTGAATACGTGAGCTTTGAAATATTTGAAAAATATTAAAAAATTAAAGTTGTTAGCATGTGTTAAAAGCAAAAAAATATACGTTTCTGATTCATTAACAACATAAAGTTCGAGCCACACTTTTTCTTTCTTTGAAATACTTTATTTTTATCATAGTCGAAAAATTTTTCATGCAAATATATACATTTTATGTAAGTCCAGTTACTGCGCTGGCGGAAGACAAATCAAAATTCCACAATCCATGATGAGGCTGTTGTTCTCCTTATATGAGCACACTAAGGAAACTTGATCACCTTGATGATAACTTCTGCCATGATTCTACCTAACGAATCGTAGGAATATAGAAGTAGTATTAGGAACACTGATGGTATCAGTTAAACACAATCAAAACACTTTTACAACTGGGTCCATGATCCAGGAGTATCCTATATATGCTTGTACAACCCCCTTCTGTGTCACTAGAGTACCTGTTGAGTACCTGATTACCAGAACCAACCCTGAGCACAAATACCAACCATAAGATTACAAAAATAGGAGTATATTGAACCCATTCGCAATGCAGCAGAATCGTTCGGAAATTTTGGAGTATAAAAATGTTATTTGAGTTGCTCATAGAATGAAAACAATCACATTCAAACATTTCACTACATTAATGAAGTTTTTTCACAACACCAAACCGCTATTTTCACACCTCGACACTTTCAAGAGGAAGAGGAAGCTCAGTGAATTAGTATGCCAAACTACTTCTTTATAGTAATTTCATTGCTCAATAACCAACTAGATACGTGCTTTGAGGCTTACGCGGGTATAGAAATGAAAAAAACAGTTTCTGATTACCTTATCTTGAAATAACAAAATATATTTTTTCAAATGAGAGCTTAATTCATGGTGATTTTGGCAAGAGTTGCAAAAATTTCTTGCATTTCGATTGTTTGAATTTGATAGCTGGAAAAATGTAGGGAAAAAGTTAGCGATGTGCCGAGTACGGTTTACTCGAGTCAGACTCGATTCCTGCTTTAGAACTCTCCTACTCGAATACCAATTTATTCTAATTCGAGTACGCTGGACTCGATTCCGGTACTCGAGTTAGGAAGCATCGATTCGTACTCGCTAACTCGATTCTATTTATGCGAGTCCAACTGACTACTCGAATCTCGTATTCGAATTTTTTAACTCGCTCGTACGAGCATTGCCAACCGTACTATTAAAATCGTGTTTATACATTTTTGGCTTTGGTACGATGTATAGTCGCCAGCACGTTAAGCTATACAAATATGTCAAATTTCTGTAATCGATTTTGAACTTTATAGCGAAATTATAAGGTTGGTTTCCGTTTGAGAAAATTTGATGGATTACCCACCGTTCGATCGTATATTCCTAATCGTGCCCAAATTATACGATCTTTTCAAACATTAGAATAAAATAAGAAAAAAAATATTCGATTAATTTTATTTGTCGATATAAAAAATCAATAACAATTTACAGTCGTTTTTTTTATTGATAATGCACTTATCTAACCATTTTTAAACTTGAACAATCTTTAAACTTCTTTTCGTATTTTGAGAACGCATCCAATTATTTTAAAACTTCATAGCTTATCGATGAGATTTATATTTTCTTTCATAAATATGAAGAAGTAGAAAGCCAAAGTTTCTCTTAACTAGTATTTGATGCATCAGATTAGTGTATGAGTAATTATTTGTGCAACGGGACGATCCCACGAAGACTGTAGTCGGACATTATAAACAAAGTCTCACGGAAGCTTTCTGATAATCCACAGATTAACTGTCGACAACAACTGACTGCGGAAACTGTGGACCATTTCTGATCCGAATAAATAACTGTTCAATACCCACAACATAACTTTGACACTGTGTTTTGAATTTTTTTTAATTCAAATACTGTAAAGAATTTACACACGCCCTAAGAAGTCACTGTATGGCGAAACACGTGTTCCGGTTTGAGAATCTGTAAGGTGAATATCTCACAATGAAGTGATTTTTGAATACGTGAGCTTTGAAATATTTGAAAAATACAAAAAATTAAAGTTGTTAGCATGTGTTAAAAGCAAAAAAATATACGTTTCTGATTCATTAACAACATAAAGTTCGAGCCACACTTTTTCTTTCTTTGAAATACTTTATTTTTATCATAGTCGAAAAAATTTTCATGCAAATATATACATTTTATGTAAGTCCAGTTACTGCGCTGGCGGAAGACAAATCAAAATTCCACAATCCATGATGAGGCTGTTGTTCTCCTTATATGAGCACACTAAGGAAACTTGATCACCTTGATGATAACTTCTGCCATGATTCTACCTAACGAATCGTAGGAATATAGAAGTAGTATTAGGAACACTGATGGTATCAGTTAAACACAATCAAAACACTTTTACAACTGGGTCCATGATCCAGGAATATCCTATATATGCTTGTACAACCCCCTTCTGTGTCACTAGAGTACCTGTTGAGTACCTGATTACCAGAACCAACCCTGAGCACAAATACCATTCATAAGATTACAAAAATAGGAGTATATTGAACCCATTCGCAATGCAGCAGAATCGTTCGGAAATTTTGGAGTATAAAAATGTTATTTGAGTTGCTCATAGAATGAAAACAATCACATTCAAACATTTCACTACATTAATGAAGTTTTTTCACAACACCAAACCGCTATTTTCACACCTCGACACTTTCAAGAGGAAGAGGAAGCTCAGTGAATTAGTATGCCAAACTACTTCTTTATAGTAATTTCATTGCTCAATAACCAACTAGATACGTGCTTTGAGGCTTACGCGGGTAAAGAAATGAAAAAAAACAGTTTCTGATTACCTTATCTTGAAATAACAAAATATATTTTTTCAAATGAGAGCCTAATTCATGCTGATTTTGGCAAGAGTTGCAAAAATTTCTTGCATTTCGATTGTGTGAATTTGATAGCTGGAAAAATGTAGGGAAAAAGTTAGCGATGTGCCGAGTACGGTTTACTCGAGTCAGACTCGATTCCTGCTTTAGAACTCTCCTACTCGAATACCAATTTATTTTAATTCGAGTACGCTGGACTCGATTCCGGTACTCGAGTTAGGAAGCATCGATTCGTACTCGCTAACTCGATTCTATTTATGCGAGTCCAACTGACTACTCGAGTCTCGTATTCGAATTTTTTAACTCGCTCGTACGAGCATTGCCAACCGTACTATTCAAATCGTGTTTATACATTTTTGGCTCTGGTACGATGTATAGTCGCCAGCACGTTAAGCTATACAAATATGTCAAATTTCTGTAATCGATTTTGAACTTTATAGCGAAATTATAAGGTTGGTTTCCGTTTGAGAAAATTTGATGGGTTACCCACCGTTCGATCGTATATTCCCAATCGTTCCCAAATTATACGATCTTTTCAAACATTAAAATAAAATAAGAAAAAAAATATCTGATTAATTTTATTTGTCGATATAAAAAATCAATAACAATTTACAGTTTTTTTTTCTATTGATAATGCACTTATCTAACCATTTTTAAACTTGAACAATCTTTAAACTTCTTTTCGTATTTTGAGAACGCATCCAATTATTTTAAAACTTCATAGCTTATCGATGAGATTTATATTTTCTTTCATAAATATGAAGAAGTAGAAAGCCAAAGTTTCTCTTAACTAGTATTTGATGCATCAGATTAGTGTATGAGTAATTATTTGTGCAACGGGACGATCCCACGAAGACTGTAGTCGGACATTATAAACAAAGTCTCACGGAAGCTTTCTGATAATCCACAGATTAACTGTCAACAACAACTGACTGCGGAAACTGTGGACCATTTCTGATCCGAATAAATAACTGTTCAATACCCACAACATAACTTTGACACTGTGTTTTGAATTTTTTTTAATTCAAATACTGTAAAGAATTTACACACGCCCTAAGAAGTCACTGTATGGCGAAACACGTGTTCCGGTTTGAGAATCTGTAAGGTGAATATCTCACAATGAAGTGATTTTTGAATACGTGAGCTTTGAAATATTTGAAAAATACAAAAAATTAAAGTTGTTAGCATTAACAACATAAAGTTCGAGCCACACTTTTTCTTTCTTTGAAATACTTTATTTTTATCATAGTCGAAAAATTTTTCATGCAAATATATACATTTTATGTAAGTCCAGTTACTGCGCTGGCGGAAGACAAATCAAAATTCCACAATCCATGATGAGGCTGTTGTTCTCCTTATATGAGCACACTAAGGAAACTTGATCACCTTGATGATAACTTCTGCCATGATTCTACCTAACGAATCGTAGGAATATAGAAGTAGTATTAAGAACACTGATGGTATCAGTTAAACACAATCAAAACACTTTTACAACTGGGTCCATGATCCAGGAATATCTTATATATGCTTGTACAACCCCCTTCTGTGTCACTAGAGTACCTGTTGAGTACCTGATTACCAGAACCAACCCTGAGCACAAATACCAACCATAAGATTACAAAAATAGGAGTATATTGAACCCATTCGCAATGCAGCAGAATCGTTCGAAAATTTTGGAGTATAAAAATGTTATTTGAGTTGCTCATAGAATGAAAACAATCACATTCAAACATTTCACTACATTACTGAAGTTTTTTCACAACACCAAACCGCTATTTTCACACCTCGACACTTTCAAGAGGAAGAGGAAGCTCAGTAAATTAGTATGCCAAACTAGTTCTTTATAGTAATTTCATTGCTCAGTAACCAACTAGATACGTGCTTTGAGGCTTACGCGGGTATAGAAATGAAAAAAACAGTTTCTGATTACCTTATCTTGAAATAACAAAATATATTTTTTCAAATGAGAGCTTAATTCATGGTGATTTTGGCAAGAGTTGCAAAAATTTCTTGCATTTCGATTGTTTGAATTTGATAGCTGGAAAAATGTAGGGAAAAAGTTAGCGATGTGCCGAGTACGGTTTACTCGAGTCAGACTCGATTCCTGCTTCAGAACTCTCCTACTCGAATACAAATTTATTTTAATTCGAGTACGCTGGACTCGATTCCGGTACTCGAGTTAGGAAGCATCGATTCGTACTCGCTAACTCGATTCTATTTATGCGAGTCCAACTGACTACTCGAGTCTCGTATTCGAATTTTTTAACTCGCTCGTACGAGCATTGCCAACCGTACTATTCAAATCGTGTTTATAAATTTTTGGCTTTGGTACGATGTATAGTCGCCAGCACGTTAAGCTATACAAATATGTCAAATTTCTGTAATCGATTTTGAACTTTATAGCGAAATTATAAGGTTGGTTTCCGTTTGGGAAAATTTTATGGGTTACCCACCGTTCGATCGTATATTCCTACTACCTACTGTATGGGTACAGTAAGTAAAACTTATGATTTTCTACATACTCCAAAAAGGCAAGCAGTTTTGAAGAAATTCTTGGAGAAAAACTCCAATAAACTGATGCAATGTAGTCCTACCCGATGGATCCAGCGGCACGAAGCAATAATGGTTTCTGCTGAAAATTATGAAGCAATACTGAGGAGCTTAGAAGACATATCAACATGGGATGATCGAGAAAGTAGTTCAAACGCCAATATACTGCATTGCGCCTTGACTAAGGCTGACTTTATTTTATCACTGTTTGTAATTAAGAAGATATTTACTTTCAGTCTTCCATTAACAAAGTATTTGGAGACGGAAGAAATTGATCTTACAAGTGCTTTAAACTATGCAAAATCAACAGTAAATGTACTGAAGGAAGTGAGGGAAAAGGCTGATGAAGAATTTTCTGTAATTTTTTAAGATGCTCAAGATATATGCAAGAGAGAGGGTATCTCTATAGACATCCCTCGTACAACATCACGGCAGACGTGCAGAGAAAATGTAGAAAATGATGGTCCTGAATCTTACTATCGCAGGTCCCTGTTTATTCCCTTTGTTGACCACTTCATCAGCCAGCTTACTGAGCGCTTTATCTCCCACAAGGATGTTCTAACATCTTTTGATGTTTTGACAAACTCAAAAATGGAAAATAAAACTACTCAGGTGTCATGTGAAATACTTTTCAAGATGTACCAAAGTGATTTATTGTCGTACATCCAAGGACCAGCTGAACTGTATGCCGAAATTAAAATATGGACCAGAGATTAGTTGCAGTCAACCAACTTCGAGAAGAGACCCATAAACAGTCAAAGCCGACCAAGCATGTACAAAAAAAGATATCTTGATGAAGCATTGCAGTCGTGTAACAGGTATACATTTCCGGCTGTCTTCAAGCTCTTACAGATTCTAGCAACATTGCCGGTCACTTCGTGCACTGCAGAACGGTCTTTTTCTACACTCCGCTACTTAAAGGACTATCTGAGAAACTCTAGCAAAGAAGCAAGACTAAATGGTCTAGCTTTGCTGTATATTCACAAGGACGTTAGTGTAAGTTGTGAGAAAGTGTTAAACGAACTCTCTAAAAAACCAAGAAAGCTAAACTTTAAGCTGTAAGATACGATTTTTTACTTCATATACCAATGTACTGATGTTTATTCTGAAGTTGAAAGTACAAAACATATTTGTTTATTGTCCCTAAAAAATAAAAAATTTGTTTTATTTTGCCCTACTATTCTAAAAACGTTTTCATGATAAACAACAAACAGTAAAAACAGTATATTAAAGGTATTTCCGTTACTCACAATTAAAAAGTGTTGGAGTAAACTGACTTTTGTGAAGTTACGGCCAGTACTTTTAGATAGCCTGAATCAGCAATATTGAACACGTATCCCCCACCTAACTGCGGGATATTCCCCAGACCCCACGGAAAGGCCTCTCTGCCTGATCCCCCCCAAGGCAAAATCCTGGGCACGCCACTGCATTGATGGCTAGTTTACCGTCAGTACGGGTACAAGAAGCCAAAGTGAAAGCTTTGGCTTCTTGTCCACTGGGGTGGACTATTTTGGGCCGGTTAAAATTTCTTTCAGTAAGCGGAAAAATGCTTTAATATATAAGGGTTATGTGAGTCTGTTCATTTGTATGTCTGTCAAGGCAATACATTTGGAGCTGGTTAGCTCTTTGTCCACCGATCATTTTTTACAGGGAATAACTTTGTTAATTCTCCAGAATATATTAGTACGTTTGAAACGGAACTCGGTGTTCACGGAATTGAGTGGCATTTCAATAGCCCTTTCGCACCTGAACAAGGAGGTTTATGGGAAAGTAATGTCAAGGTCGTCAAAAATCACATACACCGGGTCATCGGAGACCAATTACTAACCTACGAATAATTTTCAACATTGTTGACGGAAATTGAAGCACTTTTAAATTCACGGACTTTGTGCCAGTTATCAGCGGATCCAACTACTCCAGAGGCTTCAACTCCGGCACATTTTTTGACATTGGCTCCTCTACGCGGCTAGAGAAATGTACGGTAAAATAGATTAACAGAGTGTCTCAGTCAAAAAATCAGAAATCAAACTCTGCTTTCCTTAGCCAAGCTTTCGCTTCTAACGGTAAGCTTCTTTAGGGCCTATAATTTAATGAGTTGTGAATATTTTCGCCATTAGAGAGTTATCGCCACTCCTCTGAAAAATACGGTAACCTTATTTTGACATCTACGCTTGCGCAGGTTGCTGTATTTTAGAAATAGCGTTGAAGGCAAATACCATATTACGGTATTTTGAAAGAATACCGTAAGGTTACCGTATTATGATCGTGACTCTTCGGATATTTCCGCATGTCATTTGTACCGAATCGGAAAGAAAAAGAAATAGAAAATTTCAAGAATAAACTGTATACAGTGACTTTCTCTCTGGTATTCCGGATATTTTATACTGAGTGTAATAAGATGGCACAAAACAAAAGTCGGTTAAGATTTACATATGAAAATGATATTAGCTGGAGAAGTATTGAGTCAGAATCCCTATGAGGATGCTGTAAGATGGGAAACAATCCAAAATGATGTTAATATCTTAACCACAAAAAATTTTACAATACGAGCACTAAAGGAACACTTGAATATGCTCATATTACAATATGTAAAAAAGGATAAAATTAACAGATCCAAGTAAGTATCATGCAATTACTTCATTACTGTTATTACCTAATAAAAATTGTATTTTTAGATCTGGGATGGAAGAAGTTTATTCGGAATTGGATCAACTTCTACAGGAAATAAGCGATATTGCCAAAAATGAAATGGTTACGTCGAAGAAAAAAAATGAAAAACAATTATTGGCCATATTGGCAAAAAAAGGAAAAGAAGCCAGATATTTAGCAATAAAGTCCCACATTATAAATAAAGAAAATAAAATAGTTAATTCAGATCATGATTATGGTAGGTATATTTTTACTTTTTTTATCTAAAACGGGAGTTGCATGGTGAAAATATATTTTGTTACATTACATTTTGTCAAATTTAAAATATATTTTCATTCATATCAAATGCTGAAGAAATTACAGCAGATGTGGATTTACAATGTCTGATTGAAGAACGTGATTCAGTGACCACACATACCCCAAACGTGAAACGAAAGATTTTGAGTAAGTAATATTCAAATAATTATTTTGTGTAAATACTTAGTACAATTGGGGCTAGTTGAAAACGGTTTTATAAATTTCATCATTTTGTGTGCTTCATTAATGTATTTAATGTTGTTTGTATATTTGAATTGTAATTACTTGGTATTCATTACTTTTTTTTTATGTCAATGGCTGCGGCATCTATGGCAATTTGCCTCGTGTTTTGGGTAGACTTTGTTACTGTTTCCATGTAGCACTTTAGGAACAGCACTGTTAATTAGAACCCAACAGTGAATGGTCGGGCAGAAAACCCTCTGTGGCTCTCTAAATTAATTTAATAACTGAAAAAAATTCTTACCTTGACTGGGGTTCCAACCCAGAACCATGCGGTTCTCAGTCAGAAGCTCTCTTTTAGGGTGGAAAATGTAATCCACCCATGAAAAAAACGCGTTGGATTATTGGAAAAAAAAAAACAGTATTGGGAAATTGCCGTTAGAAAGAAGGAACTGGCGTTAAAAGAAAGGCAATTAGATTTAGAAGAAAAAAACACATACTAGAAAGAGAGAAGATTGAAGCAGAAAAATTGGAAAAAGCAGAAAACAGGAAAATAAAACAAGAAAAGTTTCTACAAGACAAAGAGGAAAGAAAACAATTAATTGAAATGATTGAAGTGCAAACGCAACTATTGCAGCAGTTTGTAACATTGAGTAATACCTCTAAGTTAGTGTAGTGTAGGTTTATTTAAATATAGATTTTAGTTGTACAGGTTTTTATTTTTAAGTTAGCTTAAATAATCCTTTTTAAAGTAGGTTATTGTAAATAAAAATGCCCAACATTTAGTGTTCACTGTTTATATTTTACATATTTACGCTGTAAATCTCCCAAGTATTCTTCTAAATTTGGAGGTACCACATTAAAATATTGACTCGTCTGACTGCCATATAGGGAAGTATGGCAATTTGTTAACAGTACAGCCACTTTATAAAAGTTGTTCTATGTCTTGAACAAGAAGTTTCTGATTTTTCTTGGAATCTAAGAAAGCAAATTCTGCAGTAACTTTCTGAAAACCCCATTCTACAGATTGTCTAACTGCACTCATGCTTCTATTAAACTCCTGTTATTGTGGAGTTAAGTGCTGGTTTCCGTAAGGACATATCAATAGATCTCTTATACCATATGCTAGATCACTATATAAAACAAAATTTTCTTCATTTGGAAATCTTGCAACTATGTCCAATTCATCGTACAAATGGGAGATACGAAAAATACCTGCATCATGTCTTCGACCTGGATATGCACCTTTCAGGCTCAATATCAATCCATCAGGACTCAACAAAGATTGATATTTTACACAATGATACCGTTTGTGTCCAGAATAATAATTTTCTTGTTCTTCTGTAAGTCTGCAAATGACTCGTGTTGTGCCATCAATAAATCCCCAGCAGTTATTTAAGGAAGCATCTTTGGCAAATACTACCTAAAATGAGAGATATTTGTTAAAAATGCTATGTTAAGCAACATTCAGAATTAATAAGCTTTACAAGAATTTTACAAATGCCAAGAATTTTCTAGAAAACTTACATGTGAGTACCTTAACTTATCTAGATTCAACCACGGTAAATTCTGTAAATTTTCAATTAAATGGCCATGATTTTGGTATATTATATCTGCTACTTTATTTGCAATCTGCGATAATGATTGTGCAGATTATCCAAACAATGGCTCCAAATCACATAACCGATTAGGATATGCTAATCTTCGCAACAAAATACAAAGTCCATGTAGCCCTGAAATTAACAAGATCATTGGAAATATCACCAACTCTAATGAAATATAAGAGCATAAGTTTATTCAAATAAATAAGATAGTTTTTTTACTCACCAGAAATACGATGCCTTTGTTGGGTAACTATTTCATTAGGTAGGCCAAGAGCTCTTGCTAAACGAATTATATTGTCTTTGTCGAAACGGAAGTTATTTTTTACTTCAGCAGGAACTAATTCGTTCAAATCAAACCTTCCATGATCTACCAAAATTTATTATTAACTTTGGTTTTATTGCATGAAGTTAAAACGTCCAGGTTAAAATAAACTAATGGGGGTTATGTTATGATTGTGACATGACATATGCCGTAAGTCAGTCATCATTTTTACGTATTCCCAAAGTTATCGCATATTGCGATAACTCTTTTGTTTTCATCATACCGTAATACCGTATTGGATGTCAAAATAACGTTACCGTATTTTTCAGAGGAGTGGCGATATCTCTCTATTGAATAACATTACAAATCATACTTACAGTAAAAATGAGCGAAAAACAATAAATTGAACATATAAATTGACGAGAAAGTTATACATGTATAGGATTTTTTGTGGGTTTGACAAATGTCATACCTTCACATAAATGTCATTTTCCAATGAGTATGATGATTTCAAAATTTTTGACTCTAAAGTATATACAGTAACTCACTGAAACTACATCAAAAACATGAGTCAAAAATTATGAAATCATCATACCCATTGGAAAATGATATTTATGTGAAGGTATGACATTTGTCAAACCCACAAAAAATCCAATAGATGTATAACTTTCTCGTTAATTTATATGTTCAAATTATTGTTTTTCGCTCATTTTTACTGTAAGTATGATTTGTGATGTTATTCAATGGTGAAAATATTCACAACTCATTAAATTATAGAAGCTTCCCATTAGAAGCGAAAGCTTTTTGTTGCTCTATTTTCTTCTCAAATTCCTTATATAAATTCACCATTTCCTGTTTGTTAGAATCTAGTTTCATCTGTACCTTCTCTTCCAGCCTGTCAATACTCTGTTTCATTTCATCTTTCACACTATCTATGTTCTGTTTCATATCATCTTTTACTCCATCAATGTTCTGTTTCATATCATCTTTCACTCCATCAATGTTCTGTTTCATTTCATCTTTCATACTAACCATAAATTGCATTAACATCTTCATTTTGTTATCCAAATTCATTTCTTCTTGCATACTACTTTCACCTTGGTCTCCACTCTGTCTCACTTCTTCTTCTTCACTCACTCCTGTTTTCTTTCCGTCTCTCAAATCCATTCTCTCTCATTTACAAAACTTTTCCTCTCACTCTGTTTTCGGCTTTTCCAAATGTGCCCTACGTTGTTGGCGACAATTATTATACAATATATCCTGGTATAATAGTGATTTGTGATTTATTTTGAAGTGAATTGTTTTAATTAATTTTTTATATTAATAAATGGGTTCTGAATTTACTTGTTATATTTTTTATTATTATATGTTTACTAAAATTTTGACAACCTGTACTTTAGGTGATACCCTATCCTAAAGGAAACTTCCTACTTTGTCTAGCTCAGCTCAGTCGGATTTAAACAGCATGCAGCGCCCTCTCTCTCCACAGGTAGAGTTCTTGGAAAGGTCTTTGATGTTTATCAAAATTTATTGTGCCAAATAAAATTTCAAAATGCTAAATAAATATAATGTAAAATTTGAAAAAAAAAACAGCATTGATATTAATCACCTTATCACTACCTAGAATCTGCGAAACATAACTTAATCTAAAATGAGTACAGATTACCACTCTATGGTAATGTTTGTTCTATGATTTCTAGCCTTTATCATAGAATGACAGTTTTCTGTTTGTGAATAAACAGTGAATGACTGGAAAGTGACAAATATTGATTTATCGACAAAAACAATTTTCACAATGTTATGATTTGTAAATTAATGTTCGAAATGGTGAAATAATGTTTATTGAGTTTGTGATCACTGAATGATGAAAAAGTCTCTCCTGCCTCCTTATATCAGCAACATGTTTTGGAATGGTATATAGGTTTTATTTTACCTTAATATGATCTAGAAGCTGTGACTGGTCTAGTTGGAATTTCTAAAACTGGATATCCTGGTAAGTTTCAATTAGCTGCTTGTTCACACTAATTATCATTACTGGATTTTTATTTATTTTTAAATATTTTCACCTACTATTTTCAAATTAAATTCAATTTTCAAAAACTTAGCAAAATTTCAACGTGCTTCCACTTCCAGTGTTCTTCATCAACTCTCTTCGCTTCCCCAATCAATAAACTCCTCATTTCCTTGGCAACCAATTGTCGAAAATTCTAGATCATGTCAACTTGTTATAATTTGTAACTTTTTGGCACTTTATACAAACTAACCTTAGTTTATTCACCATTTGGATAAACATACTTAATCTAATATCTAATATTAACAATTTTGATTGTCTTATGACAGTTCACATTTTCAATTTTACAATATTTATTTTTGAAATCAGGAATTTGCACATTTTATGAACTCTTTCCATTAACAATAACTTAGTAGGTTCGTCAACATTTTTACTACATGGTTTTATCATATACTGAGTGTTGTTTTCAGTTACCCTTTGATGTACTTACTACATATTGATTTAGATAATTTTGAATGAATTTGTAATGTTATTTTGTTTGCTGATATTGATCTAAATGGTTTATTAATTTGTTTTTGTGTTTCAGGCAATATATATGAAGGGTGATTGATCATTTTCAATCATGGATTGTGACATTTGAGCTTCAGTGGAAACAAACTGATTGAGGAAAGATTATTTGTTGTTAATATATGTGCGTAACCATTATACTGAAAACAAACGATAAGAAATTTCTACTTAAGGTAAGGTATCTAATCTGTACTTCAAATGAACAACTTATGAGCTAATTAGGTTTTGTCAAAATTCCAATGAACAATACTTATATCATAACAATATATATATATATATATATATATATATATATATATATATATATATATATATATATATATATTGTTATGATATAAGTATTGTTCATTGGAATTTTGACAAAACCTAATTAGCTCATAAGTTGTTCATTTGAAGTACAGATTAGATACCTTACCTTAAGTAGAAATTTCTTATCGTTTGTTTTCAGTATAATGGTTACGCACATATATTAACAACAAATAATCTTTCCTCAATCAGTTTGTTTCCACTGAAGCTCAAATGTCACAATCCATGATTGAAAATGATCAATCACCCTTCATATATATTGCCTGAAACACAAAAACAAATTAATAAACCATTTAGATCAATATCAGCAAACAAAATAACATTACAAATTCATTCAAAATTATCTAAATCAATATGTAGTAAGTACATCAAAGGGTAACTGAAAACAACACTCAGTATATGATAAAACCATGTAGTAAAAATGTTGACGAACCTACTAAGTTATTGTTAATGGAAAGAGTTCATAAAATGTGCAAATTCCTGATTTCAAAAATAAATATTGTAAAATTGAAAATGTGAACTGTCATAAGACAATCAAAATTGTTAATATTAGATATTAGATTAAGTATGTTTATCCAAATGGTGAATAAACTAAGGTTAGTTTGTATAAAGTGCCAAAAAGTTACAAATTATAACAAGTTGACATGATCTAGAATTTTCGACAATTGGTTGCCAAGGAAATGAGGAGTTTATTGATTGGGGAAGCGAAGAGAGTCGATGAAGAACACTGGAAGTGGAAGCACGTTGAAATTTTGCTAAGTTTTTGAAAATTGAATTTAATTTGAAAATAGTAGGTGAAAATATTTAAAAATAAATAAAAATCCAGTAATGATAATTAGTGTGAACAAGCAGCTAATTGAAACTTACCAGGATATCCAGTTTTAGAAATTCCAACTAGACCAGTCACAGCTTCTAGATCATATTAAGGTAAAATAAAACCTATATACCATTCCAAAACATGTTGCTGATATAAGGAGGCAGGAGAGACTTTTTCATCATTCAGTGATCACAAACTCAATAAACATTATTTCACCATTTCGAACATTAATTTACAAATCATAACATTGTGAAAATTGTTTTTGTCGATAAATCAATATTTGTCACTTTCCAGTCATTCACTGTTTATTCACAAACAGAAAACTGTCATTCTATGATAAAGGTTAGAAATCATAGAACAAACATTACCATAGAGTGGTAATCTGTACTCATTTTAGATTAAGTTATGTTTCGCAGATTCTAGGTAGTGATAAGGTGATTAATATCAATGCTGTTTTTTTTTTTCAAATTTTACATTATATTTATTTAGCATTTTGAAATTTTATTTGGCACAATAAATTTTGATAAACATCAAAGACCTTTCCAAGAACTCTACCTGTGGAGAGAGAGGGCGCTGCATGCTGTTTAAATCCGACTGAGCTGAGCTAGACAAAGTAGGAAGTTTCCTTTAGGATAGGGTATCACCTAAAGTACAGGTTGTCAAAATTTTAGTAAACATATAATAATAAAAAATATAACAAGTAAATTCAGAACCCATTTATTAATATAAAAAATTAATTAAAACAATTCACTTCAAAATAAATCACAAATCACTATTATACCAGGATATATTGTATAATAATTGTCGCCAACAACGTAGGGCACATTTGGAAAAGCCGAAAACAGAGTGAGAGGAAAAGTTTTGTAAATGAGAGAGAATGGATTTGAGAGACGGAAAGAAAACAGGAGTGAGTGAAGAAGAAGAAGTGAGACAGAGTGGAGACCAAGGTGAAAGTAGTATGCAAGAAGAAATGAATTTGGATAACAAAATGAAGATGTTAATGCAATTTATGGTTAGTATGAAAGATGAAATGAAACAGAACATTGATGGAGTGAAAGATGATATGAAACAGAACATTGATGGAGTAAAAGATGATATGAAACAGAACATAGATAGTGTGAAAGATGAAATGAAACAGAGTATTGACAGGCTGGAAGAGAAGGTACAGATGAAACTAGATTCTAACAAACAGGAAATGGTGAATTTATATAAGGAATTTGAGAAGAAAATAGAGCAACAAAATATGGAGTTTTACAATAATACGAAACAAGACATTATAGATATTAACAATTCAATTTTCAACAACAGAAAAAAAATACAAGAAGTTAGGAAAGAATTAAACACAAATAATCAGGAAATGATGGGAAAAATCAATAAGGTAAATGAAAAAATAGAAAGCCATAAAATATATTCAAATGAAATAATTATGGAAAATAATGAACAAAATAAAAATAAAATTATTACTATAGAAAATAAAATTAAAAACATAGAAGAAAATAATCAAAAGGCAAGAATAGAGACAAGATACATTAATACATGTTCAAGTGTTCAGGAAAATAATAAATTTGATGGAAACATACAAAAATTACACCCAATAACTTTTGTAAAGATAATAAAAAATAAAATATCTAATCTAATGAATACAGATGAAATAAAGGACGTAATAAGACAATATTTAGTAAATCAACCATCTATTTGGTTCAACAGCCAAGAAAATAATATTAACACAGTGCAAGATTTTGAAAATTTGTTCTTAAAACAAGATTGGGGGAAAATGCTCAACTTAAAATTAAGGATAAATTACAATTTGGAAATTTGGAAATGAAAATAGAAGTCTAAATTTCAATAATTATGCCATTCAATTATATGCCAGTGCACAATATTCAAAACCAAGCATGAGAGAAGAAGAAATAGTAGGAAATATAAGCAGACATTTCAGGCAAGATATATTTGAAATAATTAATATGTATGAAATTAAAACTATGGATAGGCTTTGTGAATATTTGCTCAGACTAGAAAGAACATTGGCATATAGGAATAACAATACAAATCGATATAATAATCAGAACAATAATAACCAAAATTTTAATAATAGAACTAATAATAACAGATATAATAATAATAATTCTCAAAGAAGATTCCCACAACAAAATAATAGACCAATAAATAATAATGCAAACTTTAATAACAGAAATTATAATAACTACCCTCAAAGAAATAATAATAATAGAAATTATGAATACAATAATAATAATAATAGGGAAAATAGATGGGCTAATAACAATAGAAACTACAATAATCAAGGAAATAATAATAGAGATAGACATTATAATCAAAATGAAAGAGGACACTTTAGAAGAAATTCTTTACCGGGAAATGAAAGAGAAAAAAGGGTAAATTATCAAAGAAGGTCTAACAGTGAGGAAAGAGCAAGCAATAATGAGCAGAGCCAAGAAAGACCAAATTTTAATCCAAACGAACAAAATTTAGCATAAGACCAAGGAATGAGCAAGCAACACACAACTACGAACACCCTATAGAATTCATAAAACTGGATAATTTTAATGAGGAACAAATGTTAGGACTAATAATTTTAAAAGGGAAAATTGGGAATAAAGAAATTGATATACTAATAGATACAGGTTCAGAAGCATCTTTGATTAAAGAAAATTTACTAGAAAATATAGAATTACAAAATAAAATTCTAAGAATGCCAAAAACCACATTAGTGGGAGTAAATGGGAAGGAATTAACAGAAACAAATCAATCCATTGATATAAAAGTGGATATTCAGAATGAGAACATAAACTTGTAACTATTAATTGTCAAACAGATGGAATTTGACATAATTATTGGTACAGATCAACTTGAAAAATTAAAAGCTAAAATTGATTATGAGAAATTAAATATTGAATTAGATGGGAAATGGATAGAATTTGTGAATAAAGATCAGGATGAGTTTAACAAGAAAATACTATATATGGGAAGGATGAATGAAAGTGATGAATGTGATATTGAGGATAATAATATGAAATATATATGTGATATTGAATATGAAGAATATAATTTCACCATTTCGAACATTAATTTACAAATCATAACATTGTGAAAATTGTTTTTGTCGATAAATCAATATTTGTCACTTTCCAGTCATTCACTGTTTATTCACAAACAGAAAACTGTCATTCTATGATAAAGGTTAGAAATCATAGAACAAACATTACCATAGAGTGGTAATCTGTACTCATTTTAGATTAAGTTATGTTTCGCAGATTCTAGGTAGCGATAAGGTGATTAATATCAATGCTGTTTTTTTTTTTCAAATTTTACATTATATTTATTTAGCATTTTGAAATTTCATTTGGCACAATAAATTTTGATAAACATCAAAGACCTGTCCATGAACTCTACCTGTGGAGAGAGAGGGCGCTGCATGCTGTTTAAATCCGACTGAGCTGAGCTAGACAAGGTAGGAAGTTTCCTTTAGGATAGGGTATCACCTAAAGTACAGGTTATCAAAATTTTAGTAAACATATAATAATAATAAAAAATATAACAAGTAAATTCAGAACCCATTTATTAATATAAAAAATTAATTAAAACAATTCACTTCAAAATAAATCACAAATCACTATTATACCAGGATATATTGTATAACAATATATATATATATATATATATATATATATATATTATATATATTAGGTGCCAATACACAATCCGTTGAGAGAATGTGGAAGTCCGAAATAACATCCCAAGATTTGGTTGCAAGAAAAAAAATTTCACCACTTATCTAGGAGAATATATATTCAAACGATATTTTCCGGAACTTGATAATCGTTTTCGTCGATTTTCCGTTTTTTTTTTGTTGCATCTGTGTAGTAGAGTATCTCAATTCAATTTTCACTCTTCATTGCAATTGGTGCAAAGTATTGTTGCTGCTGACACTCCAACTAGAACTAGATAAATAATTTAAATGACTGAAATGAATAATATATATTATAGTTATGTCTTATTTATCGGCAAATGTGTATAAAAATTTTATTTATGTTTTTCTTGGATCCCCATCTAGATCTTCATAAATGTGATGTAAATTGCATCTACTGAAATGATTCTTACTCCTGGCGAAACCATTTTCTGCATCTAACCAATAACTGTACAGATTTCTTATTGTTTTACGATACTTATACATATGTGGAATCCCTTTGACCCTGACTAAAAACTTATATAAAAGCATCGGTTCTCTATTCCCGTTTAGAAAGTAAAACGAGCAAATTTCAACTCTTTCGGTATTTTTGAATGTTTTTATCAATAAAACTTCAATAATATAGTTTTGCCATTCACTTTGATGTCCAACCACATTTTGCATCAAACCATACTGCATCATCATTCACTGTGTAGAAAACCCTGACTCAATAACTTTCCATTCTTTTTCTGTTGAAGGTACCTGTAAAAAACAATACAAAATCACTACCATTGTTTCAGTACAGTTTTCAATAAAAACATTTAAATGTACAGGGCGTCCAGAAATTACATTCTTATAATTTTAAGGATGATTCCACATATAATAGAACTGGAATTTCTGGTTTTTCTATATATTCATTCACAAGCACATTTTTCTATTCCAGGACCACGAAACTGCCGGAACTGACGCCGAAGAAACCATCCCACCAAAGTCACCAACACCATCTATACCTCAGTCTTTGAAACGTAGTGAACCATCAATCACATCCCAAGCTCCAAAACGCAATAAGAGTTTTAGAAATCTTACATCTGGTTCTGGCGTTGATAAAGCAATAGAGTCCCTGAAAGAAATAGTCAACAAAAGTGAGAATTAACCCGATGATCAATATGATGCCTTTGCAAAACATATTTCAGGACAACTACGAGAACTTCCTCTGAGAAGTGTTATTATTTTGCAAGGACAAATTCAGGATCTTATTAATCGTGAAAGATTAGCCCACCTTCCATTCCAGCAACAAATGCACCAGCAGTTTGGCAGCAGACCTTCCACATCTACTAATTCTCATTATTCACACACTGGACAACAAGCATTTCAGCAACAAATGCACCCGCATGTCGTCAATACCCAAGGAATCGAAATATGAAAAGATAGAAAAACTGTCTTATTAGTAAAAGAATAATTACTTTAAGACATTACAACAAAAATCGGAAAAATAAAACCAATATTAAACTGTTTAAACGCGAATGAAATCAGTAGAAAAATAATTCTAAGTTGTCGTGAAACAAAACTATTTGCTTTGTTTCCCGAGCCTCAGTGCAAGCTCCGCACACTCTGAGGAAAACTTGGAAAAATGGAAATTATGTTTTTATGATATTTTCAGCTCAGTACGGTTACTTAGCATTGAAATATCATCTCCTGAGTGTCAGGAAATCTTTTGCAAGATGAATAGCATTCGTTAATTTTATATTAGGCGAAAACGGTCAGTTTCAGGGAAATGCCGTTTTCACTTAGCTAGATAGGGAAATCTTCTTCTGAAAGACATCGATAGAACTTTTAATTAGCTTTCGTTTGATACCAGAACGATTTCTGTAGCGTGACTGGTTCAGATTTTATTTAGATTTTTGTCGGATTTGGAATTAGAAGTATCGGAGGAATCAAGTCTCGATAGCTTCGACCAAATCTCGCACTTTGTACTTTCAAATGCAGTTTACAGCCATAAGGAATAGAGATATCGAAAAAATTTCATCAGTAATTTCGTTTCGGATTGTTGAATACTATTCGAATATGAAGTTGAAATTTTTCGGGGAAAAAGTTGGAAAATCGCAAATTTCCGTTAAACTTTCCGTTAGGCAGTTGTTTGTTCGCAACGGTTTCGCCCCCGGGCAAAATCAGGTCACCGGCCCGGCTTTTGATTGGCTAGTGGGCATGGCGTGATTATTGATTTTTTAGTCGATCGAAGTGGATGTGACTTTTTGAGAGATATGATTGGCCGATTGGAGCTCGTCCACAAACATATAAATATGCAGAGTTTTACATTCTTCGTTCAGATACTTTTCAGATTGAGAATACGTAATATCGATATTTGGAAAGACTTCTACTTTACGAGATTTTACTGGCGATTGAGATATTCCTTGGCTAGCATTTGAAAGCGATTACTACGATTGGATTGTTGGATATTCTTCGTGGATATTTCAAAGGATTCATCGAGATTTTGTAGTTCTTTTTAGAACTAAGAGAATTCGTTGGTTTTTCTAGTTCTTTTTAGAACTAAGGGAATTCGATAATATTTTTTCCGATTTTCAGGTGACAGGATCAAATAGAATTTGTATAATTTCTCTGGATCTTTTCAGATCCAAATAGAGAAATACTTTTCCGGTTTTCAGGAGGTTTTCAAATAAATGAATTCGCAGTCTATGGTTCATTTCAGAACTGAATAGAGACACTTGAGTATTGGACCAGAAAGTCAATTGGACTTAGTTCGGGAGTACCAGGAAAGTCAATTGGACGTCGAGGATTTTCTTGAAGGATTTTACCGATTTGATAGAGACTTCAAAAGAATTCGATCTCTAGTCCTTCTTAGGACTCAATAGAGATAATTTTCGGATAGGGATTTGCAGGAGGATTTTTCTACAGTCGCAGTGTTGGACTTGGCTGGAGCAGACTAGGAGTAGCGGCTTCCCGGAGTCAAGTGGACTCAGGTCAGGGCGGATTGCTGGCGGAATTTTTTTTCGTTTCAGAGTTGCGGTTCCTTACGGCACGCCAGGGGAAGCTGTCCAAAATCCTACGAAGGAAGAGTAGGTCTCCACTAAAGTTGCCCGGTCTCATTCCACCCGATCACCTAGCGGTGTTAAACGATCGAGGTGTTTAGAGATTAAACTCGGGGGAGTCAAGCCATCATTAGACTAGCATCTGGGCTGTCGACTCAACGTTACCGTTGGGACCTTCCAGGACTTCGAAACCTTTTTTCCACATTTCCTGCGGACGGCCCTCATCCTAGGGTGCGGTTCACCAGTTAGGCTTCGTGATCCTTACTTATTAGCTCAGTTCACTCTGTAGGTCTTGGTTAGGAAATTAGTTTCGCGAACCAAGAGTGAACTTAAAGTCTTAGCTTTCTGTGAATCCTCCCCTCTGCCTATCTCCAAGTCAGAGTCTTTGTAGGGATTTTTGAAACACGAAATGCAGACTAGGGCACAACAAGCGCGAGCGCAACTTGCAAGGGATACGACAGTGCAAAATCGCGTGGTCAACCCCTTCGACCAAGATATTCCTAATTCAGACAATTTTAGTCGCCCTTGTGCGACTTCTACAGAGCAACGAGAAATCCCCATGGAATCTGTGTTCGCGGGACGCAGTATTCCAAGAACTCCAGCTGAGACATCTAGTCTGAGGATGTCTGAAACACATCTGTCAATGAGGACACTAGTACCTCTTCCGTGGTCGCAGAGCGACAAAACCGTGGCACTTTCGGCTCCATTGCAAGTCGATTAGTTAGAGAAAACGAAATGTCTCAAAGGACTCAGTCCTCAAATCGCGATAAATTATCGTGCAGTCAAATTGTTTTAAATCGGTTTAGGGCATTAAATACCCCAAACACGAGGAGGATGGACAACGAAACTTTTGCTAGGGAACATCAGGAGATGTTTTCCGAGAAGCGTCTCAATAAGGGAAAAACTTCGCAGACACAAAGCGCGCCCCAGTTAGGGCTCCGCGCAATGATGAAAGCAGCAAGAAATCCCGCTATACCAAGATCGGTGGCGATGAAAAAGATGGAGGATAGAATCCCTCTAGAAAGGACAATTCTGTCTGAAAATCACAATAATTTCAGACAACAAGAGGTGTTAGCTACATATGTAGAGACACCTAAAGTGAACATGTACAGGGTGTACAGCCATCCTGTACCACTGATGAATTTCGAATTTACAAGGCCATTGTCGACTTCAGCTACGAGTTCATGCAGGAGCAGCCGACACACTCGAGACGAGGAACGTTTCGAGTCCAACGGGGGAATCTTCAGAGAGGAATCGCCGGCGGGCGTAAAACGCAGAAACGTTTTCCGAAATACGGAGTATTTCGGGGATGAAGAGGAGTCGCCGGCGGGCGTTAAACGCAGAAATGATTCCGGAAATGCAGAGTATTTCGTGAATGAAGAGGAATCGCCGGCGGGCGTTAAACGCAGAAAGGCTGTCCAGAACACAGGGTGTTTCGGAAGCGAAGAGGATATCATCAGGGACGAGTACCTGGGAGATGGGTACTCCGACGCGGGATGTGTCTTCGACGGGTCGCCGGCGGGCGTAAAACGCGGAAACGGAGCAGCAGGACAGGTCGTCCGACGCCAGGCGTCGCGACGCCCCCAGGTCAGAACCCTTAGCGGTTCCTGGGAGGGAGATGTTCGGCGCACAGGAGCGCCTTACATCTCTCGTGAAGGTGCAACTGAGGCCCTAGCGGAAGTGCTAGGGGGAGGTGGAATTCCAGGAGGGCATCCTGAAGGCAGCTGGGCCTTGGGGATGCCTTCATGGCGGGCGAGGTTGCTCACACAGATAGAAGCCTACAATGAGCTAGTCGACGCAACGAACCAGCCTCCCGTCGAGCTCAGACAGAAGCTGAGTCCCGAAATCCCTGGAGCTCAGGTCTGGGAGGCCTGCCGGTCGTCTCGACGTGGTGAAACGGTGACCGAGGTAACCGGCGGGGTCGCTGTAGCTAGGCACGCCTCCGCCTATACCGAGGTGAATGGAGCATGGGGAAGTGACGTCCAGCGCACCCGGCTGGACTACGAGCACCCCACTCGTCCTCCAAACCCAAACCGTTTTGGAGGACAAAGTCCAAACGGTGGACGGTAGCCTGAACGCCGATATACTCGACGTTCAGGAGCAGATGAAAATTCATTTCGCGTTGCGCTCTAGCGGCGAGGTAGGCGGAGTTGACGCCAGCCAACCACGCGCGAGAAACTCTTTCGCGATTTTATATTTAAGAAACGCGAAATGGATTTTTCGGACACTGTTCGATGACTCGCCTAGCTGCATCATCCGAGCATCTTTTGACTGTTTCATTCTGCATTTAAGTTCTGCTTTTCAACCATTGTAAAACGATTGTTAGTTTTTCACTGTACATCCGAAGTGTGTTAAATTATGCACTACAAATTAGTAGCGGCTACATTTCCAACTTCCTGCGTTGAGAAAGAGTTCTCAACTCGAATAGAATTCGGACTAGTCTGGTTAGACTAATAGTTTGGAGTTCGTTATCCAGTGGGATAACCTAGGAGTTGTTTGTGAAAACAAATAGACGGCGGTGTGTTTGCAAAAACCCGATTCAGATAGCGGAAAGGATACTTGGGTATTGGCTGTAGATTCGACTTTCTAGTTCCGAGTGAATTCGTGTGCTGTGTGCTGTGGACTTAAGCTGGTAAGCAAACAGACAATTTCACTAACTTTTGTGTGCATTCACAGTGGTACCTGCCTGGACTCCGGGATTCGACGTGGGATTCAAAGGAAGAGGCCTCTGTCGCCGTATTGACTGCGACCACAGTGAATACAGACAGAGGTACGCCTACCCGAGCCGTCTACGAGAGTCTTCACGAGAAGACTCTCATTGCATTGACGCTCGGCGGCTTAAAAGCCCTGAGTCCCCGGGGACTATTCGCATCTTCGGAGTTAGGAATTGTAGGCAGGTCACTTCGCGGTGTGAGTCTCTCGTAGATAGGGATCGTTAGGGAAACTCTGAGACCGGTCCCAGCGGCCAACGTGGTGTCTCACCGTACCCCCGCGAGTTTTTGTGTTTAGAATTAGATAGATTTTTAGGGAACTAAAAATAATTAATTCGATTTTGAATTTTAAAGAAACCAACTACTTTCTCTCGTGTAATTCGGTTACACTGGGAAAACAAGATCATCCGGGAGTCAAGGGGACTTCCCGGCTCTGGTCTCTTGTGGAGATTTCGGCGGCGACGAGTACACTCACTTCCCTGGCCGGGCATCGTCGGAAACAAAACCGAAAAATGAACGACGAAATTCATTTTTCCAGTACGCCGAGTCGACAACATGGCGCTGGCCAACGTGGGGCCATGAATTCACAACTGGAATCCCAGCCAAATTCAGCAATAAATCCAGTTTTGGAAATGGACGGACACATAAATACCTCTACAAACCCATTCTTAGCAATGGCTATGGAAGACGAGGTAACACTCAGGGACGCTTTTGGAAACTCATTCATAGTAAGGAGTGAAGTGGAATCGTTCCCCAATGTGAGAAATTCACAAAAAGAGATAAAGAAAAATGTGAATTTCAGTGAGGATATGCCTTTTTCGAGTTCAGGCACAATACAAACTCGATGGCGCCCAGAAAAGGTTATAGAGGATGGTCAACAGTTAAAAATTGTTGATCAGGCGATAAGTAAATTAGCTGATGTTCTATCAGTGGCAATGGGCCAAGGACATTCGGCTAATCAAAATGGAAACCGTCTGGATAGACAGAATCTTCCAAGGTTTCGAGGCCTGGAAAATGAGGACCCGAAACGGTTCGTGAATAGGGTGGAAAACGAGCTGAGGAAAGCAAAAATCTCACAAGAAGAATGGGTAGATTTTCTGCGGTCAATTGGACTCAGATGCTGCCAAGTGGGCAGCCGTTTACAAGGAGAGCCAAATAACTTGGCCTATTTTGATTAATAGGTTTAATCAAAAGTTTGATAGCCCTGAGCTGTTAGCTAAGCTGACGGCTAAATTTTATGGAGAGGGACAAACCCGGAATATAAAAACGGATGTTTTTATAATCCAGAAGATCGGCCTGGCGAAACGGCTGTTTTCGAGAATGGATGAACAAGCAGCCATGCACATCATTGTTCAGTTGATATCTCCGGAGATTCGATGCTTTTTCAGGGGCGAGTCCCGGACAAACTAGAACAACTGCTTCAGGATGCGTCGGCCATTGAGGAGGATATTAAGCTCTCAAAAGCGCCGACAACCAGCAAAGTAGCGAATGTTCAAGTCCCGAATCAGCATCGAGGGCCGATACTAAATAATCCGAACCCGCAGAACAATGCGAGGTATGTCCCTCCCTATAACAGGGGAAATGAAAACAGGCAACAGCAGCCTCCATCCGCAGGGTCCTCAGAGAGGAATGGAAACCAGCGGTTTCAAAACAGAGACAGGTCTCCACCTAGGAGAACTGTCAATAATGTCCTAGAAGAAGCTAGTCAGGAAAACTAGGAAGTTGCGCAGTGCCAAGTGGCGATGGCCTGTGCAACTTAATTAATCGCCAGAATAATCTAAAAAATTTAGATTTTTCTCCCCCTTGTATAAATAGCTTTTCTGAAGTACTTTCCCCACTCGACGAAGAGCCAAAAGGGTTCGGTCGATCCCTCCCTAGGATCCCCGTTGTCATTAATGACAAAGCTGTAACAGGATTAATAGACACAGGGGCGTCCAGTAATTTTGTGCGGGCAGATGTAGTGTCCCACAAGAGCCTAAAAAATCTCCCAAACTCAGGAATAGTCCTTATGGGTTGTTCTGAGAACATCACTAGGAGTTTGGGTCAGATTATGATAGAAGTGTATATAGAAGAGAGGGTATTCCAGCTAAAGTTCACTGTCCTTAAGGACTTGCAAGAAAAGGTTATACTAGGTATGCCTTTCTTGAAAGGTCAACAAGCCAGTTTAGACTTAGCTAGGAATACCATTTATTTTGGACAAGCTCCTCGGTTGTCGATATTTTTTGAAGGGGAAACCCTCAGAAGGCCCGGGAGAGACATCGCGCCTCTGAGCCTAGATGACTCACAATTCGACAAAGCACAAAGTCGGAAATTCTACCGGTATTGGAAACGTTCAAGGACGTTTTTGAGGAGACGATACGCCAACCTGAGACAAAGGCTATTCTCCACAAGATTACAGTTAAAGAGGAGAAGCCGTTTAGGCAAATGCGTTATGCCAAGATGTCTGAGGAGCGTAAACAGATCGTCCTTGAGGAGATCCAGAAACTACTGGAAGCTGGGGTGATTACTAGGAGTACCTCCCCTTATTGCTCCCCGGTAGTTTTAGTACCCAAGAAAGGCGGTAAGCTATGCTTTTGCGGAGACTACCGTCAAATTAATAAACTGATAGTCTCGGAGGCACCACATTTGCCTCCCATCCAGGAGACAGTGAGAGAGATGGGCAAGGCTAATATATTTAGCACTTTGGACTTGCGAAACGGATTTTGGCTGGCTCCGTTGGAAAAGGATTCCAGAAAGTACACCGCCTTCGGGGGCCCTGACGGTTCGGTGTACGAATTCAAGGTCCTAAGTTTCGGACTTAAAAACGGGCCGGCCGTTTTCCAAAAGCTCATGTCTGAAGTGCTAGCCGGATACGTAGACAAGTTCTGCAAAGTGTACCTTGACGACATTATTGTTTATTCCAATAATGTCAGGGCACACTGTGACCATCTAAAGCTAATATTAGAACGTTTGAGGACACATGGATTATGGCTTTCCCCAGGGAAATGTATGTTCGGGTCATCAACCTTGAACTACTTGGGGAGAGTCGTGTCCGAGAAAGGGAACTTCCCGCAGGAGACTCACATTCTAAATGTAAGGAATTTTGCAACACCGACCTCGGTTAAGCAGATGAGGGGATTTTTAGGAAATGCAGGATGGTTACGGGAGTTCATTCCACATTTTGCGAAAATGGCGGCCCCGTTAACCGATCTTTTTGACAAAAAACGCAAATTTAAATGGAACGCGAAAGCCGAGGAAACTTCCAACGGATTAAGCACGCAGTATCGCAACCGCTACATCTGGCTAGGCCTGTTCCTGCGAAACCCTAATTTTTGCAGACGGACGCTAGTCAGATAGGTATTGTGTTTAGGTATAGTGTTTCCCCAACGGGGGGAAACACTGGAAGAGCGTGATGTGATAGCGTATAGCAGCGCGAAGCTGAACGAGACTGAGAGGCGCTATCACATCAACGAGATTGAGTGCCTGGCCGTAGTATGGGCGATTAAGAAATATCGGCACTACCTGCAGGCAAGTTCACCCTATTAACAGATAGTTCGGCGTTGACTTGGCTCGGTCGTATGAAGGACGAAAGAGACAAGTTGACTAGATGGGCGCTGTTACTGCAGGAGTACGACTTCGAAATCGTACATGTGCCAGGGAAGCTGAATCAACTTCCAGATTTTCTCTCCCGAAATCCCGAGGATGTGGAAACGAAGGCTGATTTGGAGAAGGAGTCAGAGAGGATGTTTTTCCCTCACCAGGAACGACAAGTAGAGGACCAGAGCGAGGAAGACATAGTTCTGTGCCTGATCGATGAGGTCGCAGAAATATTCAACACCTGTGATATGGTGTCACTATATCACGGGGTTGAAACGTTACTTGAAATGAGAACCTTATTCGACCAGATAGTCGAAGAACAGAAGTCAAGCGAGGGAGTTTGTCGGTTCAGGATGCGCATCGAGAGAGCGCGAGAAAATCCAGAACCGAACGAATATGAACAGCGAATAATGAACGACTTCCAAATGGACGGGGATTTATTATATTATGTAGGTCCAGAAGGGAACTGCAAGCGTTTGCTAGTCCCCAGACGCTGCTGGAACCTAATAATCCGCAAGTACCACGACGAAGGCGGACATCCAGGTCTTGATGAGATCATTAATCAAATGAGTCGTCATTTTTACTGGTCCAACATGAGGAAGCAAGCGCAGGAATATATAAAAACATGTCTGACCTGCGCTACCACTAAAGCGTCGAAACCACAACTCCCAGCAGGACAAAGGCCGCTTGAACCGACAAGGCCATGGCAAATGGTGTCTGTCGACGTTCTCGGGCCTTACCCAGCGGGGGAGAGTGGGAACAAGTACCTTATCGTCGCGGTGGACTGCTTTCCCAAATGGCTTGAGGCTAAGGCCTATAAGAGCGTCCAAGCAGGAGTGGTGACGAAATTTTTATTGGAAGAGGTTTTTTACAGGTGGGGTTTCCCTGAAATCATAATAACTGACGGCGCGGCGATGTACTTAGGAGCGACGTGGGAACGATTCTGCGAATCCCACAATATTGTGTCCAGGATGAGTCCGTCGCACCACCAGCAAGCCAATCCGGTGGAGAGGCGGGTGCAGGAGATCAAGAAGATGCTCCGCGCCTCCCTCATAGATAAACCGGAAGCTGAGTGGGAGCGACATATACCGGTAATAGTGTTTCACTTACGAACACGGGTGAATGCGTCTACGGAAATGCCCCCTAGTGAACTGCTGCTGGGATATGAAATTCCCAAGCCCGGAGAATGGGCTACTCCTGCGCAGCGCTCACGAAGGACTAACAACCAGAATCGGCAGGCTAGGATCGAAAGAGCCAATCAGATGGCCGAGCGTTACAGAGAAAGAATTTTTTCGAATCGCGACCAGCAGCCAAAGGCGAATTTCCGGCCAGGAGACTGGGTGCTTTGCCGAAATTCGGAATTAATCCGGAAAATTTTCGGCCAGACCTGGTCAGTCCCTTCTCGGGTGATCCGGAAATTGGGGGTTAATACGTATATTGTGAACCGTGACGGTCAAGATCGCACGATACATATGAATGACTTGCGGCTAGCGCCTCCTCCGAGACCGGGCCAGGATCATCTAGATCCGAGGTATCCGGATTTAGTTCCGTAGCATAAACGCCTTTACATTGTAAATATTATATCACCAATTGTACCAATTGTATATCAATGAATTTGTAAATATGTTATTTGAAAAAAATAAAGAGAAAAAGAAATTGCTTCTCAGGCACTTGAACTCGAATAGCCGTGCAACATCTTAGGGCAGGGGGGTGTCGTCAATACCCAAAGAATCGAAATATAAAAAGATAGAAAAACTGTCTTATTAGTAAAATAATTATTACTTTAAGACATTACAACAAAAATCGGAAAAATAAAACCAATATTAAACTGTTTAAACGCGAATGAAATCAGTAGAAAAATAATTCTAAGTGTCGTGAAACAAAACTGTTTGCTTTGTTTCCCGAGCCTCAGTGCAAGCTCCGCACACTCTGAGGAAAACTTGGAAAAATAGAAATTATGTTTTTTATGATATTTTCAGCTCAGTATAGGTTACTCAGCATTGAAATATCATCTCCTGAGTGTTAGGAAATCTTTTACAAGATGAATAGCATTCGTTAATTTTATATTAGGCGAAAACGGTCAGTTTCAGGGAAATGCCGTTTTCACTTAGCTAGATAGGGAAATCTTCTTCTGAAAGACATCGATAGAACTTTTAATTAGCTTTCGTTTGATACCAGAACGATTTCTGTAGCGTGACTGGTTCAGATTTTATTTAGATTTTTGTCGGATTTGGAATTAGAAGTATCGGAGGAATCGGTTTTCGATAGCTTCGACCAAATCTCGCACTTTGTACTTTCAAATGCATTTTACAGCCAGAAGGAATAGAGATATCGAGAAAATTTCATCAGTAATTTCGTTTCGGATTGTTGAATTCTATTCGAATATGAAGTTGAAATTTTTCGGGGAAAAAGTTGGAAAATCGCAAATTTCCGTTAAACTTTCCGTTAGGCAGTTGTTTGTTCGCAACGGTCTCGTCCCAGGGCAAAATCAGGTCACCGGCTAGCCGGCTTTTGATTGGCTGGTGGGCATGGCGTGATTATTGATTTTTTTAGTCGATCGAAGTGGATGTGACTTTTTGAGAGATATGATTGGCCGATTGGAGCTCGTCCACAAACATATAAATATGCAGAGTTTTGCATTATTCGTTCAGATACTTTTCAGATTGAGAACACGTAATATTGAGATTTGAAAAGACTTCTATACTTGCGATATTCTACTGGCGATTGAGATATTCCTTGGCTAACATTTGAAAGAGATTATTACGATTTGATTGTTGGATATTCTTCGTGGATATTTCAAAGGATTCATCGACATTTTGTAGTTCTTTTTAGAACTGAGAGAATTCGCGAACACAGATTCCCCTTCCGTGGTCGCAGAGCGACAAAACCGTGGCACTTTCGGCTCCATTGCAAGTCGTTTAGTTAGAAAGAACGAAACTTCTCGAAGGACTCAGTCCTCAAACCGCAGCAAAAATTCGGACATTCAATTTGTGTTAAATCGAATTAGGGAATTTAAAACTCCGGAGAACCAGCGGAATAGCATTTTCCAGGAGGAAAATGTAGCAAGGGAACATCAGGAGATGTTTTCCGAGAAGCTTCCCAATGAGGGAAAAACTTCAAAAGCACAAAGCGCGCCCCAGTTAGGGCTCCGCGCTATGCTAAAGTCAACACGAAATCCCGCTATACCAAGATCGGTGGCGATGAAACAGATGGAGAATGGAATCCCTCCAAAGACAATTCTGTCTGAAAACGTAGAGATTTTCAGGCAACGAGAGGTGTTAGCTACATATGTAGAGACACCTAAAGTGAACATGTACAGGGTGTACAGCCATCCTGTACCACTGACCAATTTCGAATTTACAAGGCCATTGTCGACCTCAGACAAGAGTTCATGCAGGAGCAGCCGACACACTCGAGACGAGGAACGTTTCGAGTGCAACGTGGGACTCTTCAGGGAGGAATCGCCGGCGGGCGTTAAACGCAAAAATAGAGCTGAGATTTGGTCAAGAGGACTCAAATCTGGATGGCCGGCGGGCGTTAAACGCAGAAATGTTTTCCGAAATACTGAGTATTTCGGAAATGAAGAGGAATCGCCGGCGGGCGTTAAACGCGGAAAGGCTTCCCGAGATCAGGAGGGTTTCGTAAGTGAAGAGGACATCTTCAGGGACGAGTACCTGGGAGATGGGTACTCCGACGTGGGATGTGAATTCGACGGGTCGCCGGCGGGCGTAAAACGTAGAAACGGAGGAGCAGGACAGGTCGTCCGACGCCAGGCGTCGCGACGCCCCCAGGCCCAAACCCTTAGTGGTTCCTGGGAAGGAGATGTTTGGTGCACAGGAGCGCCTTACATCTCTCGTGAAGGTGCAACTGAGGCCCTAGCGGAAGTGCTAGGGGGAGGTGGAATGCCAGGGGGCATCCTGAAGGCAGCTGGGCCTTGGGGATGCCTTCATGGCGGACGAGGTTGTTCAAACAAATCGAGGCATTCAACGAGCTAGTCGAAGCAACGAACCAGCCTTCCGTCGAGCTCAGACAGAAGCTGAGTCCCGAAATTCCTGGGACTCAGGTCTGGGAGGCCTGCCGGCCGTCTCGACGTGAAGAAACGGTGACCGAGGTAACCGGCGGGGTCGGTGTAGCTGTGCACGCCTCCGCCCATACCGAGGTGAATGGAGCATGGGAAGGTGACGTCCAGCGCACCCGGCTGGACTACGAGCACCCCTCCCGTCCTCCAAACCCAAACCGTTTTGGAGGACATAAGTCCAAACGGCGGACTGTAGCCTGAACGCCGATATACTCGACGTTCAGGAGCAGACGAAAATTCATTTCGCGTTGCGCTCTCGCGGCGAGGTAGGCGGAGTTGACGCCAGCCAACCACGCGCGAGAAACTCTTTCGCGATTTTATATTTAAGAAACGCGAAATGGATTTTTCGGACACTGTTCGATGACTCGCCTAGCTGCCTTTAAGTTCTGCTATTCAACCATCGTAAAACGATTGTTAGTTTTTCACTGTACATCCGACGTGTGTTAAATTATACACTACAAATTAGTAGCGGCTACATTTCCAACTTCCTGCGTTGAGAAAGAGTTCTCAACTCGAATAGAATTCGGACTAGTCTGGTTAGACTAATAGTTTGGAGTTCGTTATCCAGTGGGATAACCTAGGAGTTGTTTGTGAAAACAAATAGACGGCGGTGTGTTTGCAAAAACCCGATTCAGATAGCGGAAAGGATACTTGGGTATTGGCTGCAGATTAGTGTTGTACAACGGTTGTTGCCAGAGCAATTACGAGTCAAGTGTTTGGGAGGTAATTTAATTAAAAACAAAAATTACCTCCAGAAAGAATCCGTTATGATCACAACGATCACAAACAAATCTGTCTTTTTCAAGACAAACTAAACCGATTCGACTTTCTAGTTCCGAGTGAATTCGTGTGCTGTGTGCTGTGGACTTAAGCTGGTAAGCAAACAGACAATTTCACTAACTTTTGTGTGCATTCACAGTGGTACCTGCCTCGACTCCGAGATTCGACGTGGGATTCAAAGGAAGAGGCCTCTGTCGCCGTATTGACTGCAACCACAGTGAATACAGCCAGAGGTACGCCTACTCGAGAGTCTTCACGAGAAGACTCTCATTGCATTGACGCTCGGCGGCTTAAAAGCCCTGAGTCCCCGGGGACTATTCGCATCTTCGGAGTTAAGAATTGTAGGCAGCTCACTTCGCGGTGTGAGTCTCTCGTAGATAGGGATCGTTAGGGAAACTCTGAGACCGGTCCCAGCGGCCAACGTGGTGTCTCACCGTACCCTCGCGAGTTTTTGTGTTTAGAATTAGATAGATTTTTAGGGAACTAAAAATAATTAATTCGATTTTGAATTTTAAAGAAACCAACTACTTTCTCTCGTGTAATTCGGTTACACTGGGAAAACAAGATCATCCAGGAGTCAAGGGGACTTCCCGGCTCTGGTCTCTGGTGGAGATTTCGGCGGCGACGAGTACACTCACTTCCCTGGCCGGGCATCGTCGGAAACAAAACCGAAAAATGAACGACGAAATTCATTTTTCCAGTACGCCGAGTCGACAACAAGCAGTTTGACAGCAGACCTTCCACATCTACTAATTCTTATTATTCAGACACAAATGCAGAGCGGTACAACACATCTTCCACAGCTTATTCTCAGTGTTCCGACCTTTTACACCAAGCTCGAGAATCGGCTTTCTTAGCATCTGATGATGAGTATGAGAATATTTAAAGTAGTATTACAAAATTAAAATGTATTTTGTTTTTCCAAATATAACTAGCATTGAAAATATGTGCACTCATGACCAAACTATTATTGCATACTCTCCAAAAGAAATCATCAATCATATTGAAACCCATACAAAAAAATTACTATACGATATGAAAAAATGTGGGTGTTTCATTAACGTACCGTTATATAGTTCGCAAGGGCTTCATATATTGTCAAAAACACCTCTGGTAAAAATACTGATATAGTACTTTTCGGTAGTCTATATAAATACTGCAAGGAAGCAAAACTGTCACCAGTGGCAAGATAACGCAATGTTACTTCCAATTTCATTTGAGGAGCAATAGGACTTCTCATCCACGTTTCTGACTTTGTAAGTTCAGGTTCAACTAGTTTTAAGAGCTCTTGAAACTTTTGGCAAGATAACCTCATGAAATTCCTATAAGGCTCGGGATCTTCAATTGATATCTCTTCAGGTACCCATTATGAATTTTGAGATGAAAGGTTCGGAAGAAAGTCGATGGTTTACTCTGCATATTATTGTAAATTTAAAAATTATTGTATATAGGGTAAGTCTGAATATGGTACCGCCCATATCCTTCAGGTACCCAATATGAATTTCGAGATGAAAGGTTCGGAAGGAAGTCGATGGTTTGCTCTGCATATATTTGTGAATTCAAATATTCTTTAATTTGGCTATTAGTAGAGATTGAAGTGAAATTATCCACGGTTTTTTCGCCATGAAAGAGTTGGATGTTGGTCAATTGAATTAATTGCTTTGATAGTAACTCAATTATCTTATGGTATATATAGATTCATCCTCAGCTAAATATTTAAAATTCTACAATCAAAGTATGAAAATTAAAATAGTTAATGCATTGAACAATGAAATACCTACATGGAGAAAACATTTTTTGCAAATGGCAAAAGTCACATGTTAGCTTGAAAATTGTCAATTATGTTATTTTAGACGAATTAAATATTGAAAAATATTTTTCATTTTTCGCATCACTTGTCAGCTAAATATTTAAAATTCTACAATCAAAGTATGAAAATTAAAATAGTTAATGCCTTGAACAATGAAATACCTACATGGAGAAAACATTTTTTGCAAATGGCAAAAGTCACATGTTAGCTTGAAAATTGTCAATTATGTTATTTTAGACGAATTAAATATTGAAAAATATTTTTCATTTTTCGCATCACTTGCTATTTTTTTATGTTTATGTATTTCAATACATTTCCCTGCTTTGTGTAATTTTTAAAGATAAAAATTAATAGATTTAAAGTTGCTGGGAAAAAAAAATAATAAATCACTGTCTATTGAACGTTGTGAAAAATAGTAATTTTTTCTCTTTTTTTTCAGGGTTGGTTGATGAAGTATACTTTGGGGTTGTTTTTGGCTTCGTCGTTTATTTTTTGCGTCGTTGTTTTTTTTACGTCGTTGTTTTTTTTTACGTCGTTGTTTTTTTTACGTCGTTGTTTTTTTTCCATCGTTTGTTTTTGGCTAAATGTTATCATTGTTGTATTCACTTATATATCAAGAGTGATCCACGTCATGGCAGCTTTTGCACTTGTAACTACTGACAATGGAATGCAGACGGTCATTCCCAGGTCAGAAATAATATCACAGGATAATAAGGTGGAGTGTTTCATATTGGGGAAACGTTACAAAATCGTCATAAATGGATTCAACGAAGATTTTCTTCCCTTATATAATTTTGCTGTGGGACATAACACACGCAAACTTAAGGTTGTCTTGGAGAAAAATTTGAACATTGGCAACCCAAATGAAGCAAAGTTGAAAACTCCAAAGGGTAGAAAAAAACAGAACGGATTACTGATTCGTTAGAGGGCAGGTCTGTACTGAAGAAAATGAAACCCAGACGTATTTTTCAAAATGTACCTATTGAGGTGGAAGGCGTAGAGGGGATCAGTCGTATTCATCATTCCAGTTTCATTTCAAGTACTGTTTCACCAATTCTTTTCAAGTCCAATGATTTGCCCTCCGTGTGCAATTGGTTGTCTGCAGTATGTAACTGTTTGTCTTCTGCATCTGACAGTCTGTCTCCTATGCATGAAAGTCTGTCTCCTATGCCTGAAAGTCTGTCTCCTATGCCTGAAAGTCTGTCTCCTATGCCTGAAAGTCTGGCTCCTATGCCTGACAGTCTGCCTCCCACAATCGAGAGCCTGGCTCCCTCAATTGACTGTTCTCTTCCCTCAGTTGACTGTTCTCTTCCCTCAGTTGACTGCCCGCCTCCCACAAATGACAGATCACCTCCCACAATTGACAGCCTGCCTGCTACAAATAACATTCTTCGTTCAACGTCCTCCAATAGTCTGCCCTCCAAAGCCATGGGTCTGCCTTCTTCATCAAGCAGTCAGTCATCTATATCCATCCTTTCAACAATTGCTGAAGAATCCGTATCAGAAATGAATGATGATAATCCCACTTTAGTGAATGAAGCTGCTTATAAGCGAAGGTGAGTAACGACAATAATCAAATCTATTACTTTTCACATATAATTGTGGAATTGTGGAAGTGGAATCTTCTAAAACATGATGTGAAAATATCTCAGTAGAGACAGCGTCAAAAAGGTTTGCTTCCTTTTTTTTTGAGAAAAAAGAAAACCTCGTAGTTTGTTCTGATGTTAATGGTTTGATGGACTGCTTGAATTTGGATCACACTCCATCTGAATGGAGACTGTTTATAGACTCTTCAAAACTAAGCTTAAAAGCTGTACTTCTGCATAATGGAAATCAGCTACCCTCTATTCCTATAGGTCACGCAGTTCACATGAAGGAAACGTATATAAATATGAAAACACTTCTCCAATCAATCAAATATGAACAACACAAGTGACACATCTGTGGTGATCTGAAAGTCATTGCTATAGTCCTAAGAATGCAATTAGGGTTCACCAAGTACTGTTGTTTTTTGTGTCTGTGGGACAGTCGGGATAGAAAATCTCACTATAAAAAAATGAACTGGCCTACACAAGACCTAAACCCTAATGAGAAAAATGTAGTTTACGAGCCTCTTGTAGATCCTAAGGATGTTCTCCTTCCCCCATTACATATTGAGTTGGGACTAATGAAAAACTTTGTGAAGGCCATGGACCAGGAAGGACAAGCTTTCAAGTACTTGAGAGCAAAGTTTTCCAGGTTGAGTGATGCTAAAGTCAAGGAAGGCATCTTTATTGGGCCTCAAATCCGTGAAATCGTAAATGATCCTGCTTTTGACATGATTTTAACAGGAAATGAAAAAAGAGCCTGGGAAGCCTTTAAGGGGGTTGTACATGGGTTTTTAGGTAACAAAAGAGATGATAACTTCACAGCATTGGTTAAAGAGCTTCTTCAAGCTTACCACCAACTTGGATGCAACATGTCCTTAAAAATTCATTTTCTTCACTCTCATCTTAATTTCTTCCCACAAAACTGTGGAGCTGTGAGTGACGAACATGGAGAAAGATTCCATCAAGACATTGCCTTAATGGAACAGAGATATCAGGGCCGTTGGAATGAAGCAATGCTTGCAGACTACTGCTGGTCTGTGTGTAGGGATGCTCCAGAAGTGTTTTATAAAAGACAAGCTAAACGACAGCGACCTTACAATGAATCGGATGGACTTAATTGAAATTTGGTGGTACAAACTTCTTTTATTTGTCAAAACACTAAGAATAATGTTTTTTTTATTAATTTTGTACTTAAAATATTCTAAAAGAAACATAACAATATTGTTTTATGTACTTTCACTTTTCACGTATAGTATAACTTCTCTTTAAGATTGAGTACTGTGTATCTCAAAAACCAGAGCTAATAAAATTTTTTCATTGTTATTTTCGTTTTTATCACCCCAAAATTAGTAGGAATTGACTAATTTAGTGTAGGAAACATTCAAAAAATATTTTTTTGTTGTGTTGTGTAATTGATAATTAATTAGAGCACGTTGTTTTATTTCGATATTATTGTAGGTACAGTTTTGCAAAAACGAGGTGGTGAGGACGCTCCTAGGACTGTACGTACCGTTGTATTGGAGGAAAATATTTTGGAAGCCGTCGCTGATGATCCTTCAATGAGCATCAGGAATCTATCAGAACAGTTCCATACATCCAAGTCCACTATTCATAGAATAATTAGGGAACAACTGCTCCACCCATTTCACATCCATATGACTTTTATTAATCGAGTTTTATTCACTGATGAAGCAGGTTTCAGTAGAGATGGAGTTATCAACTCTCATAATCTCCATATATGGGCCGAAGAAAATCCCCATGGGATATTGCAAACCAAACACCAACGGAAATTCAACGTGAATGTTTGGGCTGGTATCATAGGAAACCATCTTATAGGACCATTCGTTCTACAGGACCGATTGAATGGAGAACGTTATTTGGAGTTCATTCAGAACGATTTGAATGGACTTTTGGAACATGTTCCATTGCAAACCCGAAGAGATATGTGGTTTATGCATGATGGCGCTCCTCCTCATTTTAGTTTGATTGTGCGTGACCATCTGAACCATATTTTCCACAATAGATGGATTGGTAGAGGTGGGCCATATTCATGGCCATCGCGGTCTCCGGATTTAAATCCATTGGATTTCTTTCTGTGTGGGCATCTAAAAAGCCTTGTTTACGCTACACCTATTCACACAAGAGATGCATTGTTGAATAGAATAACATTACATTGTGAAGCCATACGAAACGACCCTGGAATGCTATTTCAAGTACAGAGAGGGTGTCTTCGCAGACTAAGAAAATGTATAGAGAGAGAAGGTGGTCGTATCGAGCAGTTTCTGTAGCGGATTTTTCATTCCTGTTTGCTCTTGAGGCTCTTGAGTTTCGTTAGTTAAACGTGTTTGCATTATAAAAATTCGTTATGAACATTTTACCTATCATTTCCATTTTCCTTAAAAACTAATATTTTCGAATAATGGTAGACATCTCAGGATAAATGTTGTTGAATTAACGTTATCATTATTATTTCTGCTTTGATAATTATTCATTTCAAATAATGGTGGACGAGCGGGTTTGATGTCGTCGAGTGAAACTACATTTTTATCAAGACTCGTTGCTCCGATCGACTTTCCACACGAGTACTTTTATTCATAAAATTGTCCAAGTAACCTTAATTTGTTGAAAAATATTGAAAAATATCTGTCATTTCAAAGTTTTGGGGTGTGGACCATCGGGGGTAGTCCGTTCCTGACTTTGTAGCAAAACAACTGACTCCTGCATGAAAGCTCATCGAAGGAATTCATTTGTTTAGTCAATTACCAAAATTTGGATGATTTTGAATATTCACTTGAAAAGTTATCAAAGAAAAACATTTTTCATTTTGTAACTTCGAGGGCCCGTTACTTGGTAACGAAGGATTTTAGGAAAAAAAGTTATATGAAGTACTGGTGATATTTTGACCCCATCTATACATTCTCGAGAGGAAAAGAGGAAGTCCAGGGACACCCTGTATGTATATATATATATATATATATATATATATATATATATATATATATATATATATATATATATATATATATATATATATAAAGAGAGATTTTATCGAGTGGGTATGATATAAAAATCAAAAAAGGAAACAATTAGTGGACACAACACTCCAAAAGTGGTGTAAACCGCGGACACGTGTTTCTGGCTATTGGCCTCATCAGCGCGGTGTAGCCAAGTGTAAAGATGGGCAACACTTGTTTGCCGAAAGCAGGAAACAACACATATGCACGAAGTCAACAACAGGAGCCAACCGCACATTTGTGGTTTCAGTTAGAAGACCTAGAATTCCCAGGCTACATCTAACATGACCACGTAGGCAGCTATAGCTACCTGCGTGACATCCGGGTCCAGGATATAAATACAAAGAGAGATTTTATCGAGTGGGTATGATATAAAAATCAAAAAAGGAAACAATTAGTGGACACAACACTCCAAAAGTGGGGCAAACCGCGGACATGTGTGTTGCACATGTTTGCAACACACCGTGCATATGTGTTGTTTCCTGCTTTCGGCAAACAAGTGTTGCCCATCTTTACACTTGGCTACACCGCGCTGATGTGGCCAATAGCCAGAAACACGTGTCCGCGGTTTGCCCCACTTTTGGAGTGTTGTGTCCACTAATTGTTTCCTTTATATATATATATATATATATATATATATATATATATATATATATATATATATATATATATATATATGAAAGCAAAATGATATCTGTTATGTAAAATTGGAAAAGACATAATAAACTTATTGTAAAAATTTAGGAATGATGAGAAATTCCAATATTATTTTTGTAAACCGTTTCCTTAGATAGGGACATCAAGTGATGCTTTTGAAGAATTTTGATATAGTCATAAGTGAGGTTAACCATTTCTGTACATAATTGTTAAGTAAAGATGTATTTAAATTCAGGAACAAATATGAAAATCATAGAATAGATAGTTTTTGTGATATTGAAGTTGAAAATTTGGAGTAATGAAAATTGAGAGTTGGTAATTGAGGAAAGTAAGAGATTTTCAACTTTTTCATCAACAACGGGATTATTCTTAAGGCGACGAAGGTGAACGCCACGAAAATTTTTGTCTCCAGAAATTGAATAATATTTTAATAGAAAAGTTAGAAATTGAATATTATTGTATTGTATACTAATAATTAAAGGCAAATATAATGAAAACCAACCTGATAAGCCAGTCCAAGTTCCAGGCCTCCAGTTTTGAAGGTTATATAAAGTTGAGAATCTTACCGACTGGAGAAATGTACAGTGAAATGGATTAACGAGGTCTCTCAGTCAAAAAATCAAAACTCTGCCCTACCTTGCCAAGCTATCGCTTCTAGTGGGGAGCTTCTTCAGGGTCTATGATTTATTGAGTTGAGGGGTTTTTTGCCAATGAATAACATCACAAATCATACTTACAGTAAAAATGAGTAGAAAACAATGAATTGAACATATAAATGGACGAAAGAAAGTTAAACATTAATGGATTTTTTTGGTTTGACAAATGTCATACCTTCATATAAATGTCATTTTTCAATGGGCATGATGATTTGATAATCTTTGACTCTGAAGGGAAAGTTGATTGATACAATTTTTATTATTATCATTATGTTTTTTGGTGTAGTCCCAATAAGTTACTGTATATACTGCAGAGATCATCAATGTCAGTTCCCTTATTCATACAATCAGAAGACTTATTGATTTCGACCATTTCAAGGAAAAGGAGTTTGGAAACATTTTTTTCTGTATGCAAAACTTTGATATTGAGAGTAATTTGATTTATGTCTTGTTTCTATAGAATGTCGCGCTAATGCACATGCTTTCTTATTGAGCTTTATATCACTTTTATGTGAAGTTATTCTATCTTTAAGAATTCTCGATGTTGTTCCAATATAATCCAATTAACAATTGTTACAAGGAATGTTATAAATCACATTTGATTTTTTTTGTAGTATCCGTTTTATTTCTCAATTTGATATTCGAATTCTTTATAGTTTTAATATTTTTTTGTCATATTGTTTATTATGAAAAAGTTTTATAATATTTGAAGATAAATTTACACGATTAGGTATAAATTTATAAGAAAAATTGACATAACATTTGATAACAGATAACATAATTTTGTTAACTGCTAAACGTTGCAAAAACTTTATGCACTCTTTCGATGAAGTCTCCAACATCACGTCTGTCCTTATTACAATTTCTCCAAAGTCACTTGAAAACCTAGCACCGTCAAGTTCATTAGGTGTGAACCAGATTTTCAGAGACCTCCATAACCTGGAATAAATAGGACTTGAATGAAAACTGTTGGAGAAATTCGTTAACGAAAATACAAATTCAATATCATCATTTCCTCTCCTGGGTTGAAAATAGATACTCCTCCAATTCCTACAAGCAGCGGATGCGTTCAAACCATCATTCCTACCCAAGAAACTGAAAATTTTCGTCAAGACCAAATGTGGCAACTCAGCCCATGGTTTCAACTCAATTTCTTTCATGGATCTGATTTTTTCGTATTCCGAACACTCAGGGTCCTCCACTAAATTCATTCCAATAAATACAATCCATTAAATATCATTACATGCTGATGAATTATACAGTTTCCGATCCAAGACACACTCATCAAAGTATATTAGTCAAATATGAAATTTTTACAAATCCACATATATTCGAATTTTTGTTCTCACCAAATTAACTTCTTGTCCTCAACTCGGTATGAATTTCAAATATCCGGTAATGATCAAGTGGCAATAAAAATAGTAAATGAAGTTAGATACGAGTAGAATGAACATCAGTTGAATGATACTAATTTTGTTTGGAAAATGATATTTATTGATACACCTTAAAGTACCAGATCAGCCTATTCTCTTTCGTTACACCTATGAATTGTGACGTCATCACTTTAGGATACCGGGGAAACGATTTCCTAAAGACAAATTTCTTGTCGGAAATTTTAAGAAGCTATTTATATTTCACTTATGATATAATACATTTATCAAATGGAATCAAAATTATACAGCTGAAAGTTGAACTACACAACAAAAATATACATTTAACATCTATTTACAGATCACCATCTACATCAACTAATGATTTCATTGAAAGATTGTCAGAATTTCTAGAATCTTGTGAAGATAACATTATTAACGATCATATTCTGATAGGAGATATCAATATTAATATAATGGAGAATGATGACATAACAAATAAATATCTGAATACGCTTAGTGCTCATAGATCAATATCTTATATAAATTCTATAACTAGGATTAACTCTGGTACTTGTATAGATCATTGTTTCGTAAAAGATACCTCAAATAACTACAAATACTACTCATTCGTCCTTGAAACAGATATAACTAATCACTTCTCTATTGCACTACAGATCACTTCACCTGAAACAAAAAAAAAAATCAATTGATTTATTGAAATATAAAAAAATCATTGATAACAAAAAACTAAAACAAAACATATGCGAGGAAAATTGGCTTGATTTATACTCGACAGATGATATTGAATTTGCCACTCAAATATTAATTCAAAAGACCAACAAAATCGTGGAAAAAAGTACAAACACAATTAAAGTTAGTAGGAAAAACATGAAAAGGAATCCGTGGATTTCTGATGGTATACTGAAGTCTATTGAAGATAAAACCAATCTTTACATAAGAATTAAAGGCAACCCAACAGAAGTTAATAAAATATAAACAGTACAAAAATAGACTGAAAAAAATGAAAGGGGAAGGCCAAAATGAATTTTTATTGAAACAAAATTGAAAATTATAAAGGAGAATCCTCTAAACTGTTAAAAACTATTGATGAAATGACAAATAAAGGGAGTAACGAGAAAACAATCAAATAAATTCAATCTAATGATGGTTCTATGATTATTGACCAGAAAAAATGTCTAACAAATGTGTTGAACACTATAGCGAAATTGGTAAAATCTTGAGGGATGAAATACAAAAAAGACCAAATTATAAAAAAAAAATTAACTAAAAACCATAATTATGAATTCTTTTTTCCTAAAAAAAAACTGATGAATGTGAAGTCTTGCAAGTTATTCAGAACTTGAAGAATAAAAAATCCCCCGGAATTGATTCTCTTAGAGCTGAAACTATTAAACTAATAGCAAAAGAACTAGCAATACCATTGACATACATAATAAGCTGGTCATTCAGTAGTGGAATATGTCCAGCTCCATTCATGCGTGCTGTTATTTCATCAATATTCAAGTCTGGAAATAAACTCAAAATAGATAACTACCGCCCAATATCCGTAATTACAAACTTTGCGAAAATATTCGAAACCATCTTAAAATCACGCATTGAAAATTACCTAAATACCTAACGAAATATAAAATCTTATCAAACAATCAATTCGGATTTCAAAAGGGAAAATCAACTGAAGATGCAATAACACTCCTAACAGAATCAGTAAATATGTAGACGAAAAATCACCATCGCTATGTATATTTGTAGACTTGAAGAAAGCATTTGATACTGTTGGCCATGATCAACTTCTAGAGGTACTTGAGAGTATTGGATTCAGAGGAACATCCCACCACCTCCTCTATAGTTATCTCCATGAAAGGAACCAATATGTGAACATCAAAGACACTCATTGAATCTCGAATAATACAATATGGTGTATCCCAAGGTACAGTTATGGGTCCAATTCTCTTCAATATCTACGTAAACGATCTTTTTATGGTAGATGTGGAAGGGGACATAATAAGCTTCGCAGATGATACAGTAGTCATTTACAAATCGAAAACGTGGAGCTGCCTGAAAGAAAAAATTGAAGAAAATTTGAAAGTTATAATTCAATGGTTTGAAAGTCAACCATGGCCAAAACATTTTACATTACCTCAACATCTTATGCTAGCCATTTACCAAGTTTCAAATTACTACTTATAAAATATGATAATGTGAATATCACTATTTCTTCAGTAAATGAAATAAAGTATCTTGGTATATATACAGTGTCACACATAAAGTCCGCATCAAATGGGATTTTTTTTTGTTCATCTCTTCAAGCAACTTTTGATATCTCCATTAGGTTGTGCTTTAAAAATGATGCCAAATGACATGCATATGACCGATCAAGTGATTTTTCTTCCCTGTCAAATTTGACATTGTTTCCAAAAAATGTTCAGAAAAGCAGTTATTGCTCGAAATTTCGAAAATCGGTGAAGAGAATAAATTATTGACTTTTCATTGATGTTTTTTAATTATGCTTATGTATCAAGCTATTTCGCAAAAAGTAGAAATAAAGTGAAATATTCATGTTTTTAGAAACTGTATCAACTTTGCATCATTTTTGGCATAATTTTTTCTGGTGTTTTAAATTTTTGCGAAATAAGTTGTATTAAGAATTGCAATTGGTAATAAAAATGCGTTGGAAAGATAAGTTAGGCATAAAGCACTAGCTTTGTTGAGGTTTGACTTTTGAGAAATCGGTAAATGTCAAATTTTCAAAAAACTGTAAAAAAACTAAATTCGTACTAGAGAGCTAAAAATTGGTATATGGCTAAAAATGAAAAAACAATCATCTTTTCTCTTTACCGATTTTCGAAATTTCGAGCAATAACTGCTTTTCTGAACATTTTTTGGAAAAAATGTCAAATTTGACAGGGAAGAAAAATCACTTGATCGGTCATATGCATGTCATTTGGCATCATTTTTAAAGCACAACCTAATGGAGATATCAAGAGTTGCTTCAAGAGATGAACAAAAAAAATCCCATTTGATGCGGACTTTATGTGTGACACTGTATATATATATATATATATATATATATATATATATATATATATATATATATATATATATATATATATATATATGATGAGCTGTTTTCTCGGGTTTTGCTCCGTGTTCTGTGTATTTTCTCCCCATAAGGATTATTTTCACAACGTTTCGGCAAAGTCTCATTTGCCATCTTCTGGTGATGTCTGGTTTTTTCAAGTAGAGTCTAGTTGAAAAAACCAGACATCACCAGAAGATGGCAAATGAGACTTTGCCGAAACGTTGTGAAAATAATCCTTATGGGGAGAAAATACACAGAACACGGAGCGAAACCCGAGAAAACAGCTCATCATACTTTATCCGTGAGAATCTTCGAGTTAACATATATATATATATATATATATATATATATATATATATATATATATATATATATATATATATATATATATATATATATATATATATATATATATATATATAAATAAATGCCCATTTGAAATGGGATGCACATATTGACTATTTGGTGAGAAAATTACGTAGTGATACATATAGTTTGAAATACATGACACCCTACCTAGATATAACTCAAATGATCATGCTATACTATACCTTGTTTGAAACTCACCTCTCCTATGGGATAGTTGCCTGGGGAGCAGCAAGTAATTCTCAAATAAAAATCCTAGAACAAATTCATAAATTAACTCTGAAAATAACCACAAATAAAAAAAAGAACTTACCCCACAGAAGCGCTATATAAGGAAACATTGACGTTAGACATTAGGCAACTTTACTTCTTCAAAACTGTTATAAGGCAACACAAAAATAAACATGAACTTAGAAAAATTGAACACCATTATGCAACTCTCCACAAAATGAATTCAACCTATGTACCAAAATCAGAGAAAAATACTTTACAAAAGTGTTATACTTACTTAGCTCCTCGGCTGTATATTCTTATTCCAGCACATATCAAAACTATCGTTGGCATTAATATGTTCAAAAATAAGCTTAAAGCTTGGATCTCAGGTTTGCCTAGAGCACAGATACACCAATATGTTGATGTGAAAAATACATATTACTACAATGTATAAATATCTGTAGAAGATGTATGTGATTAGAGTTGTGTAATCTTGTCCTCCAACGAGGTAAACGGGTTCGCTTGAGGGGGCGACCCCACCCCCATCAACCGCATTTACCCTTCGCCGTAACGGCTGGCTGGCCTCCCAGACCTGATCCCTAGGGATTTCAGGACTCAGTTCCTGTCTGGGTACGACGGGAGGTTAGTTTGCTTCAGTTAGCTCTGTTAAGTCCCAGAGTTTCCTCAATCCAATACGAATTCCTCCAATAAGTATCCAGCCACTGGTCTGCTCCGTTTTAATCTTTATTGGTCCTAGAGATTCCTGATTCCAGTAAAAATGTCTTCAATTCCACTGATTAATAGTAACCGCAGATCTCTGAAGACTCCTGTGCTGTGATTTGTCTCTATTAAGTTCTGAAAAGAACCAGAGACTCGAATTCATTTAATAATCCCGACCGAAGCTTCAAACTTCCAAAAAATCTTCGGATTTTCAAGATGACTGCTACTCGCTCGATGTTCAAACATCAACTGACTATCGTGGCTCAGGACTTCGTATATTTATACAAAATAAACGGGCTCTAATCCGCTCCGCTTTCGGCCAATCGGCGATCGCAAAAGTCGTGCGATTCTGCCTGACCTATATTAAATTTTTACACAACGAAAAAACTCATTTCGTATGTATTTGCCAGCGTTCACGACCTGTTTTTATGCAGGCGCTGGACTTTGAAGTAGGAATACCGCTCTGCTACTTTTCATTGACGTCTAAATGCTTCTGTTTCTGTCTCATTTCTTATATATATCGTTTCGCTTCCTCAATTTGCGTTCTTCGATAAATGGAATCAAACAGTCTTCGGCCTCGCTCGGAAATCTTCGGAAAATCGCGAAAATTCTAAATTTTCGTTTTCATCGATTTCACATAGAACTCAGCATCCTAAGACAAAACGTCCTATGCTGCGTCTCGATATTCCCATTCCTTCTTGAAGAAAAATGCGTTTGAAAAATGTAATATTTTTCAAAACTCGAATGCTAATAAAATTGAAACACGAGCACTAGAAACGTGATCGAGGTGTCAAACAAAAGCTACTAAGAATATCTATCGATGCTTCTTTGAAGAAAGCTCGATTTCCCTATCTAGATAGCTGAAAAAGCCATTTTCCATAAAATCGACTTTTCCCTATTTAAAAAATTAGCGAAGGCTACTAATCTTGCAAAAGATTTTTCTATCGCTTAGGAAACGACATTTCACATCTCAATTTTCAAAACTAAGCTGAAATATCTTGGGAAAATTAATGTTTTTCCATGTTTTCTCAATGTTCATTCATTGTTCCGGCGCTCGTGAAATTCAAAATTAGTTTTTTTTCACGACAATCTGTAGGTCAACTTCTCCATGGTTTGTTCATTTGTTTCATTTTCAAAAAATAGGGTATTTGTTTGATTGATGTGTGAGTGATATTCGATGTAATGTATCTATTGCGATTGTTTCAATATAACCTAAATGTTCCCATTTATATTAACTATATGTAATTTTATTGTGAAATCTGTATACAATGTTTCTAGTGCCATTTCTTTGTTCATGCTAAATGTTTTTATTTATATTCACTACATATGATTTTAATGTTATATCTGTATACAATTTTTCTAGTGCTTTTTTGTTCATACTGAAAAAAAATTATTTTTATATTTCATTTAATATAATCAATTGTATAATAAAATGATATAACTCACGCACAGGTTTATCCTTCTGTGGGAACTATATTTATAACTCGTTATCTACCAAAATGCTCTGCGACATATTTGATTTTTTTAACTTAAATATCACCTCTAGAGCACCAACACGAGTTTTCACAAATATAAGAGGGCAAACAAGTTCTTCATGCATAGATTACATATCGACAGATATTCCTCTCGAGTCTTATAACGTGGAAATATTTGACCCAATGTTATCAGACCATTATGCCCAGTTACTTTCTGTTTGTTTTAAAATCAATCAAAACATCGAGAACACAAATATCAATAAAGTATATAAGCGTGATATACGAGAACATAATATGCAAGAATTTAATGATCGTCTAATGAATATAAATTGGGACGTCATATTAAATTTAAATGTAAATGATGGTTTTAATGTGTTTATTGAAAACGTCACTTGGTGTTTCGATGTTGCATGTCCGTTAATATTAACTAAAAAAAACCACAGTCTTACAAAAATGACAAAGGTTGGCTGTCAAACGCATTAATCGTAGAAGGTAAAGAGATTCGTAAAATATACAATGAAATAAAAAACTGTCCTGAAAATAAATTACTTTACATGGAAAGGAAAAAAATATATAGAAAGAACATAAAATCTGCCAAATTGAATTATTACAATGATAAAATAATAAATGCTGAAAATAAATCCAAAGAGACATGGGCTCTAGTTAATAAGAAGCTTGGAAGGTCAAAAACTGGTTTTAAAAATATTACTCTGAATATTCAAAACAATTTAACTGCTGATGGGAAAGAAGTGTCAAATTGCTTTGCTTCCTATTTTTCTAGCGTTGTGCCTGATCATATCGCCGAAAATTTCGGATATAACTTATCTTTGCCCTGTACTTTGTCTGAACATAGGATAAATTCCATATTTTTTTATCCAGTGAGTAAAAATGAATTAGCAACTGTTATAAGCAATCTTAAAAATAAAAAGTCGGCTGGTTTGGACGGTTTCACTACTCACATCATAAAAAATATTTGCAATAACATCATAGACCCACTGCTGCACCTCATAAATCAGTCATTTCTTAGCGGAGAGTTTCCTGATCTTCTCAAAATAGCTTGTGTAATCCCTATTTTCAAAAAAGGCTGCATGAATGAAGTAGAAAATTATAGACAAATATCCTTGCTAAGTGCATTTTCAAAAATTATAGAAAAAATTCCCTACTGCCGCATTTTAGCATATATTGAAGGGAACAAAATTTTTACAGATTGTCAACATGGATTTAGGCCATCAAAATCAATAGAGACAGCATCCGCACATTTTTTCAAAAATGTATATAAAGAGCTAGATGATGGCAAATATGTTTTAACTCTATTTTTTGACCTATCGAAAGCTTTCTATTCAGTGGACAGGAACATACTGTCTAAAAAATTATATAATATCGGAATAAGAGAATGTCTCCTAAGCTATATCAATTCCTACATGGAAAATAGAACACTAATTGTAAAATGTAATGAATGCCAATCAGACATGCATGACGTAACTCTCGGTGTTCCACAAGGCTCTATTTTAGGCTCACTACTCTTTTTAATTTATGTTAATGATTTACCAAATCATAGTCAATATGGTGCCACCACTTTGTATGCTGACGATACCACTGTTACTGTGTCGGGTGTTACTGAGGAGGAACTTTACCACAAAACTCAGGTAACGCTTGACGAAGTGTATGCGTGGTGTCAAAGAAATAAACTTATTTTAAACCATGAGAAAACGGTTTTTATGAACTTTGACCTTAGGAGGCCATTAACACCTGGCTGTAATTTTGCTGTATCTGAAACAACTAAGTTCCTTGGCACCTTTATAGCAAGTTAACAGCAAGTTAACATGGGAACCACACATTGATCACGTCTGCAAGCTGCTTAATAAAGCTTATTTTGCCATTTTACAGCTTGAAGACACAATTGCCAAACAGGGTCTTGTAAGTGTGTACTATGCATTAGCTTATTCACATATTTCATTCAATATATTAACCTGGGGACGATCGAGTCATTTACAGCGCGTCTTTGTTGCTCAGAAAAGATTACTGAGACTGATCTTCAATATAAATCGCTTAGATAGCTGTAAAGAAACTTTTATAAATAATAATATTTTTACGGTACCTAGCATTTACATCTATAAATGTCTGGTGTACGCGAAAACTAATATACTCTCTTTCAATACCTCTGCGGAAAGGCACATGTAGGATACACGACATAAAAAATTATTGTCGATACCTGGGCATAAAACAGCTGCATTCAAAAACTCTCTATACTATAACTGTATTATTTTGTATAACTGTGTTCCTCAGCCTATGAAAGAAATGACGTTATCTTCATTTAAAAATGAAATGCTGAATGCTTTTTATAGTATAGATGAGTTTATAAATAGAAATAAATGACCTGTCAAAGGGAAAATAGGAGGAATGAGGAATCTAAATTATTTCCTCATTGTGTAAACTTTTTGTGTAGTGTAAGTATTTTGTTTTATCCCATATACACCTGACAAATATTTTGTTTTGTCTCATACACATGTTTTTTTGTGAAATTGACAAGTATAAGTTATATTATACAATCATATTTGTAAATATGTTCATGTGTGTAAATGTGATGATTCAGTTTTTATTCATTTTGTTACATGACTCTACATTTATTTGTGACATTTGTGATATTTATTTGTGTGTGATATTCAAGTGACGTGCCAAATATACACTATTGTATCAAGTATTGGTAAATAAATATTCTATTCTATTCTATTTGTCGTTAACTGAGATTATTGTGTATTTCAAATTGAATGGCATATAAATATTATTATTATCATTATTAAGGAATTTCAGGAACTTTTTCTATCCATCAAATGATCACTTGATAAATTTGGTAGGCAAAATATATGTTATATGTTGTTTATTGACCTTCTCCATTCATAACCAAGGTGACTCGAAGTAAACAAGATCCAATGTCAACGCTGATGCTGCAGAATCAACACCTGCATATTTTTAGAACATGTAAACAATATTTCTCTATAAATACCGTCCTGCGTGACGAAATAAGTTAGTTACAGATTGTCAGACTTATATTCAAGTTAGTGACGAATAATATTATTGTAACTCAGGGGAATTCAGTACTGTTCCCCCATTTTCAAAATAAATAATTTTTAAAAACTTATATTTCCAAATTGGCGCAGTCGGTAGGATCATTCAACACTAGACGGAACACGGAACAAGTCTAACCGGTAGTGGTGGATCCCAATCCTTCAAAGGAAGAACCAACAAACCCCAGGCCAACAGGACCACAGACGGGCGGTCTCTTCAACGGCAGAAGAACACGCGAACGCTAACTTCTCCCGGAGCAACGCTTGTGAAGTAGGGTTTCATCCTCTATGGACAACCTTTGGTGAGTGAAAAAGAATCATCACGACATTTTCATATTTTTCTTTTTTTTTGAAACTGAATATTTATAAGTCAAATAACAGTTCTATTGTCAAATATCATGCCAAATGCAAACCCTTTACCTGAACTTGAGCCTTACAAACTCAATGAGATATTTTCAATTATACCTGAGTACGATGGAGATCAAATTTTCATCAATACATTTTTACATGCTTGTAATACTGCTTACCGCATGGCTGTACAAGATCAAAAAATTTTAGTAACATTACATATAAAAAACAAATTAAAAGGAAAAGCAGCAGAACTCATCAGTTCTAGAAACCCTCAAACATGGGATGAAATTAAATTACTGTTAATCCAATATTTTGGTGACACACGTGATTAAGCCTCTTTGATACAAGACCTTCAAAGAATCCATCAAATGCCCAATGAGTCCCCTTTAACATTCATAAACAGACTTCAAACCCACGATGCAAAAATGCACGCGGCAATTCAAAAACAACCGCTTTCTCCAGAAGAGAAGCAGGCACAACAAAGTTTAATACAAACCATGACTCTAAATACTCTCTTGGCAGGCTTAGAACCAACCATAGGACAAATAGTAAGAGCCGGAAACCCAGCTTCCTTGCTCGAAGCTATTCAAAGAATAAAGCGAGAGCTACAACTCTCATACTTTCAACAACAAAAATTAAACAAAAATGCAAATAACATCCAGCATAAAAAACCACAACCCTCCATTCAACAAAAATTTTGCAATCTCTGTAAGAGACAGGGACACAGTCAAAATGAATGTAGAGTAAGACAACAAAATCCCCAAGCCACACAAAATTTTCAAAGACAAAATTTTCAATTCCAAAATGTCCAAAGACCACAAAACCCGCAATTCCAAAATTTTAGGCCCAATACATCAACAACGGTGACAAATCAAAATAGACCACCAATAATAAAACAAAATCCAAATCAACAAAGACCTTCTGCAATTCAACCGAACCCAAATTTTAACAGAATAAATACATAGAGAGCACATCATCTCAACCCGCAAGATTTCGATAATTATACAGCTAATTATCAAGAATACCAAAATATTGAAAAATTTTACGAAAATTCTTATGACTACGAAACGGAAAACTATACTGCTAGTTATCCGGAATACCAAAACACAGATGAACAACCGAATCAGGATTTTCAAATGGATTCTTTACAACCAGATCCTCTCCCTATCGAAGAAATCCAAACTCATATTCAAACCCTGAATATAGAAGATTAACCCCAATCTGAATTTCCCAGAACAGAAATTCATTTAGGACAATCTCTAATGGTCAATTCAAAAAATTTATATTATATTATGGACACTACCAACACGTTCAAAATATTAATCGACACAGGAGCCGGACTTTCAATTTTCAAACCTAAAACAGCAGAAAAATATAGAAACCGATTTTCCGAAAACATGATGATCCAAGGTATAACTAACTAATCAAAACATTTTAATAACCGAATCTGTATTGATACCTTTCTCAGACACAGATCCCCACAAAATTTATATTTATGATCTCGACATAGAATTCGACGGACTTCTCGGAGCTGACTTTTGAGAACATTATAACGGCATAGTTGATATACAAAACAAAAAATTAATACTGGATTTTAAAACAGTACCACTTTTCAAAGCATCGGACGATGAAAATACATCAGTATCCCCTCAACCTCCGATACTGCCTCAACCTACCAAAAATCCAAAACCAAAATTCCAAGTCACATTGAACCCAGAAACCTCTACTGCAGAAATTGACGACATTTTCGAATACGATCCTGACAATTATGCCTTCGAAAGTAAATTCGGCTATTACCAACATTTAAAAAATGAAATTTCAAATAATACCATAAACATAGAACCTCGAATTGAAAGAATTTTCAAATTAAAATGTAACCTTTCGAACACTGATGCTATACTGGTAGCACAAAACAAAGAAAACGTTCATTTACCAATGTAAAAGTAAATGAACAAGGCGAATTCTTGACCTCAATTATAAACTCAAACGCCATACCCAAAACAATAAATTTTTCTGACATAAATATTGAACCTATTCAAAATTTTTCTTCAAATCACTTAAACGAAACAGAAACAGAACAAAATCACGTTGACAGAGAATTTGAAATAAAAAGCCAATTACGTTTAGATCATTTAAACGACGAAGAATCTGAACTAATAACAGAAACATGTTTAGAATTCTCAGACATTTTCTATCTAGAAGGTGATCGATTAACGTTTACGAATGAAATCAAACACTCGATAGATACAAAAGACGCAAAACCAGTCTTTACAAAATCATACCGTTACCCCCAAATTCATAAAGAGGAAGTCAAAAGACAAATACACAAAATGCTAGAAGACGGAATCATACGCCCTTCTATTTCTCCCTGGTCATCCCCAGTATGGGTTGTTCCAAAAAAATTAGACGCATCTGGAAAACAGAAATGGCGAGTAGTTGTTGACTATCGAAAGTTAAATGAACTGACTGTAGACGACAAATACCCTCTCCCAATGATATCAGACCTTCTCGATCAACTTGGCAAATGTCAATACTTCACTACCCTTGACCTTGCTTCTGGTTTTCATCAAATAGAAATCGATGACAAGGACATCCCAAAAACAGCTTGCACGGTAGAAAACGGCCATTTTGAATTCCTCAGAATGAGCTTTGGCCTTAAGAATGCCCCATCAACGTTTCAAAGAGTGATGGACAACATTCTTCTCGGAATCCAAAATGAGCGATGTCTCGTTTACATGGATGACATCATCATTTACCCCCCTACCATTCACGATCATATATTTAGACTGAAAGAAGTATTTACAAGACTTCATCAAGCTAACCTCAAAATTCAACCAGACAAATGCGAATTCCTTAGAAAAGAAGTAGCATATCTTGGCCATTTAATCACAAAAAATGAAGTAAAACCAAACCCTAACAAAGTCGATTGCATTATAAACTTCCCAGAACCTAAAAACCAGAAAGAAATAAAATCCTTTCTTGGCTTAGCAGGATATTACAGAAGATTCATTTCAAATTTTGCAAAAATATCAAAACCCCTTACAAAATTACTTCAAAAAGACACCCCTTTTATTTTTGGAAATGATTGTAAAAAATCATTCGAAGAATTGAAAGAAACTCTAGTTTCATCCCCAATATTAATATATTCAAATTTCGAAGACACTTTTCTATTAACAACAGATGCTAGCGCATATGCTATTGGAGCTGTACTATCTCAAGGCTCCATTGGAAAAGATTTACCTATCGCATACGCTTCACGAACCCTCTGTTCAGCAGAATCAAAATATTCTACAATTGAACGAGAATTATTAGCCATAGTATGGGCAGTCAAACACTTTAGACCCTACCTCTTCGGAAGAAAATTCAAATTAATCACAGACCACTTACTTGGTTATTCTCAATGAAAGATCCTGGCAGCAGACTTGCTAGATGGCGCTTAAAACTCGAGGAATATGATTATGAAATCGTATACAAACCCGGAAAAATAAACAGAAATGCTGACGCACTTTCCAGAATCAAAATTGATCCCACGAAAGCATGTCTTATTTTCAACTCGAAATCAATCCCAAAAGGTACTTTCATCTTACCTACAAACGAAGATTCAGACCTTGAAATAATTCAAGACCCAAAAGAAGAAACTTCTAAAGACCCTGACGAAACTTCTGAAAACCTCGATAACCCCGAAAATAAAGAAACGGAATATTCAGCCGAACACATTACACAAGAATATTCAACTTTCGTAAATTTATATAAAACCGAATCTTTAATTGACTATTCAAAAGTCAAATATTCAAACTGTCAATTACTTGACAAAGAAAATAAAAATATTCTAATATTTCCCAGAGAAAAAGAACTCAAAGATTTTCATTATAAAATTTTTGAAGACATTCTCGAAGAAGATTACGATTTTCGAAATCTACGAATAAATATAGTATCGAGCAAAACGATCAAAAATCGGAAATACTATATAGTTCCTCTCACGTACGATCCAGAATCGGTGATCGAACATCGAACGACTTGGAACCCTCAAAAACGTATTGTGTAGAAACCAATCCAGAATTACCAATTTTGGAAATATTATGTTTCATACTATCTGAAAAAGACATCAAATTCAAAGTGTGTAACAACATTATTGTCACACCTGACAAAGACCAATTTCCAATAATAATAGATCAAAACCATAGTGGAAAGAGTAATTTACACCGCGGAATTGATGAAACAATTCGGAGAATACGCGAAAAATATATTTGGCAAGGATCAAACAAAGATGTCGAAAACTTTATAAAAAACTGCGACGTTTGTCAAAAAATCAAAATTTGTAGGAAAAATCTAAATAATCCTTTGGTTATAACTAAAACACCAAAAACCGCATTTGAAAGAATAAATATCGACATAATCGAAATCCCAACAAAAAATTATGCCCTTAGTATTCGCGACGAACTCACAAAATTTACACAAGTCTATCCAATCCCGGATAAAACCGCAAGAACAATATCAGACACTATTCTCTTATATTTTCAACATTATGGTACTCCATTACGAATTCATTGCGACTACGGAAGAGATTTCGATTGCTTTACTTAAAGACCTTTGTAACCTATTCAACATAAAATTGACATACTCTAGCGTAAACCATCCTCAATCTAACGGATCAGTAGAAAGATTTCACGCAACTCTACTAGAAATGATTAGAGCCCATTTGGCAGAACACCCAAATGACCACCCTCTTAACGTACTACCATATGCTGTAATATGTCATAACAATTCTGTAAACAAATCTCACGGATTTACCCCTCACGAACTAGTTTTTGGTCACACAGCTAGTAGACCCCCGAAACCCTGTATAATCAAGAACAACTTATTACCAAATATGTAAGAGATCTCAATAATATGATTTCTCACTACTATAAAGTTGCACGCGAAAAAATAGATAGAAAGAAAGAAAAAGCAAAAATTCGTTTCGACGGAAACATTTCTGGCAAACCACCTGATCATAAAGTAGGCGACAAAGTCTATGTGAAAGAATCACAAATTAAGGACAAATTACAAAACAAATTCAATGGACCGTTCATAATTGAACAAATTTTCCAAAATTCAGCCATACTTCTAAATTTACAAACAAATCAAAGAACAAAAGTAAATGTTGATCGCATGAAACCATACACTGAAAATTAATTTATTTTCAGGTTTCTCCTACTGGTCGGATCAGTAGCCACTCCGTCAATAGACAATTACAAAATAGAACCAATCAACAACACTGTAGGTGTGTATTACCACCAAACTGGCAACATTGTCCTCACAAATGACAAGTGGACATTATTAGTAAACAAAAACATTTCCCAATTTAGAGAAGCTTTTGAAAACAATTTCAAAATTCTTCATTTATTAATCGATACAACTCAAATCAGTGGCCATAGTATGAGTGAATTCAGATCAGAAGTAAAGACTCACATTAGTCTTCTCACTCAAATTGCTAAATCAATACAAATGAAATTTCAAGAAATAACATTTGACACCAAAAGATATGAAAGAGGTCTTATTGATGGCATAGGAAGCATATTTAAATCAATCACTGGCAACCTTGACGCCTCTGATGGTGAATTTTACACCAATTCCATAAACAGGCTAAATAACGATGAACATCAATTAGAAAACTTATTGAAAAACCAAATATCGGTAACTACTTCTGTTATTCAAAACTTCAATACAACCATAAGAAAATTACAAGTTGACGAACAAACCTTCAACGAAGATATAAAAGGAATTGAAAAATCAATTAAAACCACAATCGAGAAAAAGCATTGAAATATATTATATACATTATATACAACGGCATGAACAGTTACATCATAGCTTTTCTTATTTTGGAGTAAACCTTCAGCAATTTTCCAACAGCCGCCTTCGCACCCTCATCACGACTTCTTGAATACACTTCCCCAGAATTTTCGTGGTTGATCGCACACTCCGTTGGTCTGTCTCCTTTTCAAAATGTGAAGTAAGCACAATCAAGAATACTCTTCGAATCTCTCGATATTCGATTTCATGTATCGGTTTGCCTGGGGACATCATTTGCCGTTGAGATTGAGTTCCGCAATTCACTATCTCTTCTAGAAACTTTGGAAAAGGTTCGTGTCTCAATTTATCGATATCCATTGTTCTCGATTGAGGTATCAACTGAATGATGAACTGATTATGATTTTACTATGGAATATCTGAATTTATATATATGTCAGGTAGGTAGGGGCGTGGCTAGACCTCATTAAGATTGTTTCACTTCGTTACCGAATAATTGCCTGCCAATATGTGGAGGAGAGATGAATACTTGGAGGAAATGAAACTGACAAAGTATTTTGTATTCATAATCTTGATATAATCAATCAAGTTATAGCTATATTGCTGAGATCACCATTCACAACAAAATAACTGGCTTTATCTGCTATAGTTCGTTTAGGGGGAGCATTACATTCACAAGCAAATTTCCAGACTCTTCGTTGGACATCGTTAACTTCGTTGTACAGTTCAAAGTTCAACATCAATATTTTGGAGGAGCATTACATTCACAAGCAAATTTCCAGACTCTTCGTTGGACATCGTTAACTTCGTTGTACAGGTCAAAGTTCAACATCAATATTTTCCTCATGAATTTCCTCAAATCACATATGCCTCGGGTAATATCCATCAGCGTTCACCGTTTGAGATTTTCTCAAATGATTTCACAAAAACATTCTTTAAAAATTTGCACTAGACAAACAAATTAGTTTGGACTTTTTTCAACTCCAGATGTGAGGAATAACATGTATTGCAGCTGTTCATAATTCGCGGTATTCAATTGAATGGACTTGTTTGCCTGAGAACATGCATTTTTCATGAAAATTTTGAAATGTTGCTACTTTACAGAAAGAAAAACCACAATCGAGAAAAAGCATTGAAATATATTATATACATTATATACAACGGCATGAACAGTTACATCATAGCTTTTCTCATTTTGGAGTAAACCTTCAGCAATTTTCCAACAGCCGCCTTCGCACCCTCATACTCCATTTTATAGTCAGCATTTCTGGTAGTATTCAACAGTGTGCGCCATTTGTTACTATTGGATACGACTTCTTGAATACACTTCCCCAGAATTTTCGTGGTTGCTCGCACACTCCGTTGGTCTGTCTCCTTTTCAAAATGTGAAGTAAGCACAATCAAGAATACTCTTCGAATCTCTCGATATTCGATTTCATGTATCGGTTTGGCTGGGGACATCATTTGCCGTTGAGATTGAGTTGCGCAATTCACTATCTCTTCTAGAAACTTTGGAAAAGGTTCGTGTCTCAATTTATCGATATCCATTGTTCTCGATTGAGGTATCAACTGAATGATGGACTGATTGATTATGATTGTACTATGGGATATCTGAATTTATATATATGTCAGGTAGGTAGGGGCGTTGGTAGACCTCATTAAGAATAACAACTTTCTACCTGATATTTTGATTGTTTCACTTCATTACCGAATAATTGCCTGCCAATATGTGGAGGAGAGATGAATACTTGGAGGAAATGAAACTGACAAAGTATTTTGTATTCATAATCTTGATATAATCAATCGAGTTATAGCTATATTGCTGAGATCACCATTCACAACAAAATAACTGGCTTTATCTGCTATAGTTCGTTTATTGGGAGCATTACATTCACAAGCAAATTTCCAGACTCTTCGTTGGACATCGTTAACTTCGTTGTACAGTTCAAAGGTCAACATCAATATTTTCCTCATGAATTTCCTCAAATCACATATTGTACTATAAAAAATATGCCTCGGGTAATATCCATCAGCGTTCACCGTTTGAAATTTTCTCAAATGATTTCACAAAAACATTCTTTCAAAAATTTGCACTAGACAAACAAATTAGTTTGGACTTTTTTCAACTTCAGATGCGAGGAATAACATGTATTGCAGCTTTTCATAATTCGCGGTATTCAATTGAATGGACTTGTTTGCCTGAGAACATGCATTTTTCATGAAAATTTTGAAATGTTGCTACTTTACAGAAAGAAAAACTACAATCGAGAAAAAGCATTGAAATATATTATATACATTATATTCAACGGCAAGCAAATTTCCAGACTCTTCGTTGGACATCGTTAACTTCGTTGTACAGTTCAACATCAATATTTTCCTCGTGAATTTCCTCAAATCACATATTGTGCTATAAAAAATATGCCTCGTGTAATATCCATCAGCGTTCAATGTTTGAAATTTTCTCAAATGATTTCACAAAAACATTCTTTAAAAAATTTGCACTAGACGAACAAATTAGTTTGGACTTTTTTCAACTTCAGATGCGAGGAATAAAATGTATTGCAGCTGTTCATAATTCGCGCCTGAGAACATGCATTTTTCATGAAAATTTTGAAATGTTGCTACTTTACAGAAAGAAAAACCACAATCGAGAAAAAGCATTGAAATATATTATATACATTATATACAACGGCATGAACAGTTACATCATAGCTTTTCTTATTTTGGAGTAAACCTTCAGCAATTTTCCAACAGCCGCCTTCGCACCCTCATACTCCATTTTATAGTCAGCATTTCTGGTAGTATTCAACAGTGTGCGCCATTTGTTACTATTGGATACGACTTCTTGAATACACTTCCCCAGAATTTTCGTGGTTGCTCGCACACTCCGTTGGTCTGTCTCCTTTTCAAAATGTGAAGTAAGCACAATCAAGAATACTCTTCGAATCTCTCGATATTCGATTTCATGTATCGGTTTGGCTGGGGACATCATTTGCCGTTGAGATTGAGTTGCGCAATTCACTATCTCTTCTAGAAACTTTGGAAAAGGTTCGTGTCTCAATTTATCGATATCCATTGTTCTCGATTGAGGTATCAACTGAATGATGGACTGATTATGATTTTACTATGGAATATCTGAATTTATATATATGTCAGGTAGGTAGGGGCGTGGCTAGACCTCATTAAGATTGTTTCACTTCGTTACCGAATAATTGCCTGCCAATATGTGGAGGAGAGATGAATACTTGGAGGAAATGAAACTGACAAAGTATTTTGTATTCATAATCTTGATATGATCAATCAAGTTATAGCTATATTGCTGAGATCACCATTCACAACAAAATAACTGGCTTTATCTGCTATAGTTCGTTTAGGGGGAGCATTACATTCACAAGCAAATTTCCAGACTCTTCGTTGGACATCGTTAACTTCGTTGTACAGTTCAAAGTTCAACATCAATATTTTGGGGGAGCATTACATTCACAAGCAAATTTCCAGACTCTTCGTTGGACATCGTTAACTTCGTTGTACAGTTCAAAGTTCAACATCAATATTTTCCTCATGAATTTCCTCAAATCACATATTGTGCTATAAAAAATATGCCTCGGGTAATATCCATCAGCGTTCACCGTTTGAGATTTTCTCAAATGATTTCACAAAAACATTCTTTAAAAAATTTGCACTAGACAAACAAATTAGTTTGGACTTTTTTCAACTTCAGATGCGATGAATAACATGTATTGCAGCTTTTCATAATTCGCGGTATTCAATTGATAGGACTTGTGTGCCTGAGAACATGCATTTTTCATGAAAATTTTGAAATGTTGCTACTTTACAGAAAGAAAAACCACAATCGAGAAAAAGCATTGAAATATATTATATACAACGGCATGAACAGTTACATCATAGCTTTTCTCATTTTGGAGTAAACCTTCAGCAATTTTCCAACAGCCGCCTTCGCACCCTCATACTCCATTTTATAGTCAGCATTTCTGGTAGTATTCAACAGTGTGCGCCATTTGTTACTATTGGATACGACTTCTTGAATACACTTCCCCAGAATTTTCGTGGTTGCTCGCACACTCCGTTGGTCTGTCTCCTTTTCAAAATGTGAAGTAAGCACAATCAAGAAAACTCTTCGAATCTCTCGATATTCGATTTCATGTATTGGTTTGCCTGGGGACATCATTTGCCGTTGAGATTGAGTTCCGCAATTCACTATCTCTTCTAGAAACTTTGGAAAAGGTTCGTGTCTCAATTTATCGATATCCATTGTTCTCGATTGAGGTATCAAATGAAGGAGTCCGTTGGTCTGTCTCCTTTTCAAAATGTGAAGTAAGCACAATCAAGAATACTCTTCGAATCTCTCGATATTCGATTTCATGTATCGGTTTGCCTGGGGACATCATTTGCCGTTGAGATTGAGTTGCGCAATTCACTATCTCTTCTAGAAACTTTGGAAAAGGTTCGTGTCTCAATTTATCGATATCCATTGTTCTCGATTGAGGTATCAACTGAATGATGAACTGATTGATTATGATTTTACTATGGGATATCTGAATTTATATATATGTCAGGTAGGTAGGGGCGTGGCTAGACCTCATTAAGATTGTTTCACTTCATTACGGAATAATTGCCTGCCAATATGTGGAGAAGAGATGAATACTTGGAGGAAATGAAACTGACAAAGTATTCTGTATTCACTCAGCTATATTGCTGAGATTACCATTCACAACAAAATAACTGGCTTTATCTGCTATAGTTCGTTTTGGGGGAGCATTACATTCACAAGCAAATTTCCAGACTCTTCGTTGGACATCGATAACTTCGTTGTACAGTTCAAAGTTCAACATCAATATTTTGGGGGAGCATTACATTCACAAGCAAATTTACAGACTCTTCGTTGGACATCGTTAACTTCGTTGTACAGTTCAAAGTTCAACATCAATATTTTCCCCATGAATTTCTTCAAATCACATATTGTGCTATAAAAAATATGCCTCAGGTAATATCCATCAGCGTTCACCGTTTGAAATTTTCTCAAATGATTTCACAAAAACATTCTTTAAAAAATTTGCACTAGACAAACAAATTAGTTTGGACTTTTTTCAACTTCAGATGCGAGGAATAACATGTATTGCAGCTTTTCATAATTCGCGGTATTTAATTGATAGGACTTGTTTGCCTGAGAACATGCATTTTTCATGAAAATTTTGAAATGTTGCTACTTTACAGAAAGAAAAACCACAATCGAGAAAAAGCAATGAAATATATTATATTCATTATATACAACGGCATGAACAGTTACATCATAGCTTTTCTCATTTTGGAGTAAACTTTCAGCAATTTTCCAACAGCCGCCTTCGCACCCTCATACTCCATTTTATAGTCAGCATTTCTGGTAGTATTCAACAGTGTGCGCCATTTGTTACTATTGGATACGACTTCTTGAATACACTTCCCCAGAATTTTCGTGGTTGCTCGCACACTCCGTTGGTCTGTCTCCTTTTCAAAATGTGAAGTAAGCACAATCAAGAATACTCTTCGAATCTCTCGATATTCGATTTCATGTATCGGTTTGCCTGGGGACATCATTTGCCGTTGAGATTGAGTTGCGCAATTCACTATCTCTTCTAGAAACTTTGGAAAAGGTTCGTGTCTCAATTTATCGATATCCATTGTTCTCGATTGAGGTATCAACTGAATGATGGACTGATTGATTATGATTGTACTATGGGATATCTGAATTTATACATATGTCAGGTAGGTAGGGGCGTTGGTAGACCTCATTAAGAATAACAACTTTCTACCTGATATTTTGATTGTTTCACTTCATTACCGAATAATTGCCTGCCAATATGTGGAGGAGAGATGAATACTTGGAGGAAATGAAACTGACAAAGTATTTTGTATTCATAATCTTGATATAATCAATCGAGTTATAGCTATATTGCTGAGATCACCATTCACAACAAAATAACTGGCTTTATCTGCTATAGTTCGTTTAGGGGGAGCATTACATTCACAAGCAAATTTCCAGACTCTTCGTTGGACATCGTTAACTTCGTTGTACAGTTCAAAGTTCAACATCAATATTTTGGGGGAGCATTACATTCACAAGCAAATTTCCAGACTCTTCGTTGGACATCGTTAACTTCGTTGTACAGTTCAAAGTTCAACATCAATATTTTCCTCATGAATTTCCTCAAATCACATATTGTGCTGTAAAAAATATGCCTCGGGTAATATCCATCAGCGTTCACCGTTTGAGATTTTCTCAAATGATTTCACAAAAACATTCTTTAAAAAATTTGCACTAGACAAACAAATTAGTTTGGACTTTTTTCAACTTCAGATGCGATGAATAACATGTATTGCAGCTTTTCATAATTCGCGGTATTCAATTGATAGGACTTGTGTGCCTGAGAACATGCATTTTTCATGAAAATTTTGAAATGTTGCTACTTTACAGAAAGAAAAACCACAATCGAGAAAAAGCATTGAAATATATTATATACATTATATACAACGGCATGAACAGTTACTGTCGCGTCTTCGAATACTTAAAAAATAATAAAAATGAAAACAAGAGTGGACTGTATGAATTGTGGCATAAAGCGAACTCACCGAATTCCTAGCACAAATCCCTGCTTCTGAAAGGGCCCTTTCTTGGAGTGTTCTTTCTTCAGCTTCACTGGATTGTACAACAAAACGGGAAGTTAAAATGAGTTACCAAACAGTCGAAGATGACACAGAGTCTAGAGCACACACGGTGAAATAAGTAATTAGCAAAAATAATAGCGATTCACGTAGCGTACTTAGCATGAGATCGTAGGTAGGTCTCTATTCATGTGGTTTTGATAGATAAGCAGACTTCAATCGAGTCTTGAGCATGCGCCCTTAGAAGTCGCTCCATGCCAACAATAATAATAGTAATAAAAACAGAAAATTACAAATAAAGACGCAACATTACCGGCCCCCAAAATGCATATGATTAAATATGCATTTTCCAATATCGAAACAAAATTATAATTTTCTAAAATAAAAAAAAGCAATATTAATGTCAAAAAACTAAATATATTCAAGTTGAAAAAAAAGAATGAATTTCAATCAATTTGTCTCCTCAATTGGTAGAGGACACAATTTGACCAAAGGTCGTGTTAATGTACCATTTTTTGTTTTGACCACAGCAACACGGGAAATTCCGTCACTACCCGGTTTCAAAGTAGTGATTCGACCTAAAGTCCACTGGAGTGGGGACGTAACATCTTTTATCAAAACTAATGTACCCGGTGCAACCGGAGTCATCGGTTTAATCCACTTGCTACGTTGATGTAATGTATGCAAATACTCAATTTTCTATCGACGCCAGAAATCTTGATGAATTCGTTGGAGTAATTGCCACCGCGATAAACGGTTCAAAGGAGTTGACGTGAGATTGGAGTCAGGAACGGCAGACAGGGGTTCTAAAGTTAAAAAATGACCGGGAGTTAGAACTGAAATATCATTAGGATCTGAACTTAAAGGTGTTAATGGACGAGAGTTCAATAATGATTCAATTTGAACCAGCACCGTATAAAGTTCTTCATATGTCAGAACCTGTTCTCCGATTGTTTTATTCAAATGACTCTTTACTGATTTGATTCCCGCCTCCCAAATACCTCCGAAGTGCGGTGCTGAAGGGGGGTTGAAGTGAAATTCAATATTCTCAGAGGACGCGGCTTTTTGTAAAAGTTTAAGTTGACTACAAGCTCCAATGAAATTTGTTCCGCAATCACTGCTTATCGAAGAACATCGTCCTCGACGAGCTACAAAACGGTGAAGAGCTGCTAAAAATGCGTCACTCGAAAGATCTGAAGCGAGTTCGATGTGAATCGCCTTTGTAGCGAGACATACAAATAGACATATGTATGCCTTGATAGTTTTTGATCCCCTACGTTTATTCATAGTGATAAAAAGTGGACCACCATAATCCACACCAACGTTAGAAAAGGGCTTTATTTGTGAAATGCGTGGTAGAGGAAGATTCCCCATGGGAGGTTGTAATGATACAGGGTGCGTCTTCCAACATGCCATGCATCGAGACAAAATTTTGCGAATTACGCGTTTTGATGCCAAAATCCAATATTGTTGAGATAGTAAGAACTGTACAGTTCGTATACCTGCATGGAAATACTTTTTATGAAAATGTTCAATAATTAAATAAGTGAAATCTGAGTTACTAGGTAAAAGGAGCGGATGTTTCTTATCGTAAGATAGGTTAGAATTTGTTAATCTACCTACCACTCTGAGAAGTCCCTCATTGTCTATAAATATATTCAATTTTTTGAGCGGCTTCGAAAAATTATGTGATTCAATTTCTTTTGAGAATGCTAGTTGTTGAGTATGTTTAACAAGAAGTTTCGTTGCGTTTTGAAGCTCTTTAGAGGAAAGAAAACCAGACAATTTGCTTCTCGGATTTTTCGAATTGAAAATGAATCGTTGGCAATATGCTAAAATTCGTTGTAATTTTCCGAATGATGATATATCTTTTAATATTTCGCTCAAATAGTGTGATCGATTTACTAATAACAAACCAAGTTTGCGTTCCTCTTCATGCGTGGTATACATTTTCAAATCTGACTTGTGCCACTTATTCTGAAAATTTTGCAAAAAAGTGGGTCCTTGAAACCATAGACGATGATTTAGCAACTCAGATGGAAGAAGGCCACGAGATGCTATATCAGCAGGATTCTCGTTCGAATCAACATGATGCCATAATTCAGGCGACACTTTATCCTGAATATATGTGACTCTATTACTCACAAAAGTTTTCCATCTGTGTGGAGAAGCTTTAATCCATGCAAGAGTAATTTCCGAATCTGTCCATGCCCAAATAGAACTGAATTTAAGTTTACCTTGATATACACTAAGGACAAATGACATTAAAGAAGAGAGGAGTACAGCAGCACACAACTCCAGACATGGAATAGATATGCGCTTGAGCGGGGCAATTTTAGATTTCGCACAGACAAAATATAGCTTCGATTTCTGATTTTGTATTTCACGAAAATAAATGACAGCAGCATAACCTTTTTCGGAAGCGTCACAAAAACCATGTAGTTCACATTCTAAATGAATATTGTGTAATAATCTGCGGGGTAATTGAATTCCTGACAGTGAATTCAATTCTTCTTTATAGCGTGACCAATATTGAATAATTCGTTCATTGGGAGTTTCGTCCCAGTCCAAACCTGAAACCCATAACTGTTGAATAAGATATTTTGTTGAAAACGTTATAGGGGCAAGAATTCCCAATGGATCGAATACACGAGCAAGTTCGGACAGTAAATTTCGCTTCGTGCAAGGTCTATTCAATACTTCAACTGAAAATGAAAAGTTATCTTCAGAGCAATTCCAAAATAATCCTAAAATTTTATGGGAGCTTTCTTGGCATTGATCAAAAGAAATTGGAGATATGTCTAAATATGATTTGGGTAAATGAGACAGTAGGGAAGGCTCATTGCTCGACCACTTACGTAGATCGAAGCCTCCTTTCTTCAATAGAGTTATCAACTCTTTTTGAAGACGTAAAGCACCTTCAAACGTCGCATGACCTGTTACGATGTCATCAATATAACAATCGGACAACAAAGAAGCAGATGCGAGCGGAAAATTGGCACCATCTTCAGCCACCAATTGCTGAATAGTCTTCAGTGACAGATATGGCGAGGCTGAAATTCCATAAGTAAGGGTGCGCAGTCTATAATCTTGAAGAGGTTCAGATGGCGAGAAAAGCCATATAATGCGTTGATAATCTTGATGATCGGGAGTGATTAAAATCATCCTGTACATTTTTTGCACGTCTGCACATAGGGTATATTTATGTATGCGAAAATTTAACAGGATCGTGACAATATCACGTTGTAATTTGGGACCAGTTAATAAATAATCATTGAGTGATAATTCATTTGGATCTCGGGCAGACGCATTGAATACTACTCTCAACTTTGTTGTTGAACTTTGAGGTTTAATTACGCAATGGTGCGGTATATAATAACTTTTCATTGGTACTTTGTTTTCCGAAATTAATTCCATGTGATTAAGGTCTAAGTATTCTCGCATAAATGAACAATAATCTTTATATATATGTGGTTGCTTTTGTAAACGTTTTTCAAGGGCTGAAAAACTCCTGATTGCAAGACATCTACTTCGGGAAAATACAGGGGGTGAGTCTCGAAAAGGTAATGAAACAATGAAGCGCCCAGACTGATCCCTTGTAGTTGACATTTTATATAAATCTTCAACCAGCTTATCTTCTAGTGATAAACAGGTTACATCAGGAACAGATTCAAGCTCCCAAAATTTTTTAATATTGTTTTCTAGAGATGTATAATTGATCTTACAAAAAAATGAATTTAATGAAGGCGAAGCGTCACCGTTGAATTGACCCATTACAACATAACCAAATACTGTTTCCAAAGCGTACGGTTCCCCATTTCCACCCTTCAAATGATTTCCTAACAAAATTTTTGGAAATATATCTGCGCCTAAAAGGAGATCAATTTGACCTGGACAGTTAAAGTTAGGATCTGCCAACTCAATATTGGAGATATGTGGCCATTTTTGAATAGAAATATTGGTGGAGGGAAGTTTTTCACATATTTTTGGTAAAATAACAGCATCAGTTGTAAATACAGGTGAAGTTTTTCTATATGGTTTGATACACAATGTTACCCCACCTGAACTAGTAACAGTTTTAGTTTCACCTAATCCTTGCACAGCCAAAGACAAATGATATTTTGGTAAGCCTAAATTGTTGAAAGCTTTTTGAGTAATGAATGTACTTTGACTGCCTGGGTCTAATAAAGCACGAAAATTGTGATAATTTCCTCGATTACTCAAAATTTCAACGAGTGTTGTTGCTAACATTACCACTGAATTGCGTTTCGTAAATCCACACCCACAGTTGACAGTAGCAACTTCTTGAGCAGCAGGCGTGTTGCCAACAGTAGAATTAGATGTAGATGTTTGGGTTTGAGGCGTTGATGAAGTTGATTTTTCCATCAAACATAACAAGGAATGATGTCTTTTATTACACCACCGACAACAGACATTTGACTTGCAGGTCCGAATATCATGCATATTGCTCAAACAATTGAAACATCGATGTAAGGATTTACAAAGATTATAGCGATCTGTAACAGTTTTCTCAAGAAAGTTAGGGCAGGTATATAGTAAATGTTTGCTCTGGCAAAGTGGACACTGATTATTTGAAATGCGTTTTTCAATTTTAGCAAAAAATGAAGCATTTTTTGGAAAATTACCTTTACCTTTAGAGCGGAAATTCATACTTGACTTATTACTGGTATCTGAACTTTTATTTGATTTTGAAGTGAATGAAAAAGTTGAAGCTTCAATGGCGGTACATTGTTTATCCAAAAAATTATATAAATCCATGTATTTTGGAATAGAGGTAGAACAATGAATTCGCTCAAAATCTCTCATCATTTCTGGATTAATACGCTTAATCAACATTTGAACCAAAATAAAACTCCACTCATCAATAGGAAGACCCATCTTCCTCAACTCGGATAAATTTTCTGAAAAAACATCCAACAGATGTCGAAACGAAATTGGATTTTCACAATCAACTTCTGGACAATTTTCTAACTCATTCCAGTGAGCCGTAGCTCTGAATCTTTCATTAGTATATTTCTTCACAAGACTTGCATATGCAGTTGCATAACTGGGTCCTTCTAAAGGATGCATCTTTACTAATGCTAAAGGAGGTCCGTCTAAACATGATACTAAATAATTGATTTTTTCAGAATCATTCAGTGATCCGTTATTATGAACCGTATTGTTGAAAAGATCAATAAACAATGGAAATTCCTTGTAATCACCTGAAAATGTCCTAAGTTCTATTTTAGGTAACCTTATGCGCGAATTATCGGAAATTGAATTCGTATTTTCAACAGTCTGATTCAATTGTAAACTATTTTCAAATAGATCTGCGTATATTGTGCGAATATCATAATATGATTCTAAAAATGTTTCCTTTGAAGTATTTTCCTGATCCAGCTCAAAGTTTGGATCGCTAGATAAACTAACCAAAATATTATTATGGTGTTTCATGAATTCATCTCTGAGAGTTTCTATCTCAGCATATCTAATTTTGAACAAAGTATGTTGAGATTTATTAGTTTTTGCCAAATTTGCGATTCCCTGCAAGGAATAAATTTCGTTAAGTGCGCTAGTCCGCCAAGCCTTGTACCTTTTCAATTTATCTGCCATTATTGAACTCTAAGCCAGTACAAATTGTAAACAATCTGAGCGAATGCGATAAAATAAAGAGAAAAACAAATGCTTTTTTTTATAGATTCACTGTTCGCGATAAAGAAACAACTGACACCTGATGTGTTTGTATACTGCGATATCCCCACTACGATCTCTCAACTCTCCTTTGCGCCTGACTGAATGAAGGTAATGGAACTGTGAGCGTTATCAAAACAAAAAATTGTATTGATAAAAAAAAATATATTTTCAAACCAATCCGGCTCGAAGGACCAATGTCGCGTCTTCGAATACTTAAAAAATAGTAAAAATGAAAACAAGAGTGGACTGTAAGAATTGTGGCATAAAGCGAACTCACCAAATTCCTAGCACAAATCCCTGCTTCTGAAAGGGCCCTTTCTTGGAGTGTTCTTTCTTCAGCTTCACTGGATTGTACAATAAAACGGGAAGTTAAAATGAGTTACCAAACAGTCGAAGATGACACAGAGTCTAGAGCACACACGGCGAAATAAGTAATTAGCAAAAATAATAGCGATTCACGTCTCTATTCTTCTATGGTTTTGATAGATAAGCAGACTTCAATCGAGTCTTGAGCATGCGCCCTTAGAAGTCGCTCCATGCCAACAATGATAATAGTAATAAAAACAGAAAATTACAAATAAAGACGCAACAATCACTTCATAGCTTTTCTCATTTTGGTGTAAACCTTCAGTAATTTTCCAACAGCTGCCTTAGTACCCTCATACTCCATTTTGTAGTCAGCATTTCTGGTAGTGTTCAACAGTGTGCGCCATTTGTTACTACATGAAACGGCTTCCTGAATACAGTTCTCCAGAATTTTCGTTGATGCTCGCAAACTCCTCTGATCTATTTCTGTTTCAAAATGTGACCTGAGCACTAGCAAGATTACTTTTCGAATTTCTTGATACTCGATTCCATGTACTGGTTTGTCTGAGGACATCATTTGCCGTAAAGATTGAGTTCCGCAATTCACTATCTCTTCTATTAACTTTGGAAAAGGTTCGTGTCTGAATTTATCAATATCCATTGTGATTCCACTGCTACTGGTCTCGAATGAGTTATTGACTGAATGCCGCACTGATCGATAATGAATGTACTCTGGAATATCCTGCATTTATACATATTCAAGAAGGGGCGTGGCTGGATGCTCATCAAGAACAATTACTTTCTATTTAATGATGTGATTGTTTCACTTCATTGCCCAACAATTTCCTGTCAATATGTCGAGAAGAGATTAATACTTTAAAAAAATGAAAATTACCTAAGCATTATGTATTTGTAATATTGATGTTCTCAATTTTGATTGATTAACGTGGTGAAGATAAGGAGAAAATGGTTGACTGCCTCATTTTTTCATGACATGTATTTGAATTGAATTTTGAAATTTCTATTCCAGAAATTACAGCTATATTGCTGTATTTATCATTCACAATAAAGTATTCGACTTTATCAGCTACAGATCGTTTTGGGGGTGCGTTATATTCACAAGGAGTTATCCAGACTCCCTGTTGGACATCGTTGACACTGTTGTATAGTTTGAAATTCAACTTAAATATTTTGCATGATGATTTACAATCACCCAACTCAGATAACTGGCTCAATTTCTAGACCTTGAACAAATTTGTGTATACTGAGATGTTTTTTTTCGATTCTGTGGATTATTATGATTCATCGGAATATAACGCTGCAAATGATACAACCGTTGCATCAATTTCCATTTATCATCATGCTGAACGTGAAACATAATAATACTCGTGATCTGATAACTAAGGAATCGGAATTTCTGATATATAACTCAGCATCTCTCATTTAACCATACAAAATCATCAATTTACTCAAAGCCGCCATAGAATCCCCATATTGTGCTATATGAAACTTGCCTCGGTAATATTATCAGCATTCGCCTTCGGAATTTTCTGAAATAGTTATACGACGAGATTCTCATGAATGTTTGCACTAGGCTGACAAATTCCTTCGGTCTTTTTTCTACTCCATATGCGAGGATATGACATGTTTTGCAGCTTTTCGTAATTCTCGATTTTCAACTAAATCGGCTTGTTTTCCTGAGAACATGCAGTTCTTAGAAACTGAGAGGTCATCTACACATTTTTCGTTCATTCGATTCCTTATTTTATAATATAATCAATAATTTCATCCGTGTCCGGGTATAAATTGGTTGAATATTGAAATGTTATGAAAGAAATTCTGCCAACTCCATAGAATAGACATTTAATGAAATAAGTTTCAATTTCTACATCACGAAACCGATTCAACGAAAGGAAATATTTCATATTCATAATTCATTCCGTAAATAAATTGGAGCCGTTACTACGTGGTAGATCATCTTGGTAAAATCTGATATGAATTTTCCTAAGATTTTCATTTGTTATTAATATCCGTATAGAACTGAACTACAGTAAAGTTAGTTACAAATGAAAGTGCTTAAAAACATTGAGTTTTCAATTCCATTCATCAATCATTTGATATTTAGAATCTAGAAATCGTAAAATTCGATGAACTGTTTTCCACAAGTCTGTTTCATGTGAGGGCAAAATTATCTACATATTGTGAAAATTTGTACTCAATTCACGTTTGAATATTCATGAAATTCTTGGAATGTTCTACAGGAAGAAAAAACATAATCAGGGAGAAAAAATTGAGATATATTTTCTAATCCAGAACAAAATAACTGTAAGCATTGGATGAAATTGAAACATTCAATGAAATAGAACTAGTAATAAAAAACGCAATGAAAAATCACTTCATAGCTTTTCTCATTTTGGTGTAAACCTTCAGTAATTTTCCAACAGCTGCCTTAGTACCCTCATACTCCATTTTGTAGTCAGCATTTCTGGTAGTGTTCAACAGTGTGCGCCATTTGTTACTACATGAAACGGCTTCCTGAATACAGTTCTCCAGAATTTTCGTTGATGCTCGCAAACTCCTCTGATCTATTTCTGTTTCAAAATGTGACCTGAGCACTAGCAAGATTACTTTTCGAATTTCTTGATACTCGATTCCATGTACTGGTTTGTCTGAGGACATCATTTGCCGTAAAGATTGAGTTCCGCAATTCACTATCTCTTCTAGAAACTTTGGAAAAGGTTCGTGTCTGAATTTATCAATATCCATTGTGATTCCACTGCTACTGGTCTCGAATGAGTTATTGACTGAATGCCATACTGATCGATAATGAATATAACCTGGAATATCCTGCATTTATACATATTCAAGAAGGGGCATGGCTGGATGCTCATCAAGAACAATTACTTTCTATTTAATGATGTGATTGTTTCACTTCATTGCCCAACAATTTCCTGTCAATATGTCGAAAAGAGATGAATACTTTAAAAAAATGAAAATTACCTAAGCATTATGTATTTGTAATATTGATGTTTTCAATTTTGATTGATTAACGAGGTGAAGATAAGGAGAAAATGGTTGACTGCCTCATTTTTTCATGACATGTATTTGAATTGAATTTTGAAATTTCTCTTCCAGAAATTACAGCTATATTGCTGTATTCATCATTCACAATAAAGTATTCGACTTTATCAGCTATAGATCGTTTTGGGGGTGCGTTATATTCACAAGGAGTTATCCAGACTCCCTGTTGGACATCGTTGACACTGTTGTATAGTTTGAAATTCAACTTCAATATTTTGAATGATGATTTACAATCACCCAACTCAGATTACTTGCTCAATTTCTAGACTTTGAACAAATTTGTGTATACTGAGATGTTTTTTTTCGATTCTGTGGATTATTATGATTCATCGGAATATAACGCTGCAAATGATACAACCGCTGCATCAATTTCCATTTATCATCATGCTGAACGTGAAACATAATAATACTCGTGATCTGATAACTAAGGAATCGGAATTGCTGATATATAACTCAGCATCTCTCATTTAACCATACAAAATCATCAATTTACTCAAAGCTGCCATAGAATCCCCATATTGTGCTATATGAAACTTGCCTCGGTAATATTATCAGCGTTCGCCTTTGGAATTTTCTGAAATAGTTATACGAAGAGATTCTCATGAAAGTTTGCACTAGGCTGACAAATTCCTTCGGTCTTTTTTCTACTCTATATGCGAGGATAAGACATGTTTTGCAGCTTTTCGTAATTCTCGATTTTCAACTAAATCGGCTTGTTTTCCTGAGAACATGCAGTTCTTAGAAACTGAGAGGTCATCTACACATTTTTCGTTCATTCGATTCCTTATTTTATAATATAATCAATAATTTCATCCGTGTCCGGGTATAAATTGGTTGAATATTGAAATGTTATGAAAGAAATTCTGCCAACTCCATAGAATAGACATTTAATGAAATAATTTTCAATTTCTACATCACGAAACCGATTCAACGAAAGGAAATATTTCATATTCATTAGTCATTCAGTAAATAAATTCATGAATGGAGCCGTCACTACGCGGTAGATCATCTTTGTAAAAGCTGATATGAAATTTATTAAGATTTTCACCATTTTCATTAGTTATTAATGTCCGTATAGAACTGAACTGCAGTAAAATTACTTACAAATGAAAGTGCTAAAAAACATTGAAGTTTTCAATTCCATTCATCAATCATTTGATATTCAAAATCTAGAAATTGTAAAATTCGATGAACTGTTTTCCACAAGTCTGTTTCATGTGAGGGCAAAATTATCTACATATTGTGAAAATTTGTACTCAATTCACTTTTGAATATTCATGAAATTCTTGGATTGTTCTACAGGAAGAAAAAACATAAACAGGGAGAAAAAATTAGGATATATTTTCTGATCCAGAACAAAATAACTGTGAGCATTGGATGAAATTGAAACATTTAATGAAATAGAACTAGTAAATGAAAAAGCAATGAACAATCACTTCATAGCTTTTCTCATTTTGGTGTAAACCTTCAGCAATTTTCCAACAGTTGCCTTAGTACCCTCATACTCCATTTTGTAGTCAACATTTCTGGTAGTGTTCAACAGTGTGCGCCTTTTGTTACTACATGAAACGGCTTCCTGAATACAGTTCTCCAGAATTTTCGTTGATGCTCGCAAACTCCTCTGATCTATCTCTGTTTCAAAATGTGACCTGAGCACTAGCAAAATTACTTTTCGAAATCCTTGATACTCGATTCCATGCACTGGTTTGTCTGAGGACATCATTTGCCGTAAAGATTGAGTTCCGCAATTCACTATCTCTTCTAGAAACTTTGGAGAAGGTTCGTGTCTGAATTTATCAATATCCATTGTGATTCCACTGCTACTGGTCTCGAATGAGTTATTGACTGAATGCCGCACTGATCGATAATGAATGTAACCTGGAATATCCTGCATTTATACATATTCAAGAAGGGGCGTGGCTGGATGCTCATCAAGAACAATTACTTTCTATTTAATGATGTGATTGTTTCACTTCATTGCCCAACAATTTCCTGTCAATATGTCGAGAAGAGATGAATACTTTTGAAAAATGAAAATTACCTAAGCATTTTGTATTTGTAATATCGATGTTTTTAAAACAGAACACACTTTTGAGTTGACAATTGTTTTCAATTTTGATTGATTAACGTGGTGAAGATAAGGAGAAAATGGTTGACTGCCTCATTTTTTCATGACATGTATTTGAATTGAATTTTGAAATTTCTATTCCGAAAATTATAGCTATATTGCTGAGATTACCATTCACAATAAAGTATTCGACTTTATCAGCTATAGATCGTTTTGGGGGTGCGTTATATTCACAAGGAGTTATCCAGACTCCCTGTTGGACATCGTTGACACTGTTGTATAGTTTGAAATTCAACTTCAATATTTTGCATGATGATTTACAATCACCCAACTCAGATTACTTGCTCAATTTCTAGACTTTGAACAAATTTGTGTATACTGAGATGTTTTTTTTCGATTCTGTGGATTATTATGATTCATCGGAATATAACGCTGCAAATGATACAACCGCTGCATCAATTTCCATTTATCATCATGCTGAACGTGAAACATAATAATACTCGTGATCTGATAACTAAAGCACTCCCTAAACGATCAAGCGGTTTGATCAAATGTTGGATCAAAAGTGTTTGATCAAACGTGTTTGACCGTGTAGAAACTTGTTTGACGTTTGAAGCGAGGTTTGAGGTTGTTTGATAGAAAGTTTGTTCGACTCAAACGGTTGGAGAGGGGATTGATCGTCTAGAACGGTTTTTGTCAAACATTGCGTCAGTCACTAGGCGAAAACCATGGAGAGTGAATGTGAAAACTCGGAACGGGAATTTATAACCGTGTTAATTGACTTGTACCGCGATTCTCCCGAATTGTGGAAGGTGAAAAGCAAGGATTATTTCAATAGAAATAAAAAAAATGCAGCGTTGGGAAAAATCGTAGAGGCCCTAAAAGTACTGAAACCAGATTTTACAGTGAAGCTTTTGAAAGCAAAAATTAATAATTTGAGAACAAGTTTTAATAGAATGTATAAGGCCATCGAGAGGAAAAAAGTATCAGGAACGTCTCCGGATGACATCCCTGAATCGTCTCTGTGGTATTACAATGATATGTTCTTCATAAAGGATCAGTTGGAAATAGCAGCAACTGAAACTTCTGAGGTACGTATTTATATCTTCATTTTTCAATTTTATTTTTATTGTACATGTTTATTAGTTTAGTATTACACGAATACATGGGTACTTAACTCAAAACCTAAATATATATCAACACTAAATATTGTCACTTATTAATTGAGGCACTTATTTTGCCACGGAACTGCCCCAGAGGTGTTAAAGAACTCGCAGAAGTCGTCCCTTACTGTTTTTGCTAATACTGTTGCATTGCCTTTAGTCTTTTGAAGGGAAAGCATCTGTGGAGTGTCTTGTCTCCATGACCCAAGTTCCGTAGCACCAGTAGGAACGTCTTCATTGTCAATGTCCTGAGGTGGCAAATAGTTAGCTCTGTTTTTTGAGCATAAATAGTTATGCAAATGGCAACATGTCATAACGATTTTTCTAACTATTAATGGCTCAAATTTAATGGGTTTTTGAAATATTTTACATCTTTTCGTTAATATTCCGAACGCATTCTCCACGACTCTTCTGGCTCGGGAGAGTCTGTAGTTGTAAATCGTTTTATCATTTGTCAGAGCAGCCCTATTGTACGGTTTCATGAAATTAGGGTGAAGTTGGAAAGCTTCATCGCCAAGAAACACGTACGGACATTTCTTAGAAGTGCCTGGTAACGGTCGAGGATCAGGCAAGTTAAGCTGGTTCCCAGACAACTTGCGCCAAAATAAGGTGTTTTTCATAACGCCACCATCAGACACTCGACCATTCGCTCCCACATCCACCATCAGAAATTTGTAGTTAGCATCAACAACAGCCATAAGCACAATGCTGAAATATCCCTTGTAATTGTAATAGTAGGATCCGGAATTGGGTGGTTTTTGGATTGCCACGTGTTTACCGTCAGCGCTCCCTAAGCAATTGGGGAAATTCCATTGTTCTTCGAACTCCTGCGATACTCTATCCCATCCATCTTGCAATTTCGGAACCTAAACGAAAAACAAGAAACGGTACTACGATTTTAAAGTTTACATAAAAATTACCACATTTAAAAAAAAGTACATATGACTTCGTATAGTAATACATTGTTTATATGCCTACATTTCGTAAGCGTATATGAACCGTATTGTACTTTTTGTTACAGTCACCGCTTGATGTCGACTCGCAGCTATCTCAAGATTCCGAAAGTTCATCCCCTTCTGGAATTAATACAACGCCAACTTCTAACCCAGCCCCCCCTCCTCAAAAAAGGAATAAAAGGAAAGTAGTAGACACTAATGAGCAATTAGTGGGACTAGCCACCGAATATTTCAAGCGGCCTGAGACCGAAGAGGACATTATGGCCAAGGGGTGGGCTATGAAATTGAAAAAAATTCCTCCGGATCAACGACGTTTTGCGGAAAAAATTATTAATGATACAATTTTTGAAGCCGAAATGGGGACCCTAACAAGGGAAGGAGTGAAGTTTATTCGACCCTGGACACCTTCAACATCAACTTCATCATCATCGAATAGTTCAAATTGGCAAGACTACTCCAACTCAGCGCAGCCTATCTACTTATCGCATCCAAGCCCTTCTTTTCATCATGGGCAAAACCAAGACGATGACAGTGCGACAAATTTTTGTTCATTTACGTCAATGTGAACTTTTGTTTTTAATTGTATTTAACATTCATTATGCTTTTTCTTAATAAAATATAAATAGATGTACTTGACAAATAATTACCTGAATGTTGTTCTTCAATGCCTTCGTTATTGCCGAACAAGTTTCCATTATGATGGACTCTAGAGTTTGAGGTGCTATGGCGCACGTGAATTTTAGGTCTTCCAAATCTGCACCAGACGCTAGATACCTTAGTGTGATAGACAGTCTCTGGCTTGCAGGAATCGCTTCACGCATATTTGTATCCTTCTTCTCGATGTCGGACCTTACTAACTCCAGTAGATAATCGAAACTTTCTCCGTCCATTCTCAAAAAGTTCCTATAGTCGTCTGGTTCCGAAATCCGCAGAAAACGTATTAAATGGTCATGAGAAAAACGGTTTCTCATTTTGTACCACTCCTTGGACCACCGTCGTTTTCTTTTCTCTTTTTTCCGCTTGTTTAGGGCAACCAATGTTAGGGCCAGGAAGGCCAAATCAGTATTTGAAACCATAACGTGAAGCTCACAAAACAACACTGACAACTATTTAGCGAACGAACCGCACGAATGAACAACTAATAACAACTAAACAAAATATCTGATGAGGTTTGGTCAAATGTTTGAAGGCCTGCTTGATGGTTGTTTGAAGCGCGCGTCACGCGGCTTGATCAAACATTTGTTCAAACCGCTTGATCGTTTAGGGAGTGCTTAAGGAATCAGAATTTCTGATATATAACTCAGCATCTCTCATTTAACCATACAAAATCATCAATTTACTCGAAGCCGCCATAGAATCCCCATATTGTGCTATATGAAACTTGCCTCGGTAATATTATCAGCGTTCGCCTTCGGAATTTTCTGAAATAGTTATACGAAGAGATTCTCATGAAAGTTTGCACTAGGCTGACAAATCCCTTCGGTCTTTTTTCTACTCCATATGCGAGGATATGACATGTTTTGCAGCTTTTCGTAATTCTCGATTTTCAACTAAATCGTCTTGTTTTCCTGAGAACATGCAGTTCTTAAGAACTGAGAGATCATCTACACATTTTTCGTTCATTTGATTCTTCATTTCATAATAAAATCAATAATTTCATCCGTGTCCGGGTATAAATTGGTTGAATATTGAAATGTTATGAAAGAAATTCTGCCAACTCAATAGAAAAGACATTCAATGAAATAAGTTTCAATTTCTACATCACGAAACCGATTCAACAAAAGTATATATTCCATATTCATAATTCATTCAGTGAATAAATTCATGGATGGAGCCGTTACTACGTGATAGATCATCTTGGTAAAATCTGATGTGAAATTTCCCAAGATTTTCACCATTTTCATTTGTCATTAATATCCGTATAGAACTGAACTGCAGTAAAGTTACTTACAAATGAAAGTGCTAAAAAACTATGAGTTTTCAATTCCATTCATCAATCATTTGATATTTAAAATCTAGAAATCGTAAAATTCGATGAACTATTTTCCACAAGTCTGTTTCATGTGAGGGCAAAATTATCTTTATATTGTGAAAATTTTGTATTCAGTTCACTTTTGAATATTCATGAAATTCTTGGAATGTTCTACAGGAAAAAAAAACATAATCAGAGGGAAAAAATTAAGATATATTTTCTGATCCAGAACAAAATAACTGTAAGCATTGGATGAAATTGAAATATTTAATGAAATAGAAAGAGAAATAGAAAACGCAATGAACAATCACTACATAGCTTTTCTCATTTTGGTGTAAACCTTCAGCAATTTTCCAACAGCTGCCTTAGTACCCTCATACTCCATTTTGTAGTCAGCATTTCTGGCAGTGTTCAACAGTGTGCGCCATTTGTTACTACATGAAACGACTTCCTGAATACACTTCCCCAGAATTTTCGTTGTTGCTCGCAAACTCCTCTGATCTATCTCTGTTTCAAAATGTGACCTGAGCACTAGCAAAATTACTTTTCGAATTTCTTGATACTCGATTCCATGTACTGGTTTGTCTGAGGACATCATTTGCCGTAAAGATTGAGTTCCGCAATTCACTATCTCTTCTAGAAACTTTGGGAAAGGTTCGTGTCTGAATTTATCAATATCCATTGTGATTCCACTGCTACTGGTCTCGAATGAGTTATTGACTGAATGCCACACTGATCGATAATGAATATAACCTGGAATATCCTGCATTTATACATATTCAAGAAGGGGCGTGGCTGGATGCTCATCAAGAACAATTACTTTCTATTTAATGATGTGATTGTTTCACTTCATTGCCCAACAATTTCCTGTAAATATGTCGAGAAGAGATGAATACTTTTGAAAAATGAAAATTACCTAAGCCGTTTGTATTTGTAATATCGATGTTTTTAAAACAGAACACACTTTTGAGTTGACAATTGTTTTCAATTTTGATTGATTAACGTGGTGAAGATAAGGAGAAAATGGTTGACTGCCTCATTTTTTCATGACATGTATTTGAATTGAATTTTGAAATTTCTATTCCGGAAATTATAGCTATATTGCTGAGATTACCATTCACAATAAAGTATTCGACTTTATCAGCTATAGATCGTTTTGGGGGTGCGTTATATTCAAAAGGAGTTATCCAGACTCCCTGTTGGACATCGTTGACACTGTTGTATAGTTTGAAATTCAACTTCAATAGTTTGCATGATGATTTACAATCACCCAACTCAGATTACTTGCTCAATTTCTCGACTTTGAACAAATTTGTGTATACTGAGATGCTTTTTTTCGATTCTGTGGATTATTATTATTCATCGGAATATAACGCTGTAAATGATACAACCGCTGCATCAATTTCCATTTATCATCATGCTGAACGTGAAACATAATAACACTCGTGATGTGATAACTACGGAATCGGAATTTCTGATATATAACTCAGCATCTCTCATTTAACCATACAAAATCATCAATTTACTCAAAGCCGCCATAGAATCCCCATATTGTGCTATATGAAACTTGCCTCGGTAATATTATCAGCGTTCGCCTTCGGAGTTTTCTGAAATAGTTATACGAAGAGATTCTCATGAAAGTTTGCACTAGGCTGACAAATCCCTTCGGTCTTTTTTCTACTCCATATGCGAGGATATGACATGTTTTGCAGCTTTTCGTAATTCTCGATTTTCAAATAAATCGGCTTGTTTTCCGGAGAACATGCAGTTCTTAAAAACTGAGAGAACATCTACACATTTTTCGTTCATTCGATTCCTTATTTTATAATATAATCAATAATTTCATCCGTGTCCGGGTATAAATTGTTTGAATATTGAAATATTATGAAAGAAATTCTGCCAACTCGATAGAATAGACATTTAATGAAATAATTTTCAATTTCTACATCACGAAACCGATTCAACAAAAGTAAATATTCCATATTCATAATTCATTCAGTAAATAAATTCATGGATGGAGCCGTTACTACGTGATAGATCATCTTTGTAAAAGCTGATATGAAATTTTCTAAGATTTTCACAATTTTCATTAGTTATTAACGTCCGTATAAGACAGAACTGCAGTAAAGTTACTTACAAATGAAAGTGCTGAAAAACTATGAGTTTTCAATTCCATTCATCAATGATTTGATATTTAGAATCTAGAAATCGTAAAATTCGATGAAATGTTTTCCACAAGTCTGTTTTATATGAGGGAAAAATTATCTTCATATTGTGAAAATTTGTACCCAATTCACGTTTGAATATTCATGAAATTCTTGGAATGTTCTACAGGAAAAAAAAACATCATCAGGGAGAAAAAATTGAGATATATTTTCTAATCCAGAACAAAATAACTGTAAGCATTGGATGAAATTGAAACATTTAATGAAATAGAACTAGTAAATAAAAACGCAATGAACAATCACTTGATAGCTTTTCTCATTTTGGTGTAAACCTTCAGCAATTTTCCAACAGCTGCCTTAGTACCCTCATACTCCATTTTGTAGTCAGCATTTCTGGTAGTATTCAACAGTGTGCGCCATTTGTTACTACATGAAACGGCTTCCTGAATACAGTTCTCCAGAATTTTCGTTGATGCTCGCAAACGCCTCTGATCAATTTCTGTTTCAAAATGTGACCTGAGCACTAGCAAGATTACTTTTCGAATTTCTTGATACTCGATTCCATGTACTGGTTTGTCTGACGACATCATCTGCCGTAAAGATTGAGTTCCGCAATTCACTATCTCTTCTAGAAACTTTGGAAAAGGTTCGTGTCTGAATTTATCAATATCCATTGTGATTCCACTGCTACTGGTCTCGAATAAGTTATTGACTGAATGCCGCACTGATCGATAATGAATGTACTCTGGAATATCCTGCATTTATACATATTCAAGAAGGGGCGTGGCTGGATGTTCATCAAGAACAATTACTTTTTATTTGATGATGTGATTGTTTCACTTCATTGCCCAACAATTTCCTGTCAATATGTCGAGAAGAGATGAATACTTTAAAAAAATGAAAATTACCTAAGCATTATGTATTTGTAATATTGATGTTCTCAATTTTGATTGATTAACGTGGTGAAGATAAGGAGAAAATGGTTGACTGCCTCATTTTTTCATGACATGTATTTGAATTGAATTTTGAAATTTCTATTCCAGAAATTACAGCTATATTGCTGAGATTATCATTCACAATAAAGTATTCGACTTTATCAGCTATAGATCGTTTTGGGGATGCGTTATATTCACAAGGAGTTATGCAGACTCCCTGTTGGACATCGTTGACACTGTTGAATAGTTTGAAATTCAACTTCAATATTTTGCATGATGATTTACAATCACCCAACTCAGATTACTTGCTCAATTTCTCGACTTTGAACAAATTTGTGTATACTGAGATGCTTTTTTTCGATTCTGTGGATTATTATTATTCATCGGAATATAACGCTGTAAATGATACAACCGCTGCATCAATTTCCATTTATCATCATGCTGAACGTGAAACATAATAACACTCGTGATGTGATAACTACGGAATCGGAATTTCTGATATATAACTCAGCATCTCTCATTTAACCATACAAAATCATCAATTTACTCAAAGCCGCCATAGAATCCCCATATTGTGCTATATGAAACTTGCCTCGGTAATATTATCAGCGTTCGCCTTCGGAGTTTTCTGAAATAGTTATACGAAGAGATTCTCATGAAAGTTTGCACTAGGCTGACAAATCCCTTCGGTCTTTTTTCTACTCCATATGCGAGGATATGACATGTTTTGCAGCTTTTCGTAATTCTCGATTTTCAAATAAATCGGCTTGTTTTCCGGGGAACATGCAGTTCTTAAAAACTGAGAGAACATCTACACATTTTTCGTTCATTCGATTCCTTATTTTATAATATAATCAATAATTTCATCCGTGTCCGGGTATAAATTGTTTGAATATTGAAATATTATGAAAGAAATTCTGCCAACTCGATAGAATAGACATTTAATGAAATAATTTTCAATTTCTACATCACGAAACCGATTCAACAAAAGTAAATATTCCATATTCATAATTCATTCAGTAAATAAATTCATGGATGGAGCCGTTACTACGTGATAGATCATCTTTGTAAAAGCTGATATGAAATTTTCTAAGATTTTCACAATTTTCATTAGTTATTAACGTCCGTATAAGACAGAACTGCAGTAAAGTTACTTACAAATGAAAGTGCTAAAAAACTATGAGTTTTCAATTCCATTCATCAATCATTTGATATTTAGAATCTAGAAATCGTAAAATTCGATGAAATGTTTTCCACAAGTCTGTTTTATATGAGGGAAAAATTATCTTCATATTGTGAAAATTTGTACCCAATTCACGTTTGAATATTCATGAAATTCTTGGAATGTTCTACAGGAAAAAAAAACATCATCAGGGAGAAAAAATTGAGATATATTTTCTAATCCAGAACAAAATAACTGTAAGCATTGGATGAAATTGAAACATTTAATGAAATAGAACTAGCAAATAAAAACGCAATGAACAATCACTTGATAGCTTTTCTCATTTTGGTGTAAACCTTCAGCAATTTTCCAACAGCTGCCTTAGTACCCTCATACTCCATTTTGTAGTCAGCATTTCTGGTAGTATTCAACAGTGTGCGCCATTTGTTACTACATGAAACGGCTTCCTGAATACAGTTCTCCAGAATTTTCGTTGATGCTCGCAAACGCCTCTGATCTATTTCTGTTTCAAAATGTGACCTGAGCACTAGCAAGATTACTTTTCGAATTTCTTGATACTCGATTCCATGTACTGGTTTGTCTGACGACATCATTTGCCGTAAAGATTGAGTTCCGCAATTCACTATCTCTTCTAGAAACTTTGGAAAAGGTTCGTGTCTGAATTTATCAATATCCATTGTGATTCCACTGCTACTGGTCTCGAATAAGTTATTGACTGAATGCCGCACTGATCGATAATGAATGTACTCTGGAATATCCTGCATTTATACATATTCAAGAAGGGGCGTGGCTGGATGTTCATCAAGAACAATTACTTTTTATTTGATGATGTGATTGTTTCACTTCATTGCCCAACAATTTCCTGTCAATATGTCGAGAAGAGATGAATACTTTAAAAAAATGAAAATTACCTAAGCATTATGTATTTGTAATATTGATGTTCTCAATTTTGATTGATTAACGTGGTGAAGATAAGGAGAAAATGGTTGACTGCCTCATTTTTTCATGACATGTATTTGAATTGAATTTTGAAATTTCTATTCCAGAAATTACAGCTATATTGCTGAGATTATCATTCACAATAAAGTATTCGACTTTATCAGCTATAGATCGTTTTGGGGGTGCGTTATATTCACAAGGAGTTATGCAGACTCCCTGTTGGACATCGTTGACACTGTTGTATAGTTTGAAATTCAACTTCAATATTTTGCATGATGATTTACAATCACCCAACTCAGATTACTTGCTCAATTTCTCGACTTTGAACAAATTTGTGTATACTGAGATGCTTTTTTTCGATTCAGTGGATTATTATTATTCATCGGAATATAACGCTGTAAATGATACAACCGCTGCATCAATTTCCATTTATCATCATGCTGAACGTGAAACATAATAATACTCGTGATCTGATAACTACGGAATCGGAATTTCTGATATATAACTCAGCATCTCTCATTTAACCATACAAAATCATCAATTTACTCAAAGCCGCCATAGAATCCCCATATTGTGCTATATGAAACTTGCCTCGGTAATATTATTAGCGTTCGCCTTTGGAATTTTCTGAAATAGTTATACGAAGAGATTCTCATGAAAGTTTGCACTAGGCTGACAAATCCCTTCGGTCTTTTTTCTACTCCGTATGCGAGCATATGGCATGTTTTGAAGCTTTTCGTAATTTTCGATTTTCAACTAAATCGGCTTGTTTTCACGAGAACATGCAGTTCTTAAAAATTGAGAGATCATCTACACATTTTTCGTTCATTTGATTCCTCATTTCATAATAAAATCAATAATTTCATCCGTGTCCGGGTATGAATTGGTTGAATATTGAAATGTTATGAAAGAAATTCTGCCAACTCAATAGAATAGACATTTATTGAAATAAGTTTCAATTTCTACATCACGAAACCGATTCAACAAAAGTAAATATTCCATATTCATAATTCATTCAGTAAATAAATTCATGGATGGAGCCGTTACTACGTGGTAGATCATCTTGGTAAAATGTGATATGACATTTCCTAAGATTTTCACCATTTTCATTTGTTATTAATATCCGTATAGAACTGAACTGCAGTAAAGTTACTTACATATGAAAGTGCTAAAAAACATTGAAGTTTTCAATTCCATTCATCAATCATTTGATATTCAAAATCTAGAAATTGTAAAATTCGATGAACTGTTTTCTACAAGTCTGTTTCATGTGAGGGCAAAATTATCTACATATTGTGAAAATTTGTACTCAATTCACTTTTGAATATTCATGAAATTCTTGGATTGTTCTACAAGAAGAAAAAACATAAACAGGGAGAAAAAATTAAAATATATTTTCTGATCCAGAACAAAATAACTGTAAGCATTGTTTGATATTGAAACATTTAATGAAATAGAACTAGTAAATAAAAACGCAATGAACAATCACTTCATAGCTTTTCTCATTTTGGTGTAAACCTTCAGCAATTTTCCAACAGCTGCCTTAGTACCCTCATACTCCATTTTGTAGTCAGCATTTCTGGTAGTATTCAACAGTGTGCGCCTTTTGTTACTACATGAAACAGCTTCCTGAATACAGTTCTCCAGAATTTTCGTTGATGCTCGCAAACTCCTCTGATCTATCTCTGTTTCAAAATGTAACCTGAGCAGTAGCAAGATTACTTTTCGAATTTCTTGATACTCGATTCCATGTACTGGTTTGTCTGAGGACATCATTTGCCGTAAAGATTGAGTTCCGCAATTCACTATCTCTTCTAGAAACTTTGGAAAAGGTTGGTGTCTGAATTTATCAATATCCATTGTGATTCCACTGCTACTGGTCTCGAATGAGTTATTGACTGAATGCCGCACTGATCGATAATGAATGTACTCTGGAATATCCTGCATTTATACATATTCAAGAAGGGGCGTGGCTGGATGCTCATCAAGAACAATTACTTTCTATTTAATAATGTGATTGTTTCACTTAATTGCCCAACAATTTCCTGTCAATATGTCGAGAAGAGATGAATACTTTAAAAAAATGAAAATTACCTAAGCATTATGTATTTGTAATATTGATGTTTTCAATTTTGATTGATTAACGTGGTGAAGATAAGGAGAAAATGGTTGACTGCCTCATTTTTTCATGACATGTATTTGAATTGAATTTTGAAATTTCCATTCCAGAAATTACAGCTATATTGCTGAGATTATCATTCACAATAAAGTATTCGACTTTATCAGCCATAGATCGTTTTGGGGGTGCGTTATATTCACAAGGAGTTATCCAGATTCCCTGTTGGACATCGTTGACACTGTTGTATAGTTTGAAATTCAACTTCAATATTCTGCATGATGATTTTCAATCACCCAACTCAGATTACTTGCTCAATTTTTCGACTTTGAACAAAATTGGATATACTGAGATGCTTTTTTTCGATTCTGTGGATTATGATGATTCATCGGAATATAACGCTGCAAATGATACAACCGCTGCATCAATTTCCATTTATCATCATGCTGAACGTGAAACATAATAATACTCGTGATCTCATAACTACGGAATCGGAATTTCTGATATATAACTCAGCATCTCTCATTTAACCATATAAAATCATCAATTTACTCAAAGCCGCCTTAGAATCCCCATATTGTGCTATATGAAACTTGCCTCGGTAATATTATCAGCGTTCGCCTTTGGAATTTTCTGAAATAGTTATACGACGAGATTCTCATGAAAGTTTGCACTAGGCTGACAAATCCCTTCGGTCTTTTTTCTACTCCATATGCGAGGATATGACATGTTTTGCAGCTTTTCGTAATTCTCGATTTTCAAATAAATCGGCTTGTTTTCCTGAGAACATGCAGTTCTTAAAAACTGAGAGAACATCTACACATTTTTCGTTCATTCGATTCCTTATTTTATAATATAATCAATAATTTCATCCGTGTCCGGGTATAAATTTTTTGAATATTGAAATATTATGAAAGAAATTCTGCCAACTCGATAGAATAGACATTTAACCCTTTGTGGCTCAGTGGTTCCACTTTGGGGCCACCATTTTATAAATTAATCCCTACCGGCGGAGTGATCGAGCGCTGGAACCACCCGGCGCAAAGCGATGTTTACATCGTATTTTTCATCGGCTGAACATTTTGCGGAATTGAAGTGGGGATTCAGAATTAGTAAACAACAGATATTTGGTGCGTTTGCTGATGTGCAAGTGTAACGTTTTTCAATGCGAATTATGCAAACTGTCTGAGGTTATTGTAAGGTATGTAATATTTTGATTTGTTCATAAATAAGTACTGCTTTGTGTTTCCTTATGCATTGTTGTGAAATATGTGAATAACTGAGTTATATTTAGTATTTTGATAGGTGGTTCCGTTTGGTGTCAGTACACCGATAGATGGGTAATGATGATTATTTTTTGCAGGTTTTCAAGATGAATAGAAATTTCGATTTGAGTGGAATAACTAATGATGATGCTTACAATTTGCTGGAGGATATTCCATCTGAGGGATCTGATGTTTCAGAGTCTGGGGATGTAGATATTGAGATGGACACGGTACTCGATTCAGATGAAGTAGATCATATTTTAGAAGATCAGGACGATATTTTTGATGGCCAAGAAGATATTCGTGATGAAAATGATGACTTTGACAGTGAAGATGATTTACCCCTTATATCCTTCGTTGGTCGAAATGAAGTAAATTGGACCACAAACCCAAATAATGCCACATCTCCCCTTCCTTTTGCAGAAATCGTCGGAATAACTGCCCCTAATTGTTTGGAGACTCTGTTGGATTTTTTTTCGCACTTGTTCAGAAAATATGTTCAATACTCTTGTTTTTCAAACAAATTTATATGCAGTATAAAAGCACAATAAAAACAACACTCCAACAACAATTGAAGAAATGAAATGTTTTTTGGGCATGAATATTTTGATGGGTGTGAAAAAAATGCCTAGCTATAGAGATTTTTGGTCATGCAGAATTGAACTCAGAGATCAGTTCGTTTCTGCATGTATGTCACGCGACAGGTTTGGATGGATGCTTAGTCATCTTCATGTAAATGATAATTCATTAGAATTCAAACCAGGTCACGAAAAATATGATAAATTGTACAAAGTGTGACCATTGCTTGATAGCCTGTCAGCAACCTACAAAAGTTCGCTTCATCCTAGTAGGCAACAATCCATAGATGAATCAATGATTAGGTTCAAGGGACGGAGTAGTTTGCGTCAGTATATGCCCATGAAACCCATAAAGAGGGGGTACAAAGTATGGGTACGTGCTGAACAGTCAGGCTACGTCTGCCAATTTCAAATCTACACTGGGAAAGTCAATGATTTGAGGGAGCAGAATCTTGGATCGAGAGTTATAAAAGACCTCACGAGAGATTTGGTCGGAAAAAATTATGAAGTTTATTTTGAAAATTATTTTAATTCTGTAGAATTACAACGTGACTTGCTGCAAGACAAGATCTATGCATGTGGAACAGCTAGAAAAGACAGAAAAGGTATTCCGGGTGATCTCAAAACGAAGAAAAAAATGAATAGAGGTGATTCAAATTGGAGAATGAGTAAAGATGGCGTGCTAGCTCTGCAATGGATGGATAAAAAGCCCATACTTTTTCTCAGTAACTTTCATAGTCCTGAAGATGTAGAAACTGTAAAAAGGAAACAAAAAGATGGAACGACCACAGAAGTGAAGTGTGAAAAATTAGTGAAAGATTATAATAGATATATGGGATCCGTAGATAAGTCCGATATGTTAAAATCCTGTTATGAATTGGACAGAAAATCGAAAAAGTGGTGGCACAGAATCTTCTTTCATTTTGTCGACCTAACAGTAGTAAACTCTTTCTTGCTCTTCAAAAATCAAAAAACTGGTGCCGGATTATCTTTGAAAGATTTCAAAATTGTAGTGGCCACTGGTTTGATTGGAGCTGACCCAAAAATGTCGCAATTAGGGAGAAGAAGCACGGATAAGCCAAGTACCAGCAACAAGTTCAAAGTACGAGTTCCTACAGAAATAAGAACTGATAAAGCTGCTCATATGCCTGAGCATGGAACAAAAGTACGTTGTTCACATTGCAGTACCATAGCAGTACCTCATCGCACAAGATGGCACTGTACTGCATGTAATGTAGGTTTATGTCTTACTGAAGGGAGGAACTGTTTCATTCCATTTCATATTATTTAACAATTTGTTTGTGGCCTAGTGGTTCCATAGGGTAACCACCTTTTTTTTCGAAAAATATTCAAAATATAACAAAAATTCATCAGTTTTATTTTTTTTCTTGCCCCGATATACCCTTAAGATTATTCAATTTCGGAATAATTCGAAAAAAAATAATTCCGTCCCCAAAGGGTTAATGAAATAATTTTCAATTTCTACATCACGAAACCGATTCAACAGAAGTAAATATTCCATATTCATAATTCATTCAGTAAATAAATTCATCGATGGAGCCGTTACTACGTGGTAGATCATCTTTGTAAAAGCTGATATGAAATTTCCTAAGATTTTCACCATTTTCATTAGTTATTAACGTCCGTATGAGACAGAACTGCAGTAAAGTTAGTTACAAATGAAAGTGCTGAAAAACATTGAGTTTTCAATTCCATTCATCAATCATTTGATATTTAGAATCTAGAAATCGTAAAATTCGATGAACTGTGTTCCACAAGTCTGTTTCATGTGAGGGAAAAATTATCTTCATATTGTGAAAATTTGTACTCAATTCACTTTTGAATATTCATGAAATTCTTGGAATGTTCTACAGGAAGAAAAAACATAATCAGGGAGAAAAAATTGAGATATATTTTCTAATCCAGAACAAAATAACTGTAAGCATTGGATGAAACTGAAACATTTAATGAAATAGAACTAGTAATGAAAAACGCAATGAAAAATCACTTCATAGCTTTTCTCATTTTGGTGTAAACCTTCAGCAATTTTCCAACAGCTGCCTTAGTACCCTCATACTCCATTTTGTAGTCAGCATTTCTGGTAGTATTCAACAGTGTGCGCCTTTTGTTACTACATGAAACGGCTTCCTGAATACAGTTCTCCAGAATTTTCGTTGATGCTCGCAAACTCCTCTGATCTATCTCTGTTTCAAAATGTGACCTGAGCACTAGCAAGATTACTTTTCGAATTTCTTGATACTCGATTCCATGTACTGGTTTGTCTGAGGACATCATTTGCCGTAAAGATTGAGTTCCGCAATTCACTATCTCTTCTAGAAACTTTGGAAAAGGTTCGTGTCTGAATTTATCAATATCCATTGTGATTCCACTGCTACTGGTCTCGAATGAGTTATTGACTGAATGCCGCACTGATCGATAATGAATGTACTCTGGAATATCCTGCATTTATACATATTCAAGAAGGGGCGTGGCTGGATGCTCATCAAGAACAATTACTTTCTATTTAATAATGTGATTGTTTCACTTCATTGCCCAACAATTTCCTGTCAATATGTCGAGAAGAGATGAATACTTTAAAAAAATGAAAATCACCTAAGCATTTTGTATTTGTAATATCGATGTTTTTAAAACAGAACACACTTTTGAGTTGACAATTGTTTTCAATTTTGATTGATTAACGTGGTGAAGATAAGGAGAAAATGGTTGACTGCCTCATTTTTTCATGACATGTATTTGAATTGAATTTTGAAATTTCTATTCCGGAAATTATAGCTATATTGCTGAGATTACCATTCACAATAAAGTATTCGACTTTATCAGCTATAGATCGTTTTGGGGGTGCGTTATATTCACAAGGAGTTATCCAGATTCCCTGTTGGACATCGTTGACACTGTTGTATAGTTTGAAATTCAACTTCAATATTCTGCATGATGATTTTCAATCACCCAACTCAGATTACTTGCTCAATTTTTCGACTTTGAACAAATAAGGGTATACTGACATGCTTTTTTTCGATTCTGTGGATTATGATGATTCATCGGAATTTAACGCTGCAAATGATACAACCGCTGCATCAATTTTCATTTATCATCATGCTGAACGTGAAACATAATAATACTCGTGATCTGATAACTACGGAATCGGGATTTCTGATATATAACTCAGCATCTCTCATTTAACCATATAAAATCATCAATTTACTCAAAGCCGCCATAGAATCCCCATATTGTGCTATATGAAACTTGCCTCGGTAATATTATCAGCGTTCGCCTTTGGAATTTTCTGAAATAGTTATACGAAGAGATTCTCATGAAAGTTTGCACTAGGCTGACAAATCCCTTCGGTCTTTTTTCTACTCCATATGCGAGGATATGACATGTTTTGCAGCTTTTCGTAATTCTTGATTTTCAACTAAATCGGCTTGTTTTCCTGAGAACATGCAGTTCTTAAAAACTGAGAGATCATCTACACATTTTTCGTTCATTTGATTCCTCATTTCATAATAAAATCAATAATTTCATCCGTGTCCGGGTATAAATTGGTTGAATATTGAAATGTTATGAAAGAAATTCTGCCAACTCAATAGAATAGACATTTAATGAAATAAGTTTCAATGTCTACATCACGAAACCGATTTCATATTCATAATTCATTCAGTAAATAAATTGATGGATGGAGCCGTTACTACGTGGTAGATCATCTTGGTAAAATCTGATATGAAATTTCCTAAGATTTTCACCATTTTCATTTGTTATTGATATCCGTATAGAACTGAACTGCAGTAAAGTTACTTACAAATGGAAGTGCTAAAAAACATTGAGTTTTCAATTCCATTCATCAATCATATGATATTTAGAATCTAGAAATCGTAAAATTCGATCAACTATTTTCCACAAGTCTGTTTCATGTGAGGGCAAAATTATCTTTATATTGTGAAAATTTGTATTCAGTTCACTTTTGAATATTCATGAAATTCTTGGATTGTTCTACAGGAAGAAAAAACATAAACAGGGAAAAGAAATTAAGATATATTTTCTGATCCAGAACAAAATAACTGTAAGCATTGGATGAAATTGAAACATTCAATGAAATAGAACTAGTAAATAAAAACGCAATGAACAATCACTTCATAGCTTTTCTCATTTTGGTGTAAACCTTCAGCAATTTTCCAACAGCTGCCTTAGTACCCTCATTTTCCATTTTGTAGTCAGCATTTCTGGTAGTGTTCAACAGTGTGCGCCATTTGTTACTACATGAAACGGCTTCCTGAATACAGTTCTCCAGAATTTTCGTTGATGCTCGCAAACTCCTCTGATCTATTTCTGTTTCAAAATGTGACCTGAGCACTAGCAAGATTACTTTTCGAATTTCTTGATACTCGATTCCATGTACTGGTTTGTCTGAGGACATCATTTGCCGTAAAGATTGAGTTCCGCAATTCACTATCTCTTCTAGAAACTTTGGAAAAGGTTCGTGTCTGAATTTATCAATATCCATTGTGATTCCACTGCTACTGGTCTCGAATGAGTTATTGACTGAATGCCGCACTGATCGATAATGAATGTAACCTGGAATATCCTGCATTTATACATATTCAAGAAGGGGCGTGGCTGGATGCTCATCAAGAACAATTACTTTCTATTCAATGATGTGATTGTTTCACTTCATTGCCCAACAATTTCCTGTCAATATGTCGAGAAGAGATGAATACTTTGAAAAAATGAAAATTACCTAAGCATTATGTATTTGTGATATTGATGTTTTCAATTTTGATTGATTAACGTGGTGAAGATAAGGAGAAAATGATTGAATGCCTCATTTTTTCATGTCATGTATTTGAATTGAATTTTGAAATTTCTATTCCGGAAATTATAGCTATATTGCTGAGATTACCATTCACAATAAAGTATTCGACTTTATCAGCTACAGATCGTTTTGGGGGTGCGTTATATTCACAAGGAGTTATCCAGACTCCCTGTAGGACATCGTTGACACTGTTGTATAGTTTGAAATTCAACTTCAATATTTTGCATGATGATTTTCAATCACCCAACTCAGATTACTTGCTCAATTTTTCGACTTTGAACAAATTTGTGTATACTGAGATGCTTTTCTTCGATTCTGTGAATTATTATGATTCATCGGAATATAACGCTGAAAATGATACAACCACTGCATCAATTTCCGTTTATCAACATGCTGAACTTGAAACATAATAATACTCGTGATCTGATAACTACGGAATCGGAATTTCTGATATATAACTCAGCATCTCTCATTTAACCATACAAAATCATCAATTTACTCAAAGCCGCCTTAGAATCCCCATATTGTGCTATATGAAACTTGCCTCGGTAATATTATCAGCGTTCGCCTTTGGAATTTTCTGAAATAGTTATACGAAGAGATTCTCATGAAAGTTTGCACTAGGCTGACAAATCCCTTCGGTCTTTTTTTCTGTTTTCCTGAGAACATGCAGTTCTTAGAAACTGAGAGGTCATCTACACATTTTTCGTTCATTCGATTCCTTATTTTATAATATAATCAATAATTTCATCCGTGTCCGGGTATAAATTGGTTGAATATTGAAATGTTATGAAAGAAATTCTGCCAACTCCATAGAATAGACATTTAATGAAATAATTTTCAATTTCTACATCACGAAACCGATTCAACGAAAGGAAATATTTCATATTCATTATTCATTCAATAAATAAATTCATGAATGGAGCCGTTACTACGTGGTAGATCATCTTTGTAAAAGCTGATATGAAATTTCCTAAGATTTTCACCATTTTCATTAGTTATTAATGTCCGTATAAGACAGAACTGCAGTAAAGTTAGTTACAAATGAAAAAGCTGAAAAACATTGGAGTTTTCAATTCTCATTCATCAATTATTTGATATTTAGAATCTAGAAATCGTAAAATTCGATGAACTGTTTTCCACAAGTCTGTTTCATGTGAGGGCAAAATTATCTACATATTGTGAAAATTTGTACCCAATTCACGTTTGAATATTCATGAAATTCTTGGAATGTTCTACAGGAAGAAAAAACATAATCAGGGAGAAAAAATTGAGATATATTTTCTAATCCAGAACAAAATAACTGTAAGCATTGGATGAAATTGAAACATTTAATGAAATAGAACTAGTAATAAAAAACGCAATGAAAAATCATTTCATAGCTTTTCTCATTTTGGTGTAAACCTTCAGTAATTTTCCAACACCTGCCTTAGTACCCTCATACTCCATTTTGTAGTCAGCATTTCTGGTAGTGTTCAACAGTGTGCGCCATTTGTTACTACATGAAACGGCTTCCTGAATACAGTTCTCCAGAATTTTCGTTGATGCTCGCAAACTCCTCTGATCTATTTCTGTTTCAAAATGTGACCTGAGCACTAGCAAGATTACTTTTCGAATTTCTTGATACTCGATTCCATGTACTGGTTTGTCTGAGGACATCATTTGCCGTAAAGATTGAGTTCCGCAATTCACTATCTCTTCTAGAAACTTTGGAAAAGGTTCGTGTCTGAATTTATCAATATCCATTGTGATTCCACTGCTACTGGTCTCGAATGAGTTATTGACTGAATGCCGCACTGATCGATAATGAATGTAACCTGGAATATCCTGCATTTATACATATTCAAGAAGGGGCGTGGCTGGATGCTCATCAGGAACAATTACTTTCTATTTAATGATGTGATTGTTTCACTTCATTGCCCAACAATTTCCTGTCAATATGTCGAGAAGAGATGAATACTTTAAAAAAATGAAAATTACCTAAGCATTATGTATTTGTGATATTGATGTTTTCAATTTTGATTGATTAACGTGGTGAAGATAAGGAGAAAATGATTGAATGCCTCATTTTTTCATGTCATGTATTTGAATTGAATTTTGAAATTTCTATTCCGGAAATTATAGCTATATTGCTGAGATGACCATTCACAATAAAGTATTCGACTTTATCAGCTACAGATCGTTTTGGGGGTGCGTTATATTCACAAGGAGTTATCCAGACTCCCTGTAGGACATCGTTGACACTGTTGTATAGTTTGAAATTCAACTTCAATATTTTGCATGATGATTTTCAATCACCCAACTCAGATTACTTGCTCAATTTTTCGACTTTGAACAAATTTGTGTATACTGAGATGCTTTTCTTCGATTCTGTGAATTATTATGATTCATCGGAATATAACGCTGAAAATGATACAACCGCTGCATCAATTTCCGTTTATCAACATGCTGAACTTGAAACATAATAATACTCGTGATCTGATAACTACGGAATCGGAATTTCTGATATATAACTCAGCATCTCTCATTTAACCATACAAAATCATCAATTTACTCAAAGCCGCCTTAGAATCCCCATATTGTGCTATATGAAACTTGCCTCGGTAATATTATCAGCGTTCGCCTTTGGAATTTTCTGAAATAGTTATACGAAGAGATTCTCATGAAAGTTTGCACTAGGCTGACAAATCCCTTCGGTCTTTTTTTCTGTTTTCCTGAGAACATGCAGTTCTTAGAAACTGAAAGGTCATCTACACATTTTTCGTTCATTCGATTCCTTATTTTATAATATAATCAATAATTTCATCCGTGTCCGGGTATAAATTGGTTGAATATTGAAATATATTGAAAGGAATTCTGCCAACTCGATAGAATAGACATTTAATGAAATAAGTTTCAATTTCTATATCACGAAACCGATTCAACAAAAGGAAATATTTCATATTCATAATTCATTCAGTAAATAAATTCATGGATAGAGCCGTTACTACGTGGTAGATCATCTTGGTAAAATCTGATATGAAATTTCCTAAGATTTTCACCATTTTCATTTGTTATTAATATCCGTATAGAACTGAACTGCAGTAAAGTTACTTACAAATGAAAGTGCTAAAAAACATTGAAGTTTTCAATTCCATTCATCAATCATTTGATATTCAAAATCTAGAAATTGTAAAATTCGATGAACTGTTTTCCACAAGTCTGTTTCATGTGAGGGCAAAATTATCTACATATTGTGAAAATTTGTACTCAATTCACTTTTGAATATTCATGAAATTCTTGGATTGTTCTACAGGAAGAAAAAACATAAACAGGGAGAAAAAATTGAGATATATTTTCTGATCCAGAACAAAATAACTGTGAGCATTGGATGAAATTGAAACATTTAATGAAATAGAACTAGTAAATGAAAACGCAATGAACAATCACTTCATAGCTTTTCTCATTTTGGTGTAAACCTTCAGCAATTTTCCAACAGCTGCCTTAGTACCCTCATACTCCATTTTGTAGTCAACATTTCTGGTAGTGTTCAACTGTGTGCGCCTTTTGTTACTACATGAAACGGCTTCCTGAATACAGTTCTCCAGAATTTTCGTTGATGCTCGCAAACTCCTCTGATCTATCTCTGTTTCAAAATGTGACCTGAGCACTAGCAAGATTACTTTTCGAATTTCTTGATACTCGATTCCATGTACTGGTTTGTCTGAGGACATCATTTGCCGTAAAGATTGAGTTCCGCAATTCACTATCTCTTCTAGAAACTTTGGAAAAGGTTCGTGTCTGAATTTATCAATATCCATCGTGATTCCACTGCTACTGGTCTCGAATGAGTTATTGACTGAATGCCGCACTGATCGATAATGAATGTACTCTGGAATATCCTGCATTTATACATATTCAAGAAGGGGCGTGGCTGGATGCTCATCAAGAACAATTACTTTCCATTTAATGATGTGATTGTTTCACTTCATTGCCCAACAATTTCCTGTCAATATGTCGAGAAGAGATGAATACTTTTAAAAAATGAAAATTACCTAAGCATTTTGTATTTGTAATATCGATGTTTTTAAAACAGAACACACTTTTGAGTTGACAATTGTTTTCAATTTTGATTGATTAACGTGGTGAAGATAAGGAGAAAATGGTTGACTGCCTCATTTTTTCATGACATGTATTTGAATTGAATTTTGAAATTTCTATTCCGAAAATTATAGCTATATTGCTGAGATTACCATTCACAATAAAGTATTCGACTTTATCAGCTATAGATCGTTTTGGGGGTGCGTTATATTCACAAGGAGTTATCCAGACTCCCTGTTGGACATCGTTGACACTGTTGTATAGTTTGAAATTCAACTTCAATATTTTGCATGATGATTTACAATCACCCAACTCAGATTACTTGCTCAATTTCTAGACTTTGAACAAATTTGTGTATACTGAGATGTTTTTTTTCGATTCTGTGGATTATTATGATTCATCGGAATATAACGCTGCAAATGATACAACCGCTGCATCAATTTCCATTTATCATCATGCTGAACGTGAAACATAATAATACTCGTGATCTGATAACTAAGGAATCGGAATTTCTGATATATAACTCAGCATCTCTCATATGCGATGTGTGCGATATGGCGAGTGGAACGGACGTGTCTAGAGAGCTCCATTTGAATTCAAATAACAAATGTGTAAAGTGCAATAGAAAAGTGGCCAAAGGAGTCAATTGTGTAATTTGTTCCATCACATTACACCTCAAATGTGCTAACATTGACGAAAATTCACCTCCTTCGGAGTTTTAGTGCGAACAGTGCGATACACCAGACTCTGATTTCTATGATGCCATGGATGACGCAGCAGGTAAGCTGGACCCAAGGATATTCAAATATATCATAAAACAAAAGGATGATATGATAAATGAACTGAGAAACAAAATTTCAGTTTTAAACAACCATATCGAACTATTAAAAAAACTCACTAATCTAGACATACATCCGGTTGATAAGGTTCCTTTATTGAGTAAAAACGATAATGGAATGCCCACAAGAAAAAAACCTGAGTTGTCTGGTGGGCCACAGCCAGAGTCTAGTAAAGAAATTCCAACAAAAACTGAGAATTCCCGAGGTGAATCCTCAAAGGAAACACAATTAATAACAAAGCCGCAATTATCAGCCGAGTTACTGAGGATTGAAAGTGAGCGGAAAATTAATGGAATCGTGAATTTATCCAAAGACACTGATACGAAAAATGTGAGTGATGAACGAGGATGGAAAATGGTGGAGAATAGAAACAAACGCAGAAAAAAACAAATTATATACGGGAAAAACACGGAGCTCACGGTAAAAGGTGCTCCAAAGTTTACAGCACTGCACGTCAGTAGAGTGGATAAGGAGACCACATTGGTCGAACTGACTACTCTGTTGAAAAATCAATTTCCAGAGGTAGAATGCGAGTCAATTGTACCGAAGTTTCCAGGTCACTACTCTTCCTTCAAGGTGAATATTCACCATACCAACTATGATCTTGCAATGAATCCTAATATATGGCCAGCAGGAGCATGCATCAGCAAGTTTTTTTACCCAAAGCACGGAATGCAGGCAGTGAAGTAGTGATGTCTCCTCTGTCACGTGAAAATTGCATAAACACCGAAATGTGTATACTACATCTGAATATTCAATGTTTGTCTAATAAGATGGATGCGGTTTCACATTTTTTGAGCGAAAATGAGTTTTCTATTGTCTGCTTGAGTGAACACTGGCTCCAGGAAAATACCCTTTCCACTATAAGATTTGACCAATTTAATCTAGCGACGGAATATTGTAGAGAATACAATTTACACGGAGGTGTGGCAATTTTTGTGAGAACACACATTAAATTCAAATGCCTGAATTTAAATAAATATAATGTAGCATTTCATGCTGAGTTTTGCGAGATATTATTAACTGAACTTAACATCGTTTTAATAACTCTATACAGATCTTGTGCCCGTGGAGATGTTCATTTGTTCATGAGTAAACTTGAAGAGTTATTATCGGATCTATCAGACATATATAATCAAGTAATCGTTTCGGGCGATTTCAATATACACTTTGAAATCGATAACAGTATTTCGAGAAAAATTAGAAACCTTGCAACTTCTTTTGGGCTGGAAATAACTATAAAAGAGTACACCAGAATTGATCCGAGAACCGATACCACTTCTTGCATTGACAACATTCTTACAAATCTCGACTCTTCATTGTACGATGTTGGGATATTAGAGACATGTTTATCTGATCACCGAGGTCAATATATTAGAATTATTGCACCTTCCAATGTTAGTCCTGAAAAAATTTTATTTCGTCAAGTTACAACTCGTAACTTATCCAAATTCAAAGAATCAATCGAAAACTTGGATATGAATATATTTCATACTTGCACTGACGTCGACATCTTATCGCAATATTTAAATAGTTCCTTACAATATCAAGTTACAAAAAATTTTCCAATAAGGAAGACAGCCAACAATAACTGCAAATCACCATTGAATTTTTTCAATCAGGAACTGAAAGAAATCCGAAACACATTGAATGCATTGAAAGTAATAAGTGATTCTAGTAATTCGACACAGGATAAAGAGATCTTCAAAGAATTCAAGAAATACTATAATTGCTCGCTTGAAGAAGCAAAACGTCTGAAATATGACACCTACATTCTTAATTCGAATAATAGGGCCAGGGATACATGGAAAATTATTAACCAAGAAAGAGGAAAAAAAAGTTCAAATACCCACCCATCACCTAATTTAAACGCAGAAGAGTTTGTTAATTACTTCTCTACTATTGCCAAAATACTAGTTGATCAACTGCCACAAACAACTCACTCAGCAAGAAACTATCTAAAATCAATACCTGCTAATACAAATTCATTCTTCTTAGCTCCAACCACACGCAACGAGGTCATAGAGGTAATAAATGACATGAAAAAATCGAATTGTTTCGATATTTATGAGCTGAATAGTGTGATGTTGAAAGAAATAGTGTATATTATCTCTGAACCCATTGCTATACTGTGCAATTTGTGTTTCAGTCAAGGATTTTTTCCTGATATTTTTAAAAAAACGAAACTTATTTCAATTTTCAAAAAAGGTGACATTGACATGTTGGAAAATTATCGTCCAATATCGATTATTCCCATTATTGGCAAGGTGATTGAAATCATAGCTAAGAAAAGATTAACTGACTACTTTGAAAAATTCAAATACTTGAATGAACATCAATATGGATTTAGGAAAAACCGCTCAACTATACATGCTGTGTCGAGATTGGTGAATGATGTTGTGGATGCTTTTGAAAAAAGGAAATTCACGGCATCTACCTTTTGTGACTTGAGCAAGGCATTTGATTGCATATCACATCAAGTTTTACTTGACAAACTTGAATACTATGGTGTAAGAGGAGTCACAAACACATTTTTCAAATCTTACCTCACAGGGCGTAGTCAAACAGTTCATCTGAACTCTGTACCCTCTTCATTTCGGGATATCACTTGTGGTGTACCTCAAGGATCGGTTCTAGGACCACTTCTGTTCATTATTTATATCAATGATATATTTGATCACCTTAAGTTTGTGAAGGGGCTTTTATATGCAGATGATGCTACATTTTATTTCTCGGACTCGAATCTTGTCAATTTGAAACAGAAGGATGAAACCTTGATTGAAAAGATCGAGGAATGGTTAATACCGAACGGTCTGACACAAAACCAATCAAAAACACAGAAATTGATTTTTTCTTCCAATTTTTCATCTAACAGTAATCAGTCTGTGAAGCTATTAGGTATTACTTTAGACCAGTCACTTAAATGGTCCCATCATATTGATATTCTTTCGAAGAAGCTGGCTTGTCAACTCTTTCTCATGAGAAGACTGAAAAGATCTGTCAGCACAGATATACTCATGATATCCTACTTTTCTCTGGTCCATAGCCACCTGACTTATGGAATTTTACTTTGGGGTAACTCTATCCATACTTCCAGGATTTTTGTGATGCAGAAACGTGCGGTCAGAATCATTGTAGGATTGGGTCCTAGAGATTCATGCAAATCTCATTTTATAAGATTAGGAATTATGACAGTTCCCTCTATATTTATATTTCAATGTTTATTAGAGATCCATAAAAATTGCCACACTTTTTCCACAAATAGTTCAAACCATAATTATAACACTAGGCATGGCGATTCTCTATTGAATAGGAGGTTTAGACTAGGAATATCAAAAAAAAAAATCGCTCGATTTGGATATATATAATAAACTACCAGCGGAAATTAAGAAACTAGGACCAGCAAACTTTAAAGCGACAATAAAAAATTTATTAATACAAAACTGTTTTTATTCGATTGACGAATATATGAGTACGCCAACTACTGAACTTTTGAAATGACTTGTATATTTTCTAAGTATTAGTTTTAGTTGTTTTACGACAGTGTATGTTTCTATATACATGTATATGTGTATGTATATGTGTATATATGTGTGTGTGGGTATATTTATATGAATTTTTCAAGAACACGAGTGTGAATATGTTCCTATTTGACTTGCTACAAATATTTCATGTATATAACGTAGCCAATAAATATCTATCTATCTATCTATCTATCTATTTAACGATACAAAATCATCAATTTACTCAAAGCCGCCATAGAATCCCCATATTGTGCTATATGAAACTTGCCTCGGTAATATTATCAGCATTCGCCTTCGGAATTTTCTGAAATAGTTATACGACAAGATTCTCATGAATGTTTGCACTAGGCTGACAAATTCCTTCGGTCTTTTTTCTACTCCATATGCGAGGATACGACATGTTTTGCAGCTTTTCGTAATTCTCGATTTTCAACTAAATCGGCTTGTTTTCCTGAGAACATGCAGTTCTTAGAAACTGAGAGGTCATCTACACATTTTTCGTTCATTCGATTCCTTATTTTATAATATAATCAATAATTTCATCCGTGTCCGGGTATAAATTGGTTGAATATTGAAATATCATGAAAGAGATTCTGCCAACTCGATAGAATAGACATTTAATGAAATAATTTTCAATTTCTACATCACGAAACCGATTCAACAAAAGTAAATATTCCATACTCATAATTCATTCAGTAAATAAATTCATGGATGGAGCCGTTACTACGTGGTAGATCATCTTTGTAAAAGCTGATGTGAAATTTCCTAAGATTTTCACCATTTTCATTTGTCATTAATATCCGTATAGAACTGAACTGCAGTAAAGTTAGTTACAAATGAAAGTGTTGAAAAACATTGGAGTTTTCAATTCTCATTCATCAATTATTTGATATTTAGAATCTAGAAATCGTAAAATTCGATGAACTGTTTGCCACAAGTCTGTTTCATGTGAGGGCAAAATTATCTACATATTGTGAAAATTTGTACTCAATTCACGTTTGAATATTCATGAAATTCTTGGAATGTTCTACAGGAAGAAAAAATATAATCAGGGAGAAAAAATGAGATATATTTTCTAATCCAGAACAAAATAACTGTAAGCATTGGATGAAATTGAATTATTTAATGAAATAGAACTAGTAATAAAAAACGCAATGAAAAATCACTTCATAGCTTTTCTCATTTTGGTGTAAACCTTCAGTAATTTTCCAACAGCTGCCTTAGTACCCTCATACTCCATTTTGTAGTCAGAATTTCTGGTAGTGTTCAACAGTGTGCGCCATTTGTTACTACATGAAACGGCTTCCTGAATACAGTTCTCCAGAATTTTCGTTGATGCTCGCAAACTCCTCTGATCTATTTCTGTTTCAAAATGTGACCTGAGCACTAGCAAGATTACTTTTCGAATTTCTTGATACTCGATTCCAAGTACTGGTTTGTCTGAGGACATCATTTGCCGTAAAGATTGAGTTCCGCAATTCACTATCTCTTCTAGAAACTTTGGAAAAGGTTCGTGTCTGAATTTATCAATATCCATTGTGATTCCACTGCTACTGGTCTCGAATGAGTTATTGACTGAATGCCGCACTGATCGATAATGAATGTACTCTGGAATATCCTGCATTTATACATATTCAAGAAGGGGCGTGGCTGGATGCTCATAAAAAACAATTACTTTCTATTTAATGATGTGATTGTTTCACTTCATTGCCCAACAATTTCCTGTCAATATGTCGAGAAGAGATGAATACTTTAAAAAAATGAAAATTACCTAAGCATTATGTATTTGTAACATTGATGTTTTCAATTTTGATTGATTAACGTGGTGAAGATAAGGAGAAAATGATTGAATGCCTCATTTTTTCAAGTCATGTATTTGAATTGAATTTTGAAATTTCTATTCCGGAAATTATAGCTATATTGCTGAGATTACCATTCACAATAAAGTATTCGACTTTATCAGCTACAGATCGTTTTGGGAATGCGTTATATTCACAAGGAGTTATCCAGACTCCCTGTAGGACATCGTTGACACTGTTGTATTGTTTGAAATTCAACTTCAATATTTTGCATGATGATTTTCAATCACCCAACTCAGATTACTTGCTCAATTTTTCGACTTTGAACAAATTTGTGTATACTGAGATGCTTTTCTTCGATTATTATGATTCATCGGAATATAACGCTGAAAATGATACAACCGCTGCATCAATTTCCGTTTATCAACATGCTGAACTTGAAACATAATAATACTCGTGATCTGATAACTACGGAATCGGAATTTCTGATATATAACTCAGCATCTCTCATTCAACCATACAAAATCATCAATTTACTCAAAGCCGCCTTAGAATCCCCATATTGTGCTATATGAAACTTGCCTCGGTAATATTATCAGCGTTCGCCTTCGGAATTTTCTGAAATAGTTATACGAAGAGATTCTCATGAAAGTTTGCACTAGGCTGACAAATTCCTTCGGTCTTTTTTCTCCTCCATATGCCAGGATATGACATGTTTTGCAGCTTTTCGTAATTCTCGATTTTCAACTAAATCGGCTTGTTTTCCTGAGAACATGCAGTTCTTAGAAACTGAGAGGTCATCTACACATTTTTCTTTCATTCGATTCCTTATTTTATAATATAATCAATAATTTCATCCGTGTCCGGGTTTAAATTGGTTGAATATTGAAATGTTATGAAAGAAATTCTGCCAACTCCATAGAATAGACTTTTAATGAAATAATTTTCAATTTCTACATCACGAAAACGATTCAACGAAAGGAAATATTTCATATTCATTCAGTAAATAAATTCATGAATGGAGCCGTTACTACGTGGTAGATCATCTTTGTAAAAGCTGATATGAAATTTCCTAAGATTTTCACCATTTTCATTAGTTATTAATGTCCGTATAAGACAGAACTGCAGTAAAGTTACTTACAAATGAAAAAGCTGAAAAACATTGGAGTTTTCAATTCTCATTCATCAATTATTTGATATTTAGAATCTAGAAATCGTAAAATTCGATGAACTGTTTTCCACAAGTCTGTTTCATGTGAGGGCAAAATTATCTACATATTGTGAAAATTTGTACTCAATTCACGGTTAAATATTCATGAAATTCTTAGAATGTTCTACAGGAAGAAAAAACATAATCAGGGAGAAAAAATTGAGATATATTTTCTAATCCAGAACAAAATAACTGTAAGCATTGGATGAAATTGAAACATTTAATGAAATAGAACTAGTAAATGAAAACGCAATGAACAATCACTTCATAGCTTTTCTCATTTTGGTGTAAACCTTCAGCAATTTTCCAACAGCTGCCTTAGTACCCTCATACTCCATTTTGTAGTCAACATTTCTGGTAGTGTTCAACTGTGTGCGCCTTTTGTTACTACATGAAACGGCTTCCTGAATACAGTTCTCCAGAATTTTCGTTGATGCTCGCAAACTCCTCTGATCTATCTCTGTTTCAAAATGTGACCTGAGCACTAGCAAGATTACTTTTCGAATTTCTTGATACTCGATTTCATGTACTGGTTTGTCTGAGGACATCATTTGCCGTAAAGATTGAGTTCCGCAATTCACTATCTCTTCTAGAAACTTTGGAAAAGGTTCGTGTCTGAATTTATCAATATCCATTGTGATTCCACTGCTACTGGTCTCGAATGAGTTATTGACTGAATGCCGCACTGATCGATAATGAATGTACTCTGGAATATCCTGCATTTATACATATTCAAGAAGGGGCGTGGCTGGATGCTCATCAAGAACAATTACTTTCTATTTAATGATGTGATTGTTTCACTTCATTGCCCAACAATTTCCTGTCAATATGTCGAGAAGAGATGAATACTTTAAAAAAATGAAAATTACCTAAGCATTATGTATTTGTGATATTGATGTTTTCAATTTTGATTGATTAACGTGGTGAAGATAAGGAGAAAATGATTGAATGCCTCATTTTTTCATGTCATGTATTTGAATTGAATTTTGAAATTTCTATTCCGAAAATTATAGCTATATTGCTGAGATTACCATTCACAGTAAAGTATTCGACTTTATCAGCTACAGATCGTTTTGGGGGTGCGCCTTCGGAATTTTCTGAAATAGTTATACGACAAGATTCTCATGAATGTTTGCACTAGGCTGACAAATTCCTTCGGTCTTTTTTCTACTCCATATGCGAGGATATGACATGTTTTGCAGCTTTTCGTAATTCTCGATTTTCAACTAAATCGGCTTGTTTTCCTGAGAACATGCAGTTCTTAGAAACTGAGAGGTCATCTACACATTTTTCGTTCATTCGATTCCTTATTTTATAATATAATCAATAATTTCATCCGTGTCCGGGTATAAATTGGTTGAATATTGAGATTACCATTCACAATAAAGTATTCGACTTTATCAGCTACAGATCGTTTTGGGGGTGCGTTATATTCACAAGGAGTTATCCAGACTCCCTGTAGGACATCGTTGACACTGTTGTATAGTTTGAAATTCAACTTCAATATTTTGCATGATGATTTTCAATCACCCAACTCAGATAACTTGCTCAATTTTTCGACTTTGAACAAATTTGTGTATACTGAGATGCTTTTCTTCGATTCTGTGAATTATTATGATTCATCGGAATATAACGCTGAAAATGATACAACCGCTGCATCAATTTCCATTTATCAACATGCTGAAATTGAAACATAATAATACTCGTGATCTGATAACTACGGAATCGGAATTTCTGATATATAACTCAGCATCTCTCATTTAACCATACAAAATCATCAATTTACTCAAAGCCGCCTTAGAATCCCCATATTGTGCTATATGAAACTTGCCTCGGTAATATTATCAGCGTTCGCCTTTGGAATTTTCTGAAATAGTTATACGAAGAGATTCTCATGAAAGTTTGCACTAGGCTGACAAATCCCTTCGGTCTTTTTTCTACTCCATATACGAGGATATGACATGTTTTGCAGCTTTTCGTAATTCTCGATTTTCAACTAAATCGGCTTGTTTTCCTGAGAACATGCAGTTCTTAGAAACTGAGAGGTCATCTACACATTTTTCGTTCATTCGATTCCTTATTTTATAATATAATCAATAATTTCATCCGTGTCCGGGTATAAATTGGTTGAATATTGAAATATATTGAAAGGAATTCTGCCAACTCGATAGAATAGACATACAATGAAATAAGTTTCAATTTCTATATCACGAAACCGATTCAACAAAAGGAAATATTTCATATTCATAATTCATTCAGTAAATAAATTCATGGATAGAGCCGTTACTACGTGGTAGTAACGGCTCCTAAGATTTTCACCATTTTCATTTGTTATTTATATCCGTATAGAACTGAACTGCAGTAAAGTTACTTACAAATGAAAGTGCTAAAAAACATTGAAGTTTTCAATTCCATTCATCAATCATTTGATATTCAAAATCTAGAAATTGTAAAATTCGATGAACTGTTTTCTACAAGTCTGTTTCATGTGAGGGCAAAATTATCTACATATTGTGAAAATTTGTACTCAATTCACTTTTGAATATTCATGAAATTCTTGGATTGTTCTACAGGAAGAAAAAACATAAACAGGGAGAAAAAATTAAGATATATTTTCTGATCCAGAACAAAATAACTGTGAGCATTGGATGAAATTGAAACATTTAATGAAATAGAACTAGTAAATGAAAACGCAATGAACAATCACTTCATAGCTTTTCTCATTTTGGTGTAAACCTTCAGCAATTTTCCAACAGCTGCCTTAGTACCCTCATACTCCATTTTGTAGTCAACATTTCTGGTAGTGTTCAACTGTGTGCGCCTTTTGTTACTACATGCTGAAAATGAAGAAATACAGGGAGGATTTCACACTGAGAAACTACAGAAAGCCAAGTACCCAGATATTCATCTGGTAGAAAGTTATTCGTAAAAAGGGAGACAAGCTGTACGTTAAATGGTTAGGATTCGATTCATCGCATCATTATTGGAAAAAAGATATTGAAATGTGAGAAAAAAATAATGAAGAATCTAAATATATAAGTATTTGACTAGTTCATACACTTTATTTCTATGATTAATATCTAAAATATGATTTATACATGTGGCTGATTCCTCAATACGACGATGGAATCTTATTCGGTTACGTCCTATTCCATGAGTAGAACAAATGAATATTTACTTTGCCAAATGTAACTTTGTAACTTTGTCATATCTAAATATAATAATGATAATAATATGCTTGTTCTTCTTCATGAAGGAGTTCTGGATGATGATACGTTACTTCCAAATCAAGAGTGTATACTTCAGGATTAATTCATTTGACTGTTTCGAGTTCTTCAAATGAGCTGTTGATATATTCGTCTTTACTTTCAATTGAAGAATATTCATGGGTACACCAAATCTCAAAGATTTCAATACATCCATTCTATATTGGAGAAAAGGTATGAAAATTCATACAAATCCAATTTACAATTCAAACGAATACTAGAATCGTCATTGAAAATTCGAATACTATTCGTGCGGGTCTGCTTAAATTCCACAGCAAATCATTCAACATCAATTGTGTTCACATTGTCTGTTGATAGTGAACTATGGTCGGTCGATAGCCAGGCGGTTCGACGTGGGTACTTTGTTCACTCACTCGAATTGACTGCCGTGTTGGTCGATGGTTCAAGTCTTAGTCTGAACGATCGATTTTCACTTGCTACCTTCCAACACGTGTTAGGAATCACACGTTAAAAGGTAAGACCTCATTAATCACACACACACACACAAGTTTCGTCTTCTGAGGGTTGTTAGGGTGCGACAGCTGGTTAACGGAAAACAGATTTTTTCATTAATAACCCACTTATTTCCAGTGCCAGCTATTACAACACAAGCAACATAACATCGATGCACTGATATACACACCGCATCTTTGATTTATCTGGATTTAGGTAAAACCGACGTTCGCCTGAAAATATATCTTGTTCATCCTGAAATGAATTTATTTTGACTAACATACACACTTTGTTATTCATTGTCTACTTATATTACCAGAGAAACTAAGGTAAAAAGGAGTTCAAGGATTATACAATCACTTCAATTGAGAGTTTATCCTTGGGCGAAAGGCGTACTTAGAATTTGTCTTAATTTTTTTCATAAAAATCATGAAAAATATAATAATTATAAAAACCAATGATATAAGTTATAAAAATATCATATTCATTTCTTTTTGCATACTGCAAGTATTTCTTCTACTATTCGAACTAATACTTTGCCAATAGTTGACCACAATGTTCTCGTGATATCCGTTTTGACAGCGGAACAGTGCTGAAGTGTCTGAGGGTTCGGGTGTGTTTTCGCCAGATTTCTGGTTGATGACCAGCCGTATTGTGGTGTTTCTGGCTTGTGATAGTGGTTCGTTGGTTCTTTTATGCAAACGAAGAAACGTTTCCGGTGAGTACGCTTGATTATATCATTTTTCGTTGCGTTCATTTATTCAAAGCTTTGCTGTCATTTTCACGTGAATATAATGTCAAGCAGTATGGAGGAACTGCTTCGCAATCAGGCTGGGAGGGACAAGGCCGAAATCATTAGCATCATTTGCCAATAGATTTCGTGCTTTGGCCTGAACCAGTCAGATTTGCATGGCAATACATTGCCAGTCTCTTGGTCCGGTTGTCAAAATCTGACAGACGGGAATCAGGGAGTGGCTAATGATCCGCCTGCAAGTGATAATTCGATTCGCGATAGCGATCGTGAGAGTGTACTTTCATCCTCTTCCTCCGTTCTGAAAAAACGAAGAATCAATGATGATTTTCCACCTCTACCTGACATTTCCATCAACAAGGTAGACGAGTGGATCAAAAAAGATAAGCAGCCTGAAAAAGCAAAAAGGTTGCAGAAAAAGGATATTCTAGATTATATTAGGGACGAGGCAAATAAGTACTATTCCGAGTCCGAGATTTCGTCGCGTCCGGTGACCCGAAGTCAGGTCCGCGAGGTGGCCACACCACCTACCAATGAAAATATAGACACAAGTCCAGCCATTCAAGCTGGCAGTGTTTCTGAAAACTCAGAACTGTTCAGGACCAGGAGCCTGGCCCCTCTGCCCCACGCTAGCAGGAAAAGCAGCCTCCAAACAAAAAAGTTAGGATCCCACCAATTGTCGTTCGTCAGAAGGACAGATGGGTTAAGCTGATTAAAACAGCAGCTGTGAAGAAAATAAATTTCTCCAAAGCCGTCAACCTTCATGACGGCATTAAGGTTCAGCCCTCGACTCCTGACAATTATCGTCGATTGTCAAGACTTCTTGTGACGGAGAACATCCCCCATCACACCTATTATCTCCCCGAAGACCGGCAAATCCGTGCCGTCTTCAGAGAAGTGCCAGAACACTTTTCAGTTGACGATATCCGTGAGGAGTTAGAAGCCAGAGGCTTTGACCCCTCCTCAGTAACCAGGATGGAGCGCGTAAATAAGCCTCTACCCATGGTCCTGGTCACCAGAGACCAAAAGGACATCTTTGAGGTCAAAGACCTCTTGAGTGTGAAGGTGCAGGTTGAACCCCAGCACTCCAAAGCTTCGATGGGTCAGTGCCACCGTTGCCAGCGTTTCGGCCACTGCCAAAAGAACTGTATGGCAGTCCCAATATGTGTTCAAGTGCGCCGGCAGGTATCTCACCAAGCAAGGACTGACCCCAAGAAGTGCAATAATTGCAAAGGGGCACATACTGCCAATTATAGAGGCTGCCCTGAGTTCCTCTGAGTTCTCTCTGACTAGCGAAATTTGCTTTCAGTCGGAACTGGATTCCGATCATAATCCAGTAATCCTGGTATTGGGTGATGATCTTCCTTCCCCTGATTATTTCATGAGATATAAGACCGATTGGGATATCTTCACAGCTCAGCTCGGAGAGATGCGCGCCCCTCCTGAGGGTCTCCGCTCTCCCAACGAACTCGACGCGGCAGTTCACCGCTTCGAGACCTCTGTGAATGATGCTTTTCGGACGGCCACCTCCAGTGAGAAGTGTCCGCTGAAGGGCTATAATGAGTTTCCCTCTCGCCTTGATACGAGAGAGAAATCGCCTGAGAAGGCTCTATCAGCGAACGCTCTTCCCAGGCCAATCAAGTAAAACAGGCCATCATTGATTACCGAAATGAGAGGTGGGAGGAGCTGTTGGAAACCATTGAGCCTGGGAGTGACGAGCTTTGGCGAATTACTCGTAGACTCAAGGGAAAGAAGGTAGCTCCCTCACCCATTCACGGAGAACGTGGAGTGTGCTATTCCCCCGCTGACAAAGCGTTGGCTTTTGCTGACACGATGGAACGTCAGTTCCAACATAACGTTGACGACATCGACCGCGATATTCTGCTTGAAGATCGGGTTCACCGCATCCTCAGGGAGGATGACGATGATGTCATTCGTCCGGCTTCTGTGGAAGAATTAAAGGGCTATATCAAGGCCGGCCGCAAAGACCAAGAAAGCCCCGGATGTTGACCCAATAACGAACAAGTTATTGAAGAAGCTCCCGGAAAACTGCGTTGAGAGCCTACTGTCCATCATTAACAGCTCTCTGGCTCTAAGATACTTCCCCAGAAGGTGGAAACATGCGGTCGTCGTCATGCTCCCAAAACAGGGGCAGAACCGGCTTTTCCCGCAGAATTATCGCCAGATTAGTCTGCTCTTGTCGACGGCTAAGCTGGCTGAAAGAGTCTTACCTTAAAGGCTTACCTAAAGGAGTTGAGGACCGAAATGTTCTGCCTGACGAGCAATTCGGCTTCAGGAGAGAACATTCCACTGAATTGCAAGATCTGAGACTGGTCGAAAATACCATCGCGGAGCTAAACATTAAGAAAAAAGTTCACTTAGTCTTTCGACATACACTTCTGGCACCAGAAGATGACAGTACTACCAACTGTCGAAAGCGCTCGCAGATAATTAATAGAAGATATAAAGCTTCAAATCCTTTTTGTAGAATTTAATATTGAAATACTCAAAATGAAGGAAAGTTAGTTGCATCAATCGAATATATATATATATATATATATATATATATATATATATATATATATATATATATATATATATATATATATATATATATATATATTTATATAAGAGGAAGGGTAGTCGTTGCTGACTAGTTAAGAATAAAAACTATTGGATAGTGGGGTATTGCAGCAAGTAAATGAGTACTCTTTTAAGTTAGTCCAAGCTTTCGAAAAATTTTATTTCCATCATCAGGGAAACTACAATAATATAAGTTTAAAAGTAAGATCAAAAATATTAAATGTTCATGACTTACATCTTATGTGAGGATGGTTACATTGATGTTGAAGAAAAAATGTTGAAACATTGGAGAAGATGAAACTTGATATACAATTCTAAATGCTTGAGATTATTTTTTATAAAATATTGTTTTTCGTCAGAAACTTATTCACATCATGCGTGCAGGATTCAAATGAACGAGTCTGAGGATAGAACGTTAAAAATGCCAGAGTGACATCTGTCAATTGATAAAACTTATATATTCTCACTGGGAGTACCAAGTGTACTCTAGTGTATAATGTAAATTTTATGTTTGGATAAAATTGTTATGAAAGATTAAATTTAAGATTTATTATACAGTGGAATTGTTCAAATTGATATTGTTTTTGTAAAAGGTCTTATCTAGAGTCAATAAGTAGGAATTAATTTCACTCAAGTGATTAATATCTGTTTTTTCATTCATACAATTGTTATTTTCAAAAATGTAAGACATTTCTAGAAAGGACCTCTTAACTGAGTTTGATTCAGTGGTTAATATTTTCATTGAGTTATAATTCATATGGTGGTCAAACTTATTCACATGGTCTGCTAAAGAGCATCTTTCTGGATGTAATCTACAGTCACTTTTGTGCGAAGTAATTCTAGCACCTAATGATCGTGAAGTTTGGCCAACATATATCTTATCACATGATTGACACGGAATACTATACACAACATTCACTTAGTTTATTGAAGGCACCTTGTCTTTGACTTTACTATGGATTGATTTAATGGTAAGTACCGTTTTATTGGCTATTTTAATGTTAGGTAAATTTTGAAAAATTCTAGATAGTTTATGAGTGATCTCCTTGATAAAAGGTAAGGATGTAAAAATGAATTGGATTGGGGCATCACCAGTTATATTGTCATTGACAAGGAGGGTTAAATTGGAAGTTAAATTATAGTTTTCCAGTGATGTTGGTGTACTGAACAAAATATTATTTATCAAACGAATTGGATAAGAATTTTCTATGAGAAGATTTGCAAGAATTTTAAAATTTTTATTATGGAAGCTTATATCTGAGATTTTTAGCCCTCTATTTTTCAGTTGCTTGACCAAGTTCACTTTCAACGAATGTTTATGATACGATAGGTAGTTCATGTATCTACCTGAGCTGCAAGGTTTTCTGTTCCAGTCAATTAAGACTTTGTTATTTGTTGTTCGGATGAACTTTGTATCAAGGAATGGTATTGACTGCAAGTTATCTTCTGTTTCTATCGTAAACTGAATGTATGGGTCGTAACTGTTGAGAGTGTCAAGAATCTCATTGATGCCATCATGAGGCAATGAAACTATGATATCATCTACATATTTTTTCAAAAAATGAGGTTTAAAGTATAAGACTGGTAATACTGTGTCCAATACATCATCCATCACATATGCTGCTAATATTGGGGAAATAGATGTTCCCATGGGAGTTCCAAAGGTTTGCTTATAAAATTTGTTGTTGAAGGAAAAATATGTACTGTTAAAAAGAAAGGTTAATAATTTGGAAAAAGTTTCTTCATCAATGTTGCAATGATTACTAATGCTGCTCCAATTCTTATGAATTGATCTTAGACATGCTTCTAAATAAACGTTACTGAATAAGGAGACTACATCTAGACTAGCTATGATATAGTTTGGAGGTAAAATAGTGTTATTAAATTTTTTCGTTACTTCAAATGAATCCTTTATATAGTACTCATTGTCATAATCATATGCTTTGGTCAAAATACTAGTTAAAAGGGAGGCTAGAGCCTCAGTAGGCGCACCTGTAGAGGCTACAATAGGTCTCACCGATAGTGTAGGTTTATGTATTTTGGGCAAACATAGAACTTTGGAGCGATACCATTATAGCAAGTAAGTTTCTTTTTTATTGTTTCATCAATATAGTTACTATCTTTTAATTCTTTAATGAAGGCATTACATTTTCTTGCTGCAATACCCCACTATCCAATAGTTTTTATTCTTAACTAGTCAGCAACGACTACCCTTCCTCTAATCTACAGGCATGGGGTTCTACCAATCCGTTGGAACTACTTACGGAGACATGACATTGAAGGACGTGAAACTATGGTCCAAAACTAAAATGAAACTAGCCAAAGAGATCAATAGAAAAAGTTTCCTATTACAGTGCAGAAAATTCAACATTCTCCCGAATCACATCACGAATACTACCAGACCTTTAGAATCTCTCTTACAAAGACAAGAAGTGTACACCAACATCAAAGAACAAAATTACAGGTTAGGAATAAAACTTTTGAATATAGAAATTTCGTCAAATCATAAATTGATACAAAAATTGGAAAAGGTGCTGGAGCCACTAAAGAGTAATATAATATCACAAACAGGTGAATTAATTTTTCAAAATTTTATTAGTAGACAACTTAAAGCATATAACAAAATTTTCCATAGAGTCAAATTAAAAAATATCAATAAAATTAACAGTTTAAAACAAACAAATTTAGAATTAAAATTAAAATCAAATCCTAAATGGATTATGAACATTTCGAACATACCCATCCCTGATGAGGTATCAAAGTTTCTGGCATTAGGCCCCAAATTTAGTATTGAACCATCAGTAGGTAAGGACATTCTTATCAAGATTATTTTAGCTGATGTAGATTATATTACATCAAATTTTCTAGACCAGTCTCAGAGAAATATCACTATGGCAAGGGCTTCCAAAGTTATTACCAATCATATCCATAACACATCTCACCATTCAACGGTGTTTCGAAATTTATTATTAAAGTCAAAAAATTTTTGAAAGAAAACCCAAATTCAATCTTAACTTCTTCAGACAAAGGTAATATCACAGTGGTTATGGAAAAAGAACAGTATACAAATCTGTCAAATGAGATCATCCTGAATAATACAGAATACATATACAGAATTAAATAAAGATCCAACAACCTTCATCCAAAGAAAATGTAATGCCTTCATTAAAGAATTAAAAGATAGTAACTATATTGATGAAACAATAAAAAAAAAACTTACTTGCTATAATGGTATCGCTCTGAGGTTCTATGCTTTGCCCAAAATACATAAACCTACACTATCGGTGAGACCTATTGTAGCCTCTATAGGTGCGCCTACTGAGGCTCTAGCCTTCCTTTTAACTAGTATTTTGACCAAAGCATATGATTATGACAATGAGTACTATATAAAGGATTCATTTTTTGAAGTAACGAAAAAATTTAATAACACTATTTTACCTCCAAACTATATCATAGCTAGTCTGGATGTAGTCTCCTTATTTAGTAACGTTTATTTAGAAGCATGTCTAAGATCTATGATGGAATCGGCCGATACTTGATGAAAATCCATAACTAACGTATTCCAAAAACACTTTATTGTGAGATTTTCACTAAATTGTTTTACAAAAACGCAACACGTGTTTCGCCATACAATGGCTTCATCTGGCGTGTCTTTCAACTTTCAAATGCAGTTAAAAGAACTGGTAGCCGTTCCACAGATTTTGATTCAACAAGATCATTTAGCATTTTTCCGTCCCAATGCACGACGTATTTATCGTGTGTTTTAAAGTTATTCTTTAGTCCTTTAGCTATGTCTTCTCTTAAAAGCATACGAGCACGTTGGATTGTTTTATAACTGAGCGTTGTATCTTCAATTTTAATACCAACTGCTAATAAAATAGGAGCCATAATGAACATCGCATTTCTACTGCTGACATTAGCTCGAGCGCAGAAATGACTTCAGGAGTCAAAACATCTATTTTTGTCCGTTTTGTCGGTATTTGAGGGTCTTCTCTGAATCAGATCCAAAATTTGTAACTCCACTTAATGAATATGTTAAGGATGACGCTGATTTTGCACTTGGAACAATCGTATGACTGGTGGACGGTTGATCTAAACCTGGAATAAAAGTTTTTTATTAGAAAAATAATATACTTGATTATCTACAATTATTAGGAAACTTTTACATTTTTACTTAAATTTATAATAATAATAATATGCCGTCGATACTTACTGCTGTCGTCTATTTCCATCATATTTACAGTTAAGTTTAACGTCGGCTCATTATTAGAAAGAACTTCTTTTCGAATACCGAATTATTGATTCAAATACAATTTTCTAACATTGTCATCAAGCACTTTAAAAGATTTTTCATTTACAATGTCAAAAAGCTTTTGAAGTTCAGTCTGGAATTTTTTTTCATTTTGGTTTTGTGCTACTTTCTTTTTTTTAAACTGTTTTGTAATTTTAGCCATTGATTATGATAACGAAGAATTTTTTTGACTGCATTAGGACTCCCACTAGTTGGAATTTGATTTTTTTCCACAGTTCTATAAATTGGTCAACTGAATTTTTGGCACTTTGCTTGATTGACCACTTTAAAACTTTCAGTTGATAGAAAAACACTTTCATAACCTCTTTCACTGTTGGTAGCTTACGTTCCAAAAGTTTTTGCATAGGTATTCCGGTAAAACGAATTTCTTCATTCATGTATTAATAATTAATACATAGATTTATTAGGTGACTTTAGAAAACTTATTTGTAATAAATTATTTTATCCGGTATTCAAGATAATGACATTAAGAAACACTGAAAATGCAGAATGTAACAGGTAGATACTAAAGATAAATTGAGAATAGACGACATGAGTGGCGTTAGTTTCACAAGACAAACAACAAAAGCGACGGAATTTAAAACAAAAATATGCTCTGAACAAACACCATAAAAATTATCAACAACACGGTCGGGATTTCTATTAATAAAGATAAAGTTTATGAAAATACTGGAAAATCGAGCGCACTTCAATCGAAATGTTTATTATCAATACTTTTACAAATTTTATTCATGGTAAATGAAATTCAGATAAATAATTATCTTTTTACTTCTTTACTACATACCAGTGAAATTACACCCAAACTCACACGAATTTTCAAAAATATTGATAATATAAAAATTGCACACAAACCTATATTAACAATTAATTCCCTTTTTTCAAACTTAAAAGATAAAATCCCAAAAAAAATTCAATCTCGAAACCAATATATTGGTCAGACTGCCAGATTATTAAAAGACAGAATATCTGCACACAAAAGTGATTGTAGACTTCATCCAGAAAGGTGTGCCCTTAGTGAAAATGTTTATAATAATGGACATGTAATGGATTTTAACTCAGTAAAAATTTTGACTAAAGAGAGGAATGTTTCTAAAAGATTATTCCTTGAAATGACTTACATTTCGCAATCACGAAATTGTCTGAATAATAAAACAGACTTACAACATTTAAGTGAAATATATTCCTATTTACTTTTTATAGACGAAAATTGGAATTCCTTCAAAGACAACTCATTTGACATTACTTAAATTCATTTATCAACCTATTAACAAAAATTATACAACAAAACTCTTTCTTCTGGAGGCAACTGTAACTCTTTGATTAATTGCACCAGCGGCAAATGCCAAGTCTACTTCTTCTTCAAAATTAAATTTTTTTAATAAATTGACAAGTGATGTGTTTCTAATTCATATGTCTTGTAATTTTACAGTTGATACGTGTTTTTATCATGATCACAACGTTCATATTGTAATTTCAACTCAACTCAATTGCGACCAATCTCACTAACATTGTAAGTATTCGTCTATTAACTTAAGTTCTGTATTAATTCAAAATCTATCATCTTAGCTCCCTGATGATGACAATAACCATTGTCGAAATATTGGAAATATAATGTTATAAGAGTACACTTGCGCTTCGCTGCTATCCCAAATAACTCCAAGGAATTGTTCGTAACTAGTCAGCAAAGACTACCTCTCTCTCTCTCTTCAGACAGTATATATATATATATATATATATATATATATATATATATATATATATATATATATATATATATATATATAGAAATACGGAATAATGTTGGGGATGCAGTCAAAATTGCTGGGCTGTTGTTTAAAGGATACTCTTTGTTATATGGTCGAGCTTTCGAGAATGTTTATTCCCTTTATCAAGACATTTACATTAATTGATAACATTGAAGCAAAATTGTAAAACAATAGATAAAAAGTACTTACTAACTTGAGGTTATATTAAAAAGTCGAAAATTTCACTGAGAAACACAAAAAAAGTCCTTTTCTTATGTAGAAAAGTGTCACACATTAAAATTTTTATGGTTTAAAGAAAATATATATATATATATATATATATATATATATATATATATATATATATATATATATATATAATTTATTCAGAAATAACATTTAGAGGATTTGAAATTTTAAATTTTATTTTAACGGCCATGCATGGCACTTACTAGTGGCGTGGTAGCAACTAGAAAGAAAGGATACAGGAAATATCTGCAAATTGAGAATTGACATTATGACATTTGAAGTTTAAAATTTGAAAATTGACAATATAATATATATAATATATATATATATATATATATATATATATATATATATATATATATATATATATATATATATATACATATATATACATATATATACATATATATATATATATATATATATACATATATATATATATATATATATACATACATATATATATATATATATATACATATACATATATATACATATACATATATATATATATATATATATATATATATATATATATATATATATATATATATATATATATATATATATATACATATATATAACAGAATAATTAGTGACTGGATTAACTATAAATCGATTCAATTCGTGAGGTTGCAGTCAATAGCTGGGCTGTTACAAAGAAAACTCTTTGTTATATGTCAAGCTTTCGGTATATTTCACACCTTCGTCAGGACAACTACAATAATTAGATTATATATCTTGTAAAAAATATATAAATATGGAGAACTTACTAACGTGAGAATAAAATATAAAATGGTTCAAAAACAGATAGAAAAACATTAATAAATGACAGTTAATAAAAATTTTGGCTGACAATGTCAAGTGGGAAAATTCTGAATGATACTCGAATTACTAGATTTTTTATTTTCTTTATCATATTTCAGTAGGTACGTGTAAATAGTAAATATAATAGTGTAAATAATAGTCTCAGCAAAATTTACACGTACCTACTGAAATATGATAAAGAAAATAAAAAATCTAGTAATTCGAGTATCATTCAGAATTTTCCCACTTGACATTGTCAGCCAAAATTTTTATTAACTGTCATTTATTAATGTTTTTCTATCTGTTTTTGAACCATTTTATATTTTATTCTCACGTTAGTAAGTTCTCCATATTTATATATTTTTTACAAGATATATAATCTTATTATTGTAGTTGTCCTGACGAAGGTGTGAAATATACCGAAAGCTTGACATATAACAAAGAGTTTTCTTTGTAACAGCCCAGCTATTGACTGCAACCTCACGAATTGAATCGATTTATATATATATATATATATATATATATATATATATATATATATATATATATATATATATATAAACATATATATGAAAGTTATTGAGTGTCTTGATATAGAAACAGAAGTTAATATCGGACATAGCACTCAAGAAAGTGGCAAACCATAGACACGTGTTTCGGGCTTTTGGCCTATCATCAGTATGGTGCAGCCAAGTGTAAGGATGGGCAACACTTGGATACCAAAAGATAGAAATACAAATGCACGGAGCCACCAACAGGAGCCAACCGCACATTTGTGGTTTCAGTTGATAGATCTTGTGTTTACGAGAAAACTATCAAAATCACCACGAAGGCAGCTATAGCTACCTGCGTGACATCCGGGTCCAGGAAATTATACGAATATGGAAGTTATTGAGTGTCTCGATATAGAAACAGAAGTTAATATCGGACATAGCACTCAAGAAAGTGGCAAACCATAAACACGTGAGCAATACAATTATTTTCTAGAAAAAAGATGTAATGGAGTCCTTTCCAATCCCTATCACTGGTTGCGAGCAAGCTGTTGCCTCCGAAAATTTCGCCTACCAGCAGTGGTGCAAAAATCTCAGTGTCGACAAGCGAACCAGGTTTATTAATGCTCGCAACAGCTGCAAACTCGGGATAAATGAAATCACAATTGGAGAACTAACGATAAACTGTTCCCACACTAGAATCCACAATGCCTGAAATTACTTTTCGAGAGCGTTTAGTCAGGCGAATTTTGAAACAGCTCAATATCAACAATGCGTCTGGTCCTGATGAAGTACCCGTCATCGTATATTAAAAGTGCGCGAATGAACTCGCATCAGTATTTTGCAGACTTTTCAATCTGTCTTTCAAGGAAGGGGTTTTTCCTTCTCGTTAGAAGATTGCTCGCTATCAGCCTATTCCCAAAAAGGACAAGAAAAGTCTTCCAAATAACTATGGACCAGTCGCTTTGCTATCAAAAATCATGGAGAAAGCCGTAAACCACCATATCCTCAAATATTTATAAGGCTTCAACATCTGGAGCGATCATCAATATATCTTTCGAAAACAAAGATCAACAGGGGACCTTCTGTCGTATGTCAACCATACTTGGAATAATGCAATCGAGAAACATGGAGAGTTAAGAGCTGTTGCGCTTTATATTTCTAAGGCCTTTGACCGGACTTTGCTGGCCAAACTCCGATCTATGGCTTGTCGGATATGTATGGCTCTTCAGCTTCCTGAAAGAACGTTCCTTGCTAGTATATATCTCTCGAATACTTTCACCATCAATGTTGGTATTTATCAGGGATCCATATTGTCTCCAACCCTCTTTTTATTGTATATCAACGACTTATTGGAAGAAAAAAAACAAGAACCCAATATATTGATTTGCTGACGACAGCTCACTTGTCTAGTCATTATATTTGGATCTCAGGACATCGGCTGCAGACGCACAGGAGGTTGAATATCCTAATAAGGGTCTAGAAGTAATTTCGAATTGTCTTGGCACAATCATGCCGCTGGAATTGCAAAGGCTGTTTCTCAAAAGCTTGAAACACTGTTCCGAATAAGAAAACTGCACACACCTCAGCAATTTTGGATGCTTTATAAAGCTCAGATCTGACCTTCTTTGGAGTATAGTTCTCATGTATGGAGCTTCGCCCTCAAACATACCCTAAAGCTGATGGATTCCATCCAGAAAAGAATCATCCGCCTGATTGGAGACGCGAACATCATTTGCAACCTTGATAGTCTGGAACATCGAAGAAAGGTTGGAGATTAATCTCTCTTCTATAGATACTTTAACGGAAATAGTTCAAATGACTTGGCACATTTTATTCCACCAAAAGCGGTACATATCAGAAATACTCGACGAACTGAGGTTCAACTCAGTACACCACGAACTTCACTGTTCAAGAACTCTTTCATTTGGAGAACGGCGTATATATGGAATTAACTTCCTGAGAACGTTTTTCTAAATGGATTTAAGCTCCAGCGATTCAAATCCAATGTGAATAACTACTTTCGCACAGTCACCGCTATAAGAGCGCCTTAAGGATTTTCCTGTAGTGCTTGTGTTTTGTCCTTGAAAAAAAATTAGGAAGGTAAATCAATGGCATTTACCAAACCACTCTCCTCGGAATTTATATAATAAAAATATTCGTTTCGAAAGTATTATTTTTTTCGTGTAATTGAATATTTATATGGACGGAGCTGTTTCGAGAGGGCTTTTTCTTTCAGTCTGTGTCTGAAAGTTGCTTCTTTGCATGATCTATCTACACATCTTTGTATAGAATAGAACGCCAAGTACTTTCTTTTCAAAAAATTATCATTTCCAGAAAAATATACCCCTTTCAATTTGAAGAAGATTCCTATGGCTGGGATTTAACCAAATAAGCGAATGAATATCTAGGAAAACTTGGAAAAATTGAATAACCGACTGTAAATATTTCAATGAAGTCAGTTTATCTCTCCTAAAAAATGTACCCCTTCCATTGGAAACAAGATTCCTATGGCTGGGATTCAATCAAATGAGCGAATGAATGTCCTTACGTACTGTCATCGATGACATGAGTAGATCAAACTCATACTTTGACGTATAGCCGTAATTTTATGAATGAGTTGAGTGGTTTTTCTCATGTCATCCAGATTTGGTAGTGAAGAGCTGATAAGGCATGTGTCTTATGGTGAATCATTAGATGTCTTCCAGTGAGGATGACAGTGTTCCATGTGAGTGAAATTTCATCCCTTTCATCTACTATATTGTGTAGGAATCCTGTGAATATTTGATTCGATTCCATAACGAATGTTTGACATACAAACTGAATAGAGAAAATAGTTTTTTTGTATAATTCAATGTTCATATAAAAGTATCTGTTTTAAAAGTATATTTCTTTTTGATTCTGATATAATTTGTTTTTATTCATTGAATACCAAAAATATAACATCAATTGGCATAAATATATTAACCGACTGTAAATATTTCAATTAAGTGAGCCCACACCAACATTTTGGTACTTGATGGGAGGCAAATTGCCGGACGGCCGATTACCTGAAGGTACTATAAAATTACCCGATATCTAATAAAAGAAATATATAACGTACTGAGCACCACAGAAATACTACGAGGACAAATTACGGAACTCAAAGTAAACTACAACAGAACGGCACTACTCAAAACCACAAACACAGACAAAACCCCAGAAACCCTACAAAAAATTCTGAGGCAGAGAACAGGCGACACCACAATAAAGGTAATTGACTTACGACCAAACACGCAACCAAAAAACAACACGACTAACACACCACACCTGTCATACGTCATAAAAGGAGTGGACCTAAACATAACAGAAGACGAAATCATCCACTTTCTGGATGAAGAAAAAATACACTACATTAAACTCTGGAGAATCATCTCCAGAAGAACCAGCAACCCAACACCGCTAATAAGAATAATAACAAATGACAAAGACCATTACTCCAAAAGCTTGACTCATGGAGTTAGCATATACGGAAGGATACACGAATGTGAAGCTTCCAACTTAAACCCAGTACCACCAATACCAAAATACTGCAGCATCTGCAGCACTACCGGACACCAAGCACAGGAGTGCCCTACTCACAAACCAAAATGCCCGCACTGCGGAGAAGCACACACATCGTCAAAGTGCACTAAAATAAACAAACCTACCTGCCCAAACTGCGAAGGAGAACACCCGGCATACTCACTGAAATGCCCAAAGCGGCCTACACGTCCGACCACCTTCCCCTTCTAGTCAAAACCTTCCTAGACCCCCATATTCCAATCACCCCCGAATACATTACATACAAAAACTACAAATACACCGACTTCAAAAAATTCCAAAGACTCATTAACCAAAACCTACCACAAATCAGCAGACCTACCCTTAACAACAACAAACTTATCGACACACAAATCGACAAAATACAAACACTCATCCACAACTCAAACGACGAATCCACACCAACAACAACGAGACGATGCGACCGAACTCCACTACCCCCCTATCTCTACAGGACCTACATACAAACTAGAGACCCCGCTACTGAAACGGAATGGAACAGACAAAACGCAAGAATACGCGTACTCATCAATCTTTTCACCCAGAAAAGATGGAGGGAAGAAACAAGCAAACTAGACTACAAAAACGGCTCAGCTTTTTGGAACAAATTCAAAATACTTACACGACAGAAGCAAAGAACACCCAGCCACCTAATGATCGAAGACAACGCCATCTCCAACCCAACAGAAAAAGCTGAAGCCTTCCGAAAAAACACTTAGAACGCCGTACAATGTTCCTACCAATGAACACTTCGACAACGAACACATGAACAGCATACACCAACAAATCACCACACACCTAGGCAGACACCCAGGACCAATCCCGATTCACCCACACTGCCCCCTATCAGCGAGGACGACATCCTCAAGGCCATCCAACGCGGAAAAAACACAGCCCCAGGACCGGATGCAATAAACCGCAGAACTCTAAGAAACCTACCAGACACCATCCTACCATACCTTAGCGATATCCTGAACTCATGCATAACCCTAGCGTACTTCCCCAAGGCCTGGAAACAGGCCAACACCATAATGATCCCCAAACCTCACAAAGACCCTACCAACCCCGAATCCTACCGACCAATCAGCCTCCTCAATTGCCTAGGCAAACTACTTGAAAGATTACTAACCGACAGACTCACCGACTACTTACAAGAACACAACATCATACCACCACACCAACACGGATTCAGGGCCGAACACTCAACACAAAACGCTCTCATAGAGCTACAAACACGCATCACACAAAACATAAACGCCTCGTTCGGCACGTTAGCTGTGCCACTCGATATACAAAAGGCTTTCGATAAGGTCTGGCACGCAGGCCTGATCTGGAAACTCACGCAAATACACCTACCACCGCACTTCATCAGGCTGATAGTCTCGTACCTCACAAACAGACAAACACAAATCAAAATCAACAACACACTTTCCAACCCATTCACACCCAAAGCTGGAGTCCACCAGGGCTCCATACTAGCTCCCATCCTATTCCTAATTTTCGTTACCCCCACAACCCAAAAAATACTCCAATACGCCGACGATACCATCCTATACTCCTCCGCATCCAACACCCAAAAACTACAGACACAAACACAAAACATGATAAATCATTTCACACAATGGTGCAACAAATGGCGCATCCAGATCAACCCGACAAAAACTCAAACAATCCTCTTCCGACACCCAAACACAACTAACCGATCCCGACTTAACCCCGATAACTTGAACCTCAGGCTTCTAGGAGAAAACCTCCAACTCCAAGACTCGGTGACCTACCTAGGCGTGACCTTCACGAGAACCCTCAATTGGGAAACCGACATCAGAGAAACCCTGGACAGAGTCAGGAAAAGAGCAAACCTCCTGAAAGCCTTGAGGGGAAAACTCGGGAGATGCAACAGCCAAACACTAATGCACACATACGAAACATACATACGACCGATCATGGACTATAAAGCAATAATTTACAGCACAATACCAACACGACTGACAAACCGACTACAAGCCACAGAAAGGAGAATACTCCGAAACATACATAACCTACACTACCGATTCCCCTCCAATGAACTATACCAAACAACAAAACTAACCCCAATAAATATTAGATTACAGGAACTCCGAAGAGAATACACCGAAAGAACTATAAACAGCAACAACATTGCAGCCAAGGAAACACTGACCACACCCTGGAGACCCCGCGGGGGCGCGAGGAGGATACCAAGGAAGAAACTCCCATTTCCCCCAGCCAGATTACTGGGAGCCCTGGAGGATATACCGGAGGGATTCCAAGACATCCTAGACGAGTTCCCGCTGGCAATCAGATAAAGACCAAACCACAACCAAGGAAGACCCGACCAAAAACACCAGAACCAGCGACGAAACCCGACAAACAACCAAGAAGACCTACACACAAAGGAAAAAAGGCCAACGGACAAACCGGGACACAGGACACCACGAAATTAAACACAAACACTAACCCTAATTTTTCTTTATTATATTTATATAAACACCAAACAACACAGCCCCTGAAGAGGCATGAGCCTAAAGCAGGGCACATGAAAATTGTGAATTTATAAAAACATGTAACACACCTAAAGAGACATAATAAACGTATTCATTCATTCAATGAAAGAAATCATTGTACGACTCAAACTAGTGATCATTGTTATATCGAATAATTGTGAATTTAAAAGAATTCAATCTTAGAAATTGAGAGTTTATCATTTCAACGAAACTTTCGGTACACAAATGGAGGCCAGACAAGACTAGCAATACAATATTATTGACGGGGAAAATATTGATGCGAAACATCTTTCGCATGTCCGAGAAGAAGCTCAGCACAGTGTTAATGTCGGGGAAAATATTGATAAATATCAACCTTTGCTTGTCCGGGATGGCAGACAGCTTTCCGTGTTGTATGGAACCCAGTAAAAGAGACAGGTGATAAAGGCTATATTGCTTTCTTCGAAGTTGAAACTAGCGATTATAAATGCCAATCGTGCGACAAAATTTTCACGAAAGCCAGTTATCTCCGACAGCATATGAATATAATTCATGGCGAGTACAGACCGTTCAAATATGAGATATGTGGCGAAAAGTTTGTTACTGACGAATTATTAAAACAGCATTCCCGACGGAATAATTCAGACAAACCATACAAATGTGAGTTTTGTATTAAACAATACCATCATAAAGTCGACTTAAAGCGGCAGATGTTCAACCATACGGAAGTCAAACCTTAACTTTGTGACAAATGTGGCAGAGGTTTCACTAGGATGGATCACATGACAAAGCACCGGTTCAAGCATGATATACAAAAATAGTCACATTGATGGCTTTAATTATTTGTAATACGTAAGTTGCTTTCTAATACAATATACAATTCGACTTTTGTCAATCTTAAGTTTTCAACCTCTCCATGTCAAAGTACTAATTTGAATTCAGCTCTTTCAATAAAGCTATGCAGACTGTTGCTATTTCGAAATATTTTTGACAAATAACATAACTCAGAACTCACATATGAAATTTTTGACATTGAGGTTGTTGAGTTTTACGTAGAAATGTGCTGGTAGTTATATCGAATAATCGTACATTCAATAAAATTCAAAATTTATCATTTCAACGAAACTTTCAGTATACAAATGGAGGGCAGACAAGACAATCAATACAATATCAATAACGGGAAAAGTAATCATATTTCGCTTTCCTGAGAAGAAGCTCATCTCAATGTAAATGTAGGGGAAAATATTGATCAACATATCAACAATATATATCAACTTCCGCTTGCCCGAGATGGCGAGGCAGCTTTCCGCATCGTATGGATCCCTGTACAAGAGATAGGTGATATTCATTTTTGCGAAGTTGATATCAGCAATCATAAATGAAAAAATGATAAATGGAGATTAGCCGTTATACTAATTGTTTCATTATGGATTGAGAAAACAACGTGCGATATTCCGGTGGCAGTTATATATCTTTCTTGCGTTCTTCAGAGTATAATAAGAATTCAAAATAAGCAATTGCATCCTCATCTTTTTCAAGTCTTCTCACTATTTTTTTAATAATGCCCCATTTGATATACATAAGAAAAATTCCTGGTGGTTTTGCTGCGAATTTTGTAAATAATTCTGAAAATTTTCTGCAGACAATATTTTTATTACGTCCGTATACGCAACTGGAGTTATCTGAACTACTACAAAATAACTTTAAAAATAACTCTTTTAAAATATCTCTGTTGGGAATGTAAATAAAAATTTAAATTGAGTATTCTGAACACTGCTACGCCTCTGTGTTTGTGCCTTGTTGTCAAGGGATATGTACCTACCCTCAGGAACCAATAGCGTGGGTCTAGTTTTCTTTACCTCTCGCTGAAGAGTACCTTCGTTCAGGCAGTATGGTTTTAGCAGAACGTAAGACAGGTTTAGTTGACTTAGAAGTGTTAGTTTATTATGGAGAATATTGAAATCTGACGATTTCAATCAGACAGTATTCAACAAAACTCAGGAACAATTCAACAAAGTCTTAAGGTTAAACTCCCAAGTGTGAATATTCTATGTTTCAGCGGAAACTATGGAGAATGGCGTACATTCATTGATTTATTTACAGCTAGCGTATAAAATGATGGAATGCTGTCGGACTCTCAGAAATTTGTGTATTTGAAATCCTTTCTGAAAGACGAACCCCTTTCGCTTATCTGTGAATTAAATATCTCTGATGACAATTATACTGAGGCTTTGGATATTTTAAAGGCTCATTACGATAAAAAATTGCCTGCTATAAATTATCATATAATCGGTTTATTGCACGCAACTATTTCAAAAAATCCAAATGCGCTTCGCGATTTCACGAGACAAATAAGAGTATTCCAGTCGCGATTGCGACTGGAAAATACCGCGATGAATACTCGAATACTTCATAGCGAAACTTTACGTCATGCGTATCGCCGTCGCGTTGTAGGTTATATAGTAAAACCAATAATGATTGAGAGTAAAGCGCGTTGTCATATCTAAATTTTACGTTACCAGTTTATAGCAGAATCAAAATATAGTAAGCAGTAGAGTTGTAGGTCGTGGCAAATTATAGATAATACACAATACTAGTACGATTAAAAGGTATTATTTATGACAAAAATCAGTAATGAGCTTGTAATGAGTAATACTTATACATTTCCTGATTACTGATCAGTTAAAATTCATTATTTTCTATATAGTGTTGGATATTTATTACAACTAGTGGCAACGCTGTACGCAACGATATTTCTGTCTTTGTCACTTCACCGTAACTTCCATCTCACCGTTGCAGTCCTCACTAATGTACTTGCAGCCATGAGCGTATCATTGGTTTGTGAATTATACAGCGTGAATTGTACGTTTTACAGTTAAGTTAGTCAGCAATCGACGTGTTGTGATAACAATTGGTGAAAATAATAGTGCTGATAAGTGTTTAAGCGTTACATAATTATATTTCTACACCGTTCTCAAACTACTCAAAAAATGGGAGACATGGTCGGGCCTTCCACGTCGAAAAAGGTAAAACGGTCGGAGTCTCGGTCAGTAAGAGAAAAACAAATTGTACTGCGAGTATTTCACTGTCTTGAAAGAGATCATCAGCCACCAAAAGATGACTTTGTGCATATGTGCTGTAATTCTACGTGTGTACCTCCGAATAACCAACCGGGCATTTCTACATCATTAAGTTCCACAATTACAAAAGATAAATTAGTTGATATGTGCTCTGTACCAAAATCATCGATTTACAAAATACTAAGAGAATCAGAAATTCATGGGGACGTACAAACGCCAAAAACTAGTAGCGGATGAAAAAAAATCACAGTTGATGAAGAAGCCAAAACCAGTATACGCAGAACTATTCACAGTTTCTTTTTCAGAAATGAACTGCCCACACTACAAACAGTTCTGGAGGCACTTAGCGATCATGAATTGGTCCCAAAAATGGGGAAAGAAACTTTAACGAAACTTGTACACGAAATGAAATTTACGTACGGAAAAGTTGACAGGAAAAGCATTCTCATTGAACGTCAAGAAATAATAGCATGGAGAAGAAACTATCTGAGAAAAATTGACCGAATTTCGGAAGCTCAAAAAAAAATTGTACTTCATGGACGAGACATGGGTTAACCAAGCACATTCGATCAAAAAAGTATGGCAGGATGGTAATATAACAAGTGCACGACAAGCCTTTATTGAAGGTTTGTCAGTTGGGTTAAAACAGCCATCTGGAAAAGGTGGTCGTCTGATAGTTACGCATATAGGAAGCGACAGTGGATGTTTACCAAATGGTGAATTAATATTTAAATCTAAGAAAACAGGCGACTATCATGAAGAGATGAATGCGGAGGTGTTTGAAAAATGGTTTGAAGGCATCATTCAACTTGTGGAACCTGGGTCTGTCATCGTCATGGACAATGCCCCATACCATAATCGACATTTAGAACCAATACCGAAACAATCATGGAAAAAAGAAGCAATTCAAGAATGGTTAATTAATAAGAACATCCAATATAACAAAGATAGTTTAAAGGCAGAACTACTTCAGCTAACAAAATTACACACAGACAAATATGAAAAATTCGCAGTGGATGAAATGGCGTCAAGTAGTGGAATTACAGTTTTAAGGTTACCACCATACCACTGCGAATTAAACCCAATAGAATTAATCTGGGCGCAAGTAAAAGGATATGTGGCACGAAAAAACAGAACATTTAAATTAGTGGACGTGCAACATCACCTACAAGAAGCTATTCGAACTGTTTCTGCAGAAGACTGGAAGAAATGCATGCAGCATGTTTTAAAAGAGGAGCAAAAAATGTGGGACGTAGACAACCGTATTGAACACAATATTGAACCAATCATAATTCACTTTGATGATAGAGGTAGCAACAGTGACGAATCTGAGGTTGAAGATCAAATAGTGTATGGTTTTGGCCTATTTGAAGTTGATATACATTTCTATAATAAATAAATAAACGACCGCTTATATTCAATGGTATGTATAAATCAATCCTCGGTGATCAGAGTTTAGATTAGATATTCTTTTTTAGATGTCTTCGAGACGTACTACAAGCACGTCTTTGGTGTCGAATCATTTCGTTCCAAAACCGGGTTCAGATGTGATTGCTATATGCAAGATGGGTCTTAGCTATAAATCGTCTTCCAACAATTTGAAAAAACATATGTTGAGAAAGCACCCATTTGTAAAAATAGACACGAAAAGATGTGAACCGTCATCTCAAAGTTCTCAGAGTTGCTCACAAGAACCGTTGTCCGGAAAACCACTTGAAGCCATTTCTTCCTTGAAAGAGGTTTCCGATAACCTACATCAGAAACCATCAACTTCTGGCGGTAAGAAATCACAAACAGTCGAGACGAATTTTGTGAGAAAAAAATTGGTTCATTTGAAAAAAAATTTGATTCAAAATTAATGCAACTTTTCATTGAAGACTTTCAACCATTGTCAATTTTGGAAGATGATGGATTTAAAGAATTTGTTCAAGCCTTGAACCCTTCTTACCAGCTACCTTCCAGAAAAACAGTTTACACATCTCTTTTAAATGTTTTTTACGAACAAATTTGTAATGAAACGAAACATTTAATGAAAATGAGTAAAGCAGTCACGTTAACAACAGGCTGTTGGACACGAAATACTGAAAATTTCTTAGCAGTCACTGCTCATTTCATTTATGAGAATTTCAGTGAAGAATGCTATTAGAATGCATTTCTTTTGGCGAACGCCTTACCGGAGAAAATTTAGAAGCGGAGTTGAAAAAAGTAATTTCCGAATGGGAGTTAAACAATAAAATTTTGATGGTTGTTTCTGACAATGCATCAAATATAAAGAAAGCTATAATAGAGTCATTGAAACTCAAACGATTCGGATGTTATACGCACACAGTCAACTTGACTGTCATTGATGCATTACGTCATAAATCTCCAATATCCGATAAATTGAAAACAATTGTAGCATTATTCAAAGGAAGTACAAGAGCCACAGCTAAATTCCAAGAGCAACAAGTGCGAATAAACGGAAAGTCAAAAAAGCTCATACAAGATGTTGCTACAAGATGGATTTCAGCATTTTATATATTTGGGAGATTTTCGGAATTGGAAGAACCAATAAGAACTACGGCACTGTTAGACAAAGACTTGCCAATAATATGCCAGAAAGAATGGGAGTTTCTCCAAGAAATTGTGAAAATTTTGAGACCAATGGAAAATGTAACAAATATAATGAGTGGTGAAAGTTATTTGACCGCCTCGTCGGTTACAGTTTTGAGTGATGGTTTGATGAATATTTATGAAGAGATGAATACAAATAAATTCACATATTCGTCTCGAAAGGTAATTACCTGTATTTTAGAAGGTCTCAGAAACAGATTAGGAGGCATGGAAAATAATAATTTACTTACTCTGTCGACATTTCTGGATCCCAGATTTAAAATTTTAGGATTTTCTAATGATCAGGTCTGTGATAGAGTCAATAAAAGTAGGCTATCTCATGTCACTCACATTATGAATGTCAGAGAGTCACAGAAAGAAAATAATGTGGTGAGTGGAAACGACTCGCCAACTCTGAAAGAAGATCAACCCAACAAGACTGACCAAAAATTCTCAATATGGAAAACGTTCGAAAAGAAAAAAACAACTTTTTCTCCTGTTGGAACAGCACATTCCAAAGCTATGATCGAGGTGCAGAGGTACGTAGATGAACCACCCATACCTAGAGAAGAAGACCCCTTGGAGTGGTGGAGAAAGAATGCATACAACTTTCCCAATCTTTCCGATCTAATCAAAGAAAAATGTGTAACCGTTGCTACCTCTGTGACTTGTGAAATGTTATTTTCAAAATCCGGCCTCATTCTATCTGATAGGCGAAATAAATTGGAATTCGAATTTTAGTGATGGTGATATTCCAAAGAAATTTATTCTTTCAAGAATTTTGAACAGAACTCTGTATATTGTTTCAAGAATATGAAATTCTTGTTTGAATGATATAACACAAATGCCTATTTTTATTCAAAATGGTAGCATAGCTGCAATATAGTGGCATCATGGTGGAAATATTGTAAAAAACTTGAAGTTATTTGAAAATATTGCCTAGAAGACATGTGGCCATATTGAATTTGGAGAAAATGACTCGTACGCCGTCCTTTTGAATGAAAATTGTCACTTGCATTTTTGAATTGAGCAAATTGGTACCAAATATTTTTATTAGACAGGGTGTATGTACTTTACTTGTTCCTAGTAATAAAGCATGGATGATTCAAACAAAACTAAAATACCCTAATAAATAAATAAAGTTACTTGATTTTTAATTGATGATTTTCATTTTCTTTCAGGCCTCGGCAAATAATGAGCAGGAAGACCATGTACAGCAGTCCAGTGTACAGACCTGCTACTACGAAGTGCCGTCCGAAATGTCTGATCTAGAATTAGCCAATAATCAGAACTACATGACAAATAATGATAATGTATTGATCACACGTGTCGAGTTAAACAATGGGGTGCCATCGGAAAATTTTGTAGTACTAGAAAATCAAAATGACAAAAAGTTTGATGCTATTTTCACTAAACTTGATCGCCTTGATCAAAATCAACTAAAGATCTTGAAACAACATGCTTGCTTTCATGTGTTGTTAGAAAAAGCAATATGTAAAAGTAACGGCAGCGAAGATGAGAGAAATACAAGTAACAAGAACCAGCAAGTTTTAGCCTTCCAGCCAATTGATGATAAAGAAGGCATAGAAAAATTAAATGATATCTTAAAAAACCCCGATATCTTTACCGACTATGTAGATGCCTTATCTATAATTTGTGGTGAGAACACTAAAACTAAAGCTGTTGATCACTGCTATATGTTGGTCGATAAATTCTTTACGAGGCATTTTTTTACGTTATGTTCTTGGGCTGGGGGATCGAAAGTCTCATCAAACCCGAAATTTGCATTTAAATTTTATGAAAATATCATAGCTTTATTTTTCAAGCTTATTTATAAAGCAGACCCACAATTTTCATTGGAGGAATGTGAAGACTTTTTTAAAGGGGTGATAAGGAACTGCATGAGAAGAAATACCTCAGCTAATATCAGAACCTCAAAGGGTAAGAACAGACCAAAAAAATATGATTCAATGGTAATCAGAAGAAAAATAAGGAACAAAATGAAGATATAGAAGATGATGAGAATGAAGCTGAAGAAGAGAATGAACTTGAATAGCATAAATAAGTTCCCTGGTAAGTTCAGATTTTTAGTAACAATTGAAATGTTTTTGTTCTCTTTTGTCCTTAATTATTTTAGAATTAGTTTTTACTTTGCTGTTGCCAAAGTTTCACCAAAAAAAATGGATTTTATTTGATCCATGAATAATATTAAAAATGAAAAAAAAAATGTAAAAAATAAGGTTGTATGCTTTTATTTATGTTTCCTAAATTGAATGCAGTAGCGGTACAAAAATATGAACATTATCGTCTAATATTAAAACTAATTTACACTTTGTCATTTATGACAAGATTTTATATCTTTAAAATCGCCTTTTGACTTGAATATATTGAGGTAACATGAGCTTATAGGTTCTTCAAAAAAGTTTTCATGTTGCTACTGGATATCCGTGAATTTTCAAAGTAATATTCTTGATGGCATATTGCATACAAACTACTCCATTTTTTGTTGTCAAAAACCATTTATCTTAATTTTTTTGTGAATTTAACAGAAAATATTAAAACTGAATTGCTGCAGAACTACCATTTAAATCAACACCTTTTAAAATCGGATATTCATTTATTAGATTATATTCATATTTATCAACACCTAACCTTTCACCCAATCTCTTAGCCACCTGTGCTAGAGGGAAATTACCATTTCTAAGTGAATTTTTAATAAAAAAAGTCTATTTTCAAAATATACATTGAATGTCATAAGAACCCCAAACTTCCTAATCTCATCATATGATGATCATATAGTCTCCACCATAAAAATCTCTATACACTTCTACATAGATATCTAGTAATGACTCCGCTAAAGACAAAAAGTGTTTGTATTCTTTTGAGGAGCATATAGTAACAGCACAAAATAAGTGAAGAAAATGTTGGTAAACCTTTTTAGATAAAACCTTCTTTGAAATTACGATACCAATATACAATTAAAATGTACGATATTCTGTACCTTTCCAGTGAGCAAGTATATCTTACACGCGAACTGCCCTATGAATTTCAGTAGGCATCTTACAATTTAATAAAAAATCACGATACTAGATTAATATCGTTGGCGCGCCATTTTGTAGAATAATTACCAAAATTAGGGAATAAGAAATATTTAACAACTTCGTTGGCCCTTTTATGAATATTTTCTGAAATAGCTCTAGATTTGAACAACACGCCTTTGCTCGAGTTGGAAGGGTTTTTCGTACAATTTTTTTGTAAATGTTTCCTTAATGAATCTTTTTTGACGATTATTGGCAGCAAGTACATGCTATGTACTGAGATATATCAGGTTTATCAAAATATTTAGAGACTCTAGCAGGGACAATATCTTCACCTTCTTTGAAAGCAGAGAAATTACCATATCTTCTGATTTGTGAAAGTTTTTCTTGTTTTTTAGGGTTTTCATCAGTCATTGCAATGTACTCCTTATCCTCAGGTTCATTTCTGTGCATGGACAAGATGTGGCGTTTAACATTAGTCTTGGACTGCTTACAGAATTTGCAGGTATTAGGTTTGTTGCAGATTCTGTAACAAAATATCTCTACATTCAGGGTCTTAAATTCATATTACCACTATTGCTATTTCTTTTTTGAATTTTACTAAATCGTACCACATTAATTTTAATACGAAATAGAGTGACTACAGCGTTCGTGCGGTGCTACCAGCAAGTACTGCTTAATTTTAGTGTCGAGACTAAGTTTGAGGCGTGTGCGGTTACTCTTTAAGTTGTTGTGAAAGATTTTCTGTTTTTTCTTGAAAAAAACTAATGCCAGTGGTGTTTTGGAAAAAGATAAACGTGGAAAACGCCCACCTCACAATAAGCTGGAAGAAGCAGACGATTTATTTTTGCGAAACCATATTTTGTCATTTCCGGCTGTAGAGTCGCATTATTGTAGACAATCCTTTAAAAAAAATATTTGGATGCTACATTAAACATTTCGATTATGCACCGTATGTACAAACAAAAGTGTATGGAAGAAAACAGAAAACCTGTGTCAGACGAAAAGTACAGAAGTGTCTTCAAAGAATATAATTTGGGATTTTACAAGCCGAAAAAAGACCAATGCAAAAAATGTTTATCTTATTCCACCATGACAGAAGAAGAGAAGGCATTGAATAAAGAATGTCATGATAAACATATAAACAAAAAGAACGATGCTCGAAAATGTAGAGATGAGGACAAGAGCTTGGCTAAAGCAGACACTTCTATACTGGCGTTTAATTCAGATTTGTAAGCAGTCTTATACACACCAAAAGGATCAGCAGGTCAAATCTTTTACCTGAGAAAATTAGCTGTATATAACTTCACTGTCTATGATCTAGTAACACAAGACGTGGATTGCTACTTATGGGATGAAACTCAAGGAAAAAGGGGATCTAATGAAATAAGTACAATTATTTTTGATTATGTAATGGCTCATCCAAACATAACCGCAGTTCGGATGATGTCAGATGGTTGCGGAGGTCAACAAAAGAACAGTATAGTTATGGATATGTGTTTGCAACTTTTGCTGAAACATCCCAAGTTGCAAGTTATTGATCATAGATTTTTTGAGCCGGGACACACGGAAATGGAGTGCGATTCAATTCATTAAAAAATTGAAGTAAAATAAAAAAAATTTCCTGTCTATGTTCCTGAGGGTTGGGCTCAGCTTATTAGGGATTCACGTAGAAATCCAGCTCCGTACAAGGTCCATACAATGACTTTTGACGATTTCTATGATTATAAAACATTGTCAGAGAACATAATTGCAAAGAACAAACTTCCTATACAAACTATTTGTTGGTTGCACTATGACAAAAAATATCCTGACAAGATTTTTTACAAAACTAGTTTTGATCAAGAGGAGTTTACAGAAGTTGCAGTAAAGAAAACAAGGGGTCGCCCCAAATCTCTAACTCTTTTGAAAGCTTACAAAGCAACTCTTCCAATTTCAGTACCAAAATTTTAAGATCTGCAAACGATGTGCAAGGACAACACCATAACAAAAGGATATCATGAATTTTACAATTCTCTAAAGACAAACAAGGATGTCCGTCATGCGCTGGCGGAACCAGATTTTGAGGAACCAGATGAGGAACCAGAATGAATCTGTTATTGTTTTTGTCTTGCGTTCTTAATGTCAAAATAAATTAAAAAATTAATTACAACGTATATTTTTATTAATAGCCTTACCACACAAATAAAGAAAAATTAAAATTTTTCCAATTTTAAAACAACGAATGTGCATTTTTTTTTTGAAAAATTCTTTGAGAAAAAAAAATTTAAGCAAGGTACGAAAATAAGATATATTTGAGATATTTTTACCAGAAAACATTCGTAAATAGAATTAACTGTGATTTTTAGTGAAGAATTAAACTTCATTTTCCTTCTCCTGAAAAAAATAGAAAAAAGCACTTTCGCGGTTTTGGCACGGGACCGACGATATGAATACTTTAAGTTGTCAGAAGGGACGGCAATGCAACTACATGCACGTTACAAAAACATAAAAGTTATTGTATCTGCGTGGAAACAAACAAATCCATAAAATAAATATACCAGAAGCTGTACGTTCACGACAGATCAATGGCATATGTAAACGCTACAAATATGGCAGTTGTAGTGGCAGTTGCCAAAAATTGCACATTGATGAAGGTGAAACAGACTCATCTTGCAGTATATGTTGCATGCAGAGAACATCGCCATGTTTATAAGGTGTTACCACATTGTCTGCCAAACTGCATGTTAAAATTATATGTCGACAGTAATAATCCTCAATTGTCTGGCTTTGTTTGCCCTTTCTGTAAGACAGGAAGCGAAGAGTATGCAATCCTGAAAGGAAAGGGAACCAATTAAGGACCGAGAGATATCCAACTGCGTTGTTGTTTTATATGGGGTTGTTGTTTTTCTACATATTTGATGCTCTCAGACATTGTCTAATTCAAAAAATTCATTCAAGACCATTCACCATGTTTTGCAAGGATTACATACCATTCCGAGAGTGCGGAAGAAAGAACTATAACAAAACCCACGACTTTTTATACTGTGTTGTGTCAGCAACAAATGCAAAAGGTTGCATCTTACAAAAGAGCAGACGGAGGATGTTAAACAAAATAGAAGGCTCTTTGTAGAGGAGATTCAGAAGGAGGTAGACAGACTGGCCTGGACATATAAATGTTTATATGGAGATAAAAAACAAATGATCTGTACCAGACCCTTAACATGCTCAAACCAATGTTTGCAGGAATGCTGAACTTGTAGCATATTGGACAAGCCCTTCTTTCAACGTGAGTATAAAAAGACTAACTATAAATGAATGATCCCTAGTATGATTGTAGGGTAACAGGGCTTTTCAATTTTGAAAGATAACCTTGATGGTATATATGCCTGAAAATTGTTATTTTTTTCAAATTCCTGTTATGAAGCTATCGAACTGCTTTGGATACCCTATTTATTTATCTTATTTTGAGCACCATATGATTTCAACTATCATACTTTCTCTTTCATTCACCTGCACTCGACTAAGGAGTATTTTAAATCTTTACATTCCCAGTTATATTGCTTGTAGGAGTAACGTTATGTTTTTGTTTCAACTATTCAATGCTGTCGATGTTGCATTTTTGGAGGACACAGTGTTACCATATATACCATAAAAAATGTATTAATTTCTTAGAATCTGACATCTCCAAGGCACTTCCCGAATATAGTTAGGTAATCTACCTCCGAACAAATTATATTGGAGCTGCTAAAAGGTACGTTCATGATCAATAATTTATGCATTCATGAAGAAAAAGTGCTTTGTTTGACACCCACTTACAAAACTCTGGAGATATTCCGAATTGATTATTATAAAGAAAAAAATAATCATTGAATTTTTTTTCTATTCAGAGGAAGAGCCTTGAAAAACAGAATTGATTATTCGTTTTGATAGTTACTTGTATATTGTAGGCATAATGATTTCGCCGTGATACCAATTTTAGATTTTTAACTGAAACTCCCTGTATATTATCACATGTTCGGTTACAGGAATCATCATTTGGAATCCAGCAATACCTACCAGGCATCAGGATGTTATCTCTAAATTTATTTTATCCATAGTTCAATGAGTGGAAGAGAGAAACTTTTCGTGGCAGGTCAATAAATTCTCCCTCGCACTCATTTAGCTCATGGACACAATAATTGGCGATATCTCTGTAGTCTTTGGAGAAAACAGCCTCAAACCTGGTAGGTTTCGCTGGATTCCTTATGATCATTCCTAACCGAACATGTGATGATATACAGATAGATAGATAATTTGTATTCATCCATGAAGTCTTACACCGTACAGCACAGTATTAAAACTTATCAGACCAGTCAATTACATATAACAGGGTGTCTCATTTAAAAATGGAAAGTTGGTATTACTTCCGGCGAAACCAGGAGTAAAAAAAATCATTTGTAGGTCAAAAAGTGCGAATTATTATATACACGGGATATCCCAAATTTCAATCAACTACCTTAAAAAATAAGGGAGATGTATATAATTTTTTGTCAAGTTTAGATGAGGCAATCTGTAAATGAAGTTGAGGTAATCTGAAAAATGTTTTTCGGTGTATAACACTTGTCATAAATAATTCTAGTAAGAATCAACTTATCTTAGTATCATGACAGTTACATTGTATTTGCTGTTTCACCATTCGGTGTAATTTTGATAAACTTGACATTCACAAATTAACCGTGTGTATTATTTTATTGCTGAAGTTATTGGTCAATTCTGCGAGATGATTCTGTACAATTGATTGCAAATTTTCAACCGAATAAATTAAACATCATTAATACATCATTTTTATAAAATTCATGTTTTGTGATCAATCTTTGATATGTGTGTCAACTTTTTGATTATTTGGACTACTGGAAGTGGGCTAAAATTATATTCAAATTCAGATTATTACTGTCATTTTTGCATTTCTTTATTTCATGTATTTTTTATTTTTGTGGCAAATTTCAAATTTTCAGTTGGAACGGAAACAGAAGGGCTACATTTGCATTAGTGCTTTATTCAGAATTCATGGCCCTTAGATGCACTGTCTGGAGGTAAAAATTGCACCGCGGCCAAAGTGATCATGCGCATTGGTTTTTATCCTTCACCCTCCCGCCCCAGTTCCATCATAGAATTCAGTTATTCAGTATCGTTTGAAGATAATTTGTAAACAGTGCTTAGTACTTGTTACACGTGTTCCATGAAACCTTCAGTTTGTCCGATTCAGAAGACTGTGATAAAAAATTGCGGTAAGCGATTGAAATGGTGAAAGTCTAGTAAACATCATTTTCAGAATGTTATGGACCATTTGATTCGGAAATGCTTTCAAACATTTTTGTATGATATTTTGTAAATATGTCAATATATTATAATTTCATATGATCATTTTAATCATAGAAAATGATAATAAAACTGAAACCCAATAATTTTAATAATATGGGTAATAATTTCATTTTTTTAACATTCATATCTATAGTGAAGTAAAAAGTTGTTTTATACAGGGTAAGTCTAAGTATGGTACCTTCCATATTTAGGTACCGATTATGAATTTCGAGCTGAAAAGTTCGGAAGAAAGTCGATGGTTTACTCTGCATATTTTTGTGAATTCAAAAATTAGTGCATTCAGGTCAAGTCTGAACATGGTACCGCCCATATTCTTTAGGTACCCATTATAGTCCAGTCATTATAGTAAGTTCACCTCGGAATTCGAGATACCCAGCTGAAGGTCTGTAAATACTTGTATATTGACACCCTTGAAGTTGTCTCAAAACCTACATATGGTAGGGTGTAAGCAACTATTAAATTTCAAGGTCAAAGGTCAAAAAAATCGTTTTTTTGCGCTTTTTTGGAAATATCTCATTTCCTATGGGTTTTTTGCTATTTGTATTTATTATCGATATTGTAGAATACAAAATTCTCTACAAATTTTGTTTAAAAAAAATTTTTATACGGTGAACCGTTTTCGAAATAGAGGGCGGAGAGCACGCGGTCACAGCATCACTTCAGGTCAACCGGTGCCTCCGGTCGAAAACGCGCCATATATAGTTGATGAACTATCGATAAATCAATGATTATAAATATTTGTCAATTTTTATTAACTATTATATTATATTTTATCATTTTTTTCCTAACTTATCCATTTTTTATTCAGTATTAATTTATTTAACAACACTTACCTGCCCATGTAATTGCAGAATTGTTAATGAAAAAATAGGAATTATATTTGAATTTTAACCTAATTAATATTTATAACTTCTTACATGAAGAAAAAAAAACAAATAAATTATGAATTAATCTTTTTATTGAAAAATATCATTGAATACATTTATTTTTATTGAAAGTAAAGAAATGGAATAAAGGGTACAAAAACTACAATTTATAATTTTAATCATCTTCTTCCTCTTCATCGTCGTCTTCTGGCTGCTGGTAAATTTCAAACTGGTCTTTATTATTGTCTTCAACGACATTTGTCTCAAGTTTTTCCATGATTTCGGGGTCAAAGGTTCCATCTTCGTTAATGTCGCTCTGATATGGTAGAGCATTGAGACAAGCTTGCCTAATACATTGGCCACAAGCTAAAGAGCATTGCAAGCCCGCTTTCCTGCATCCGCATCGCGAACCACAACCACTCTTGCAGTTGCAGAAAATTGTATTCAGCAAATCTTCTGGAGCAGGTGGTAACATTGTCATGATAGGCTCCAGAAAATCGTTTCGCATTGCCCAACCCCATACTTGGGGTTCCAGATCATGTCCTAACCAAGTTTGAACTTGATAATATACACGGTTGAAATGTTGATGAGCAGCTGCACTTGTTGGTGGAATATTTGAAAGCTGCACAGGTTTATTAAGTTTTGTAGACTCGACGTAATGCATATAACGAAGATGGTCGAGACTTTTCACAGATTTCGGATCATTATAGACTGCCAAAAAGGTTTGAGTTCCACTTTCTAATAATCTCTGGGCCGAACAATTGTCTTCCTCAAATGCTGTAGCTAGTTCATCCAAATTTGTCAGTTTCTCAAAAACTTTTAAAAATGATTTTTTTCGCTTTTTAAAAAGCGCAGAAGTTGTGTCACAGCCACTTAATGCGAGCAGAAATAAAATATGTTTTTTAGAATGAGGATAATTATCAAAACTTTTAGTCGAGTATATCTCCGTTTTTACATTACCTTTCCCAACTTTTTTAAAGAAAATTTCTTGTTCGTAAGACAGTGTACGCCCAATTAAAATGACAAGTAAATCAATATCTTGTCCTATTATAACTGCAGTTTTTTTAGACTTTGATTCTTCAATTGCAGTTTCAACAATAAGAACATCCGCATCATCTCTGGCTTGTTTAGTAGTAATATTTGCAGCTTGTAATTTTTCAATCAACATATTGATGAACTTATCTTTGTTATTTCGATTTGATAAGAATTTTTCTTGAGTAACTGGTACAACCATTGTTTTATCGAAACAAACTTCATACGTTTTTGAAAGTGCAGCAGGTCTTCTCTGCTGCTCCATAGCTTTTACGTTCTCAATGTAGTCTGAATATCCGTCAAATACAACAATTATTTTGGAACTGTAATGCCTTTGTAAATAATTCATGTATTTATCAAAAATAATAGAAAAAGTATCTTCTCTGCTCCATACAATATGAATAGATATAGATTTAATGCATAAAGAAAATGATAAAATATAATATAATAGTTAATAAAAATTGACAAATATTTATAATCATTGATTTATCGATAGTTCATCACTATATATATCGCGCGTTTTCGACCGGAGGCACCGGTTGACCTGAAGTGATGCTGTGACCGCGCGTTCTCCGCCCTCTATCTCGAAAACGGTTCACCGTATAAAACATTTTTTCAAACAGAATTTGTAGAGAATTTTGTATTCTACAATATTGATTAAAAATACAAATAGCAAAAAACCCATAGGAAATGAGATATTTCCAAAAAAAGCGCAAAAAACGGATTTTTGTGACCTTTGACCTTGAAATTTAATAGTTACTTACACCCTACCATATGTAGGTTTTGAGACAACTTTTAGGGTGTCAATATACAAGTATTTACAGACTTATAGCTGGGTATCTCGAATTCCGAGATTCTTACCTAATTTAAGCTTAAATGACTGGATTATTATGATGGTGTGAAAGATGGTGTGAAAGAAGGTTCGGAAGACAGTCGATGGTTTACTCTGCATAGTATAGTAAATTTAAAAGTTAGTGTATACATAAACTGACCATACGTCCCGTTTTAAACGGGACTGTCCCTTTATTCGACCACACGTCCCGTTGTCCCCGTACAATGATCCGGGACGCAAAATAGTCCCGTTTTCTGACACCGCGCGAAAATTTTAAATATTGGAATACGTCAGACACGATTGCCGAGCCGCCGAGCGGTGCGAGATCGCGTCGTCGACCAATCCGCAATTCCCGCCCACGCGCGCTATCGGTTACCTAGTAACGGGTGTAGGTGGGGGAATTTCTTCACTCAGCCACGCACATGCAGTCTTCTCATTATTGTTTTGTTTTGAGTAATTTTCTTGAAGTATTATAGTGTTAAACTGGTGACTTATTTGAAGATTCCCGTTGTTTTGTGAGATTATTATTATACAGTAATATGCCGAAACGCAAGTGTTCATTTAATGTAAACCTACAAGAAAAGTACCCGTTTATTAAGCAAAGTAATACTCCTTCGGATGTCAGATGCGAAAAGTGTCGCACTGAGTTTAGTGTTTCCCATAGTGGTGCTGGCGACATTGAACAGCATTTGAAGTCCGAAAAACATAAAAATGCAGATCGTGCCGTAGCGTCTAGTTCTTCAATGTTGATTTTTTTTAAGGATTCAAACGAGCCATCTTCAAAAGATTTGGATGTTGCCGCGGCTGAAGGTGTCTAGGCATATCACACTGTACAAGAAAATCACAGTTTCCGCTCTAATGATTGTGCATCGAAATTAATTCAATCCTGTTTTAATCAGAAATTTACATGCGCGCGTACAAAGACAGAAGCCATTGTCGTAAATGTATTGGCGCGTACAGCGATCGAGGAATTAAAAGACGATCTCAATAGGTCCAATTGCATTACAATTTTAGACGACGCTTCAAACCACGGTAACAAGAAAATATTTCCTTTCGTAGTGCGTTTTTTTCAACCATACGAAGGTGTACAAGTGAAAATTTTAGACCTCCAAGACCAACCAGGTGAAACGTCAGATATCATTGTCAATTATTTACAGAAAGTATTGACAGATAATAATTTGACGGAAAAAGTCGTCGCATTTTGTGGCGATAATGCGAATGTAAATTTTGGGGGTGTAGCTAGGCGAGGAACTAACAATGTGTTGGCAAAATTGCGGTCATCTTTAAAAAAACCATTGATGGGTATTGGGTGTGGAGCCCATATAATTCACAATGCTATAAAATCTGCTGCAGACGGTCTACCTTTAGATTACAAAAGCATTATTGTGAAATTATATTAATTTTTTTTATATTTATACAGTTCGAATTGAAGCTCTAAAGGAATTTTGTGCTGAAGCTGAAATAGATCATCATCAAATGCTTGGCTACAGTAAAACTCGTTGGCTTGCGCTGATGCCTGCTTTGGAGAGAATTTTGAAAATGTATCAGCCGTTAAAGGAATATTTTTTGAGCATTGACAAATGTCCCAAATTATTAAAAGACTTTTTTGAAGATCCTACATCTGAATTATGGCTTTATTTTATACACGCTCAGTCAGCAAGTTTTCATCAAGCTGTTTTGAAGATTGAAGGTCAAACTTTATCGGCAATTGATGTTGCATAAGAAATAAATCAACTCAAAGAAAATTTGATACAGAAACAAACCAATCAGTTTCTTCCATTTACTGTTTGTACATTAATAGTAAAACTAAAAGATAATGGCTCTAATATTGATGAAGATTTTGTGAAAAGAACAGCTACAGAATTTTACAAAACGAGCAGTGAATATCTGGAAGAATGGACTTGCATCCTTACTAAAGAAATGGAGATTTTTTTTGGGCTGATTTAAGAACAGTACCTGCATGGGTAGATGTACAAAAAGCATTGGATATATTAATTGAAAAGGGATACATTGACAGCAATAAAGATACAGAAGTATTTGACGAATTTACATTAATATTAAACTACGTAACTTCACAGAAAATTTCCGAATGGAATCATCTAAAAGTTCACACTGAAACTCGTTGGGTTGAAGTATTTCAACACTTTCGCGCCAACAATCTTAAGCATGAAAATTTTAGTCTTTTAATTGAATACATTTTATGTTTACCCGGTACAAATGCTTCAGTAGAAAGAATCTTTTCTGTAATGAATAAATTGCGGACGTTTCAAAAAAACAGCTTACAGGTTTCAGTTTTGAAGGCGATGTTGATAACTAAGGTCAATATAAACAAAACGTGTCAAGAATTTTATGCTTATTTAAAATCAACACCTACTTTATTAAAGCAAATTTGTTCCTCCGAAAAATATAAATATAACTAAAAAATATGTTGCATATAATTTAATAATTACTGCCACAGAAAAGTTGCTTTATTGAAGCTGGTAATAACTTCTTTCTTTTTCTTATAATAAAAATAATTTTAATGAATGTGCACACAAAATAAAGAACATTAAAAAAGTTGTGTTTATTTTCATTGTTAATATTATTATATATATTATATGGGTTAGACGCCTTTGTTCATTTTCCCATTTGGTCACATTACCTAATAGATTTATAATATCATATATATTATAGTGCCTATGGTCCATCCATACAGATAATATATGGACGTCCCGTTTTGAGCTTAAAAAAATGGTCAGTTTATGTATACAGGGTGAATCTGAATATGGTACCGCCCATATTCTTTAGATAACCATTATGAGTCTTTTTTTTTGGGTAAATGTTGTCATTGTTGTATTCAGTAATACATCAAGAGTGATCGCGTCATGGCAGCTTTTGCACTTGTAACTATTGACAATGGTATGCAGACGGTAATTCCCAGGTCAGAAATAATATCACAGGATAATAAGGTGGAGTGTTTCATATTGGGGAAACGTTACAAAAACGTCATAAATGGATTCAACGAAGATTTTCTTTCCTTATATAATTCTGCAGAGTTGAAAACTCCAAAGGGTAGAAAAAACAGAACGGATTACTGATTCGTTAGAGGGCAGATCTGTACAGAAGAAAATGAAACCCAGACGTATTTTTCAAAATGTACCTATTGAGGTGGAAGGCGTAGAGGGGATCAGTCGTATTCATCATTCCAGTTTAATTTCAAGTACTGTTTCACCAATTCTTTCCAAGTCCAATGATTTGCGCTCTGTGCGCAATTGCTTGTCTGCAGTATGTAACTGTTTGTCTTCTGCATCTGACAGTCTGTCTCCCACAATCGAGAGCCTGGCTCCCTCTTTTCCCATAGTTGACTGTTCTCTTCCCACAGTTGACTGCCCGCCTCCCACAAATTACAGATCACCTCCCACAATTGACAGCCTGCCTGCTACAAATAACATTCTTCTTTCAACGTCCTCCAATAGTCTGCCCTCCAAAGCCATGGGTCTGCCTTCTTCATCAAGGAGTCAGTCATCTATATTCATGCTTTCAACAATTGCTGAAGAATCCGTATCAGAAATGATTGATGATAATCCCACTTTAGTGAATAAAGCTGCTTATAAGCGAAGGTGAGTAACACTTATACATCAAGAGTGATCGCTTCACGGCAGCTTTTGCACTTGTAACTATTGACAATGGCATGCAGACGGTCATTCCCAGGTCAGAAATAATGTCACAGGATAATAAGGTGGAGTGTTTCATATTGGGGAAACGTTACAAAATCGTCATAAATGGAATAAACAAAGATTTTCTTTCCTTATATAATTTTGCTGTGGGACATAACACACACAGACTTAAGGTTGCCTTGGAGAAGAATTTGAACATTGGCAACCCAAATGAAGCAGAGTTGAAAACAATTTCATTTCAAGTACTGTTTCACCAATTCTTTCCAAGTCCAATGATTTGCCCTCTGTGCGCAATTGCTTGTCTGCAGTATGTAACTGTTTGTCTTCTGCATCTGACAGTCTGCCTCCCACAATCGAGAGCCTGGCTCCCTCAATTGACTTTTCTCTTCCCACAGTTGACTGTTCTCTTCCCACAGTTGACTGCCCGCCTCCCACAAATTACAGATCACCTCCCACAATTGACAGCCTGCCTGCTACAAATAACATTCTTCTTTCAATGTCCTCCAACAGTCTGCCCTCCAAAGCCATGGGTCTGCCTTCTTCATCAAGGAGTCAGTCATCTATATTCATGCTTTCAACAATTGCTGAAGAATCCGTATCAGAAATGATTGATGATAATTCCACTTTAGTGAATAAAGCTGCTTATAAGCGAAGGTGAGTAACAACAAAAATCGAATCTATTACTTTTCACACAATTTAACAATGTCCTCATGGAAGTATACAGTAAGTAACATGATAAACATATTTTTTAAATTATTACTAAGATAGTGTTATCGATGTAATGTTTGTTTAATCATCCGCTTGAAGATGATCACTTGGTGATTAAAACACATGTTGATGTGTTAAAAATAACGGTTTGGTATTGAGATAGAACTAAAGCAATATTCCTTACCACAACAGTGCATCACGAGTTCATTTGTGTTCAATAGAAACCCTTATTATTTCATAGAAGCAGAACTTTGTTTTATGAGGAAATAACTGTAAATGAAATTTTATATGGTTTCTTTTCTAGACGAGTTATTAAGGAATTAGTGAAGTATTCAACATATAAATCTTGTTAATTTTCTCTAGTATTTTTATCATTTTGTTCCCGATACTTTTTTATGGTTGATTCGATATATGCTTATAAGCCTTTAATAGATACCTTGTAAAATTCAACAAAGAAATAGCAATAGTGGTAATATGAATTTGAGACCCTGAATGTAAAGATATTTTGTTACAGAATCTGCAACAAACTTAATACTTGCAAATTCTGCAAGCAGTCCAAGACTAATGTTAAACGCCACATCTTGTCCATGCACAGAAATGAACCTGAGGTTAAGGAGTACACTGCAATGGCTGATGAAAACTCTAAAAAACAAAAACTTTCACAAATCAGAAGATATGGTAATTTCTTTGCTTTCAAAGAAGGTGAAGATATTGTCCCTGCTAGAGTCTCTAAATATTTTGATAAACCTGATATATCTCAGTACATAGCATGTACTGGCTGCCAAATAATCGTCATAAAAGATTCATTAAGGAAACATTTACAAGAAAAATTGTACGAAAAACCCTTCCAACTCGAGCAAATTCGTGTTGTTCAAATCTAGAGCTATTTCAGAAAATATTCATAAAAGGGCCAACGAAGTTGTTGAATATTTCTTATTTCCTGCTTTCAGAGATGGTCCTTCAAAGAAATCATACGATTTGACAACCTCATTATTCATTATGGTAATGAAATGGCTTGTGAGTACAGATCACAGCATCATTATCCTATGAAACGAAATCGTATGATAAGAATGGCAAGGGTTTTGTTAATGATTAAAGAAAAAAATTCTGCTGTGCGTTCGAAGACATTTTGAAGCCCCAGATGTTTGACTATATTATTGAAGTTATTAACACCTTGGGAGATTATGATGAAAACACAGGGAATTATAATGAACCCTCTTCACCAACCGAAGTTGGTACATCTCTAAAATATATGATCCAATTACATATTTCGGAATGTATCAAAAATGGGGACATGGAAGGAAAAAAGGATTCCAAAAATTTGTTACATCTGTTGAAAACAGCGCTTCCGGCACACGTCAATAAAACTGCATGTGAGAGTTTGTTAAAACATAAGAGGAAAAAATTATCTATTTTGCCATCAATGAAGGATATCAAGAAATTGAACTCTTATGTAATGACGAAGAGAAATCATTACTATGAGGCTTTGATGAAAAAGTTCAATGTAAATACTTGGAGGAACTTGGCTGATTTTACTTTGATTAACATATTGATTTTTAATCGAAGGCGACCTGGAGAGCTCGAACGAAGTCTCATTTCTGATTTAGACAGCTTGTCATCAGGGAAAAATTGGCAAGAGGAGTTCCGGTACTCTTACATAATTCAATGCATGAATGTGTTAAATTATTATTGAAATACCGAAAAGAGGCCGAAATTGATGATAAAAATCCTTACATATTTGCCTTACCTCAGCGTAGTGTTTCAAACAAAAAACTTGTCTACAGGCATGTATCTGCTACATCATTGATGAGGCAGTATTCAGAGGAATGCGGAGCAACCATAGATATATAAACAAGACAGATAAGACTATTATCATAAAGATACGTGCTATGAATACTTCACAGTCCAACCGCCAAGAAGCTAGTTGTTCTACCAATCGAAAGACCCTTGCCAAATCTTTCAATAAAATATATACTACTTTTAAGGTTTTTGTAGGAAATTATTTGATATGATTCTCTTTTTAAGTATTGATAATTCGTTATGCATACGAAAGTAATTATTATATATCAGACAAACACTAATACATGTTTTATGAAAAAAATATTAATCAACCAACCATAAAAAACATAAACATAATCATGAATCTATGACTTAATAAAATATATGGCAACGTTGAGCAGAATAATCGCCGATTCCCACACATTCCTTTCGAGTGTCTTGAAGATCGTAGTAAAATTAAATAATAGTTAATTGTGTTTTTTTGTGCGTTTGAGACATTAATTGTGATTGACTTCGTTAAATATGGTTCGACAGTGCCAAGTTTGTAGGAAAATAGACCATCTTAATCCAAATTTGTCCTTTCATCGGTAAGTTTAATTTTTAGGTTATGTTTACTACCATAAACGTACCAAAAGAATTTGAAAATTAGATTAATTATTATCAATAATACAATAAAACCATAATGTTACTCAAAAAAAAATGCAATATGGTGTATTTTACTTGAATGTTTTCCCTCATTAAAAGTCCCTATTCTTTCCTACATAATTACAATAATAAAATAATATACAAATACATAATAACTACTTAGTAAGTAATTATTTTATTGCTTTTGTCTGATATTTCATTAGAAACCAATATTTTAGATTTCCTGCTAACTTGGGTCGCTTAAAATATTGGGATTTGTTGCTGGATTTTTCTGAAGATAAAATACTCTCTAAAACAGCACAAATTTTTTCTGATCATTTTGATGATGACTGCTTTGATTATAAGCCAACTGGAGTGAAATATTAAGGAACTGATGCAAATCCAAAACCAGTACATCCAGAATTATTTGAAGCCAATAACAAGGTAAATTCTATTATTAGTATTATTGAATATTGTAAGTAGGTATTTCAAGATTTTTTGAGTTTTTAATTTTAGAAAACGTGTAATTACTTTATTGAACAATTTAACAAGAACTGTTTGGTATTTTTTCCCAATATGTTTGTTCTTTTGCAGTTCTCGAGTAGACTTAAGTTCAACATCTATGAGTTCAACTGATACAGGAAAGAACTTCGAAAGGTAATATCAATATAAATAACTTCATTGACTTCAAGTAGACGGCATAAAAAAATTAAACAATAAATTAAAATATGAAAAATTAGTAACTTGAAGCCAGTTACCAAATATAGAGTATAGTAAACCTTATAACTTTTTGTAAAAAAATATTAACCAGTGCAATTTCTTGTATTTAGGAAATCAACAACTAGCGGGTCAGACTCTATCAGTCAGTTATCAACTGCTAGTATATTACAAGATCTCAGCCCTCTTAGTACAAGGTGAGCAAAGTATACCTATGTATTTGCATACAATGAGATTGAAGTAACTTTAAATGTGATATATCAAATTACGAAGTCATGGATTATTATTGTTTAAATAGATATACTGTTAATAGGTACTAAGATAATATTTGTTTTGTTCTTTCATATTATAATATTTCGATTACAATACACTAAGTTACTCCCTCGAATTTTCTATTTTAGGACAACAGAATTATGTCGAGTTGAATCAAGTAAAACTCTGACTGCTTCTGAAACTGAACAAAATATAATATCACTTTTGCATCAAGATCAACGTGTTTCAGATAAAGCAGACCCATCATCAGGGTTTAGAGGAAAACTTACCCTATTATCAACACCAAAAATACTGTAAACAAACATCTATTGATCTTATTTCCACACAAGGAAAATACAAATATTATAATAAAAAAAATAAAGGACAATATAAAAAAAATCAGCTTAAATAAAGAGAACGGTATATATAACTTTGGTAATTTTACTGATGTAGATAGAAATATAAATTTCAATAAATGATATTTTAATATTAAATATTTATGAGTCAACTAATTTTGCCTTTTAGACAGCGATGCTACATTGGAGATTTAGAAAGTAAAGATTGTTCTTCACCTAAACGTGCGAAGCAAAATTTTAGAGTAATGAAACGCGCTATTTATAACCAAAAGTTGAAAATAAAAGTCTCCATGAAACAGTGAGAAAACTTCGTTTAAAGGTTACTTCAATGCAGAGCTTGATCGGAGTCAGGGCCGTACCCAGAGGGTGGGGTTAGAGGGGTCAGAACCCCCCCCCCCAAAATATCCCAAATACTGCGTCCTTTTTCATAATTTGAGGGCATATTTTATTTTTAAATATATTTAAAGCTTTCTGATGAAAAAGACACAAATTTTTGGAATCTAATAACAATAATCTCACTAATAAATCAGTACCCCCAGTTCTACTTCTGTCTGATGGTGTCATCCACCATCGCCTAATTTTTTTGATTTTTCCTTTTTTAATAAACTACTGATCAATAAAAAAATAGTATTGATTGTAACCAACTCCAGCATTCCCAACGATTTAAGTTTGCAAATTATGGCCTGAGCGCTCATAACTTGAGTATGCATGCTTGTCGCTTCTCAACGTATGCGTGTGGTGTGCAGATCTGTACGCGGTTATAAGTGCTTTTATCCCCTGCGCTGTCGCGTTCCAGTGTTTTACTGCAAGAGGAACAACTCAACTATTTTTAGAACATTGTATTGTATTGTATTGTATGGTTAGTCGTCCCAAATATTCTCGAATGGCATAAACATTGAACGTGTTACCCTGCCGCACGTGGCTTTGCGTGTTTCAACTACTGCTAGATGTGACTCTATTATTTGGTGAGTGAAATTATTGTATTTAAAAATATATCTGGCTCAATTAGAGAGCTTCCGTTTTTTATTTTTACGTCAAAAATAGTTATTTTCTGTCTACGCAAAAAATTCCAAATTCGTCGATGGTTAAATAAGTTTATATGAGTTAATTTAATAACTCGGTAATTTTTTCCTATAGACGATTTGCATATCTTTGCTTCAGATAATCCACAATCACAATGCCGAAACGTCCAGGCTCTCAACCTTCATTGGAAAATTATTTTGTTAAAACTCTCAAAACGTGCAGCAGCAGCCAGGATGATACAACTCTGGTTTTAAGCACGTCACAAGAGGAAGAAACCACGTGCGATACTCAAGGTCGTTACTCAGCTACAGAAGCAAAACAAACTGAACCTAACCAGGACATCATAAAAGAACCGCCAAAGTTGACAGACCTCTTAGATTTCGGAAAGTACCTTAATCAAATAAGGATTGACGATGAGATGAAGGTAAAACTTCTCAGCAGTCCATGGATCCCGGAAGATTCTTTTATATAATATACAAAACCAATTGATCATTATATGCGGACAAATAGTTCAAGAACAAATCGTGGAGAATATCAATGATGCCCATGTTTTCTCGATATTAGCTGATGAAACATCAGACATATCCAGACAAGAACAAATGTCCCTCTGCGTACGATATACTAAAAATATGGGCAACATTTACGTAGTCAGAGAAGATTTTTTATATTTTGTACACGTAGAAACCACAACTGGCGAGTATCTGGCCAACACGATTGTTGCGACCCTTCAGAATCTTAGCATTGACTGCAATAACATGATTGGACAAGGCTATGACGGTGCCGCTGCGATGAAAGGATCATTCAAAGGAGTTCAATCAGTTATCAAAAAAACATACCCAGAAGTTCTCTATGTTCATTGTTGTTCGCATTCTTTAAACTTAGCTTTATGCCATTCATGTAATCTCCCAGCCGTCCGAAACTGCATAGGAACTGCAAAGTCTATTGCAACATTTTTGAAAGCATCACCCAGAAGAACGACGAAATTACAAGAATACATAAAAACGCGTTTTCCTGAAACAAGGTGGAAAACATTGACAGCTATGTGTGAAACAAGATGGGTGGAGAATCATGATGGCCTTTTTCGATTCAAAGAAATATTTTCGGCTATTGGGGAGACTTTAGAAGATCTAAGTATTGATGGAGATATGGACACTTCTTCCAAAGCTTCATCATTTTCAAAATCTATGATGGCAAGTGAATTTGTTATGTCTCTGTTTTCTGGAAAGCGTGTTCTCCTACACAATTACACTCTGCAAAATCCTACAGTCTCCTCTTTGTGATTTAGTGTCAAGTATAGATTATATCGAGAATGTTGTTCAAATCTTTGAAAATTTTCGAACCAACATTGAGGCCCAATTCTCAATAATTTTCAAAACAGCAAAATCAATATTAGACGAGGTTCATGAAGAGATTCGTATACCACGATTGACATCCGTTCAAAGATATCGCAGCAATTTCCAAACAAACGATCCAGAACAATATTTTCGTATAGCTGTAGCTATTCCAGTTTTGGACGATTTCGTTGGCCAACTGAAAAGTAGATTTGTGGACCACAAAAATATTCTATCCGGCCTATACTGCTTATTACCGTCTGTTTGCTGTGACAAATCACTGGATCTAAAAAACTTGGCAATGTACAAAAACATAGTTGATCTGAGCTTATTGCAGAGTATGAACTTTGGAAAATTTGTTGGAGCCGAAGAGATGAATCAGATCGACCATCATGTGCGATTGAGGCTCTTGGAGAGTGCAATGCTGAACTCTACCCAAATATTTTCATGTTATTAAACATTTATGCAACTTTGCCGGTGACAACATGTACACCAGAGAGATCATTTTCTACACTGAAGAGGCTTAAATCTTATCTAAGGAACTCCTGTGGCCCGGATCGACTCACTGGATTAGCTCTTATGTCTATTCATACAGACATTGACATTCCCACCGACAAAGTCAAATATTTTTGTAAATAAAAAAAGAAAATTGGACTTTGTTTTGTGAAGAATTTTTCATGTGTAATACATATTCGAAACCTTTATATTCAACATTTTAATTAAAAAAATCTTATTATTTCCAAGTGTGAACTTATTCAATACCACACCATATCAACAAATGAAAATCATCTTAGAAATCAAGTTACTTCTATCAACACTTCAATTCTTTTTCGCCCACTGCGGGGGCGATCATCTCTCTTACTTAATATAGTATCCTACATTCGGATATGTCATACATATTATAGTAAACCCTCCCCCCGAAATAAAAATATGCGTACGGCCCTGGATGCATCGGATGATTCCGCTGACGAGATTGAAGCCGAAGTTCTGGAACAGATGACAACTTCACCCATAGATGAAGCTAAAGTGGAAGAACATGCAGAAGAAGAGCCAGGTGAAATAAACGAACACTTGATTTGGGAACAGGTAAACATTGTGTCGCGAAGATTCTCTTTTGACACGAGTAGTGGACATAATATTACGGATCTTTTTGTGAAACTGTTCCGAATACGAAAACTGTTTTCAAGTTTTTTTCGGGAACGAGATAACAAATCATATAGTTAGCGACACCAATAAATTTTATAAATACGTCGTGGAACATAAAGATCGTCTTCTGCCACATTCTAGATTGAACCAATGGAAGGACACTGACGCAAAAGAATTACATCGTTTTTTTGCACTGAACTTTCTAATGACGCGTGTAAGAAAGCTTCAAATGCAAGAGTACTGGTCTGTAAATGCATTATTAGAAACACCTGCCTTCGGGAAAACAATGCCACGGGATCGATTTCTGGGGATCTTGAGTAGGGTAAGTGTACTGGTTATCCGGCTAGCACTAGTTCTCGGCCTTTTTATCATTTAAAGCGAAATATTAAAAGAAATGAGTCATCCTGACTTATTACCACAGTTAAACTAGTTCTCGTCATCTTTTTTTTATCCAATACGGTAAGGGTTGAGATGACAGCATTAGCGAAAAGCGCGCGAAAAATGTTTAGTTCTTGTTAGTCTGAGGAAGAGATAACACGTGTGTCTGAATTGGGAAAGTGCTTAGTGGAGTCAATCGACGAAATAGTAAGTATTTTATGATTTTCTCATTTAAAATGCATGTAATATATTGGAGATTATTCTGAAGGGTTTGAAGAAGTTATTTTTTCATATAACTGACCAAAAAACCATTTTAAATTTAAAATATTCAGTGGCCGCGAACCGAGGATCAGTTAAAACATTTAATCTTTGCCTTTCAGTTGTATTATCAAAATAAATCTAATAATTTTCTTTTTATATCATAATTTGTATACTTGCATGAGCTCTTTCCGCACATTGGATTGCGGCCGGCAATTAGTTTCTATAATTCAATTTACTTTGATTATAAATTATCTTAAGAACCCAATGACCGAGAACCAGCTTTTCTCGGCCACTTTGAAAAATACATGGGCCGAGAACTAAAATATATAGTGATTTCTGTTCTCGGCCTCTCGGTTTTTAACGTGGTCTTCGTATAGTTGTTATTAGGGAGATACTTTCTGTAAGAACTTCAAATAGATTTTTATTCTTCTTTTTATTTTTAGTGGCTAGATCTAAAAGAAATAGAATCAAAACCAAAGACTCTGTGGTAATTCGACCTAGGCCAAAAATGAGAAGAATAATGTACCAATACTCTGAAAAAGATTTGAAAAATGCCTTGCATGATAAGAGAAGCTAGTAGAAGATTTAATGTTCCAGGGGCCACAATTCAAGACAGGCTGACAGGGAGGGTACCAGATGAGTTGAGAAGACCAGGACCACCACCACTATTGACTGTTGAAGGGGAAGAACGAATTAAAAAATGGGTACTTGATCTGGCTAAATGTGGGTTTCCCATAAAGAAACAGATGCTACTGGATACCGTTTGTAAAATAAATGCAGATTCTGGTCTGAATTTATTTAAAAAGGGAGCACCAAAACAAACATGGTATATGAACTTCATGAAAAGGAATCCAGAGATATCTCTCAGGGAAGCAGAGGGAATCAATAAAGCTCGAGCAGTAGTTACAGAAAAATCTGTAAGAAATTGGTTCGAGGAACTTGAGCAGTTTCTGAAAGATAATGAATTCGCTCATATTCTAGAAGATCCTAGAAGGTATTCAACGAAAGTCATTTTTTTGATCAATATAAAATCAGACGGTGAACATCGGGTGGAATGGAATAGGACAAGTAAAATTACCAATGAGCCTCATTCTAAGAGACGTAAGCTAAAAGAATCAGCGTATATTCTCATGTCTGAAGAGAATTGTATCTCGAATAGCTCCTTAGAAATAGATCGTACTTGGCTACCCATCTTGAAGAAAACTTTGGATAGTGGCGAAATGGCAACAAACTGATATCGGAGAGTACCTTGTATTTCAGTTGTCAATCAACAACATTGACATAATTTCATATTTCAAAACTTCTTTGACATCTGTCGAAGAAGTAAAGAAATAAGCTCTCAAAAAAGGAATAACTGCATATTTATTCGAATTTTTATCCATTTCTGAAGACGGAGGCAGATTTTGGCCTTCGAAACGTAAAAGATAAGTATAATTTCTTAATATTTTTTTGGATAGGCAAAATTGTGAAATACGACAAGTTACTGATAAACAGAAGATTTTTCTTTGTGAAAAATACTTTGATTTTTACGCAGTAACTTATCGGGGTAAACTAAAAAGTTTGCCCTTCTACACTTGTATAAAGTTCTCCATTATAATTTTTATATTTTTTCAGATTGTGGAAGGTAACCATTACCCAAAAAAAGGTCGATAAAAAACTGATCCTAGAAGGATTTTCAATGGAGATGAGTCTGGTTTCGACCTATGTCCGTCTAGTGGTAAAGTTTTAGAAGTCTTCATACTGTTAAACAGGGGAATGAAAAAGAGAACATAACAGTTCTCATTATGTTCAATGCAGAAGGAAAATTTACTCCTCCCCTAGTTCTCTTTCCTTATGTAAGACCTCCTCGAGCTGTCGTCGATAATATGCCAAATGGCTGGATTTTGGGAAAGTCCGAAAAAGGGTGGATGACATCTGATGTGTTTTTTGAGTTCCTGAGTAACGATTTCAATACCTGGTTAACAAGAGAAAATATTCCAAAACCTGTCATTCTCTTTGTAGATGGGCACAAATCTCATCTTACTATGGCGACAAGTGAGTGGTGCCATAACAATCAAATTATTTTATATGCTCTACCTCCAAACACTACTCATATGCTGCAACCAGCTGATGTAAGCGTGTTCAGGCCAATGAAGTCAGAGTGACAAAAAACTGTATGCAAGTGGCAGAGTAAACCAGAAAATCTTAATTGTTCCGCGACAAAAGTAAATTTTTGCACTGTTTTTAATGAAATTCTTTCCGAAGCTGAACAATTCAAAGAATCTGTAATAAATGGATTTAGAAAGTCTGGCCTTTTTCCTTTGAATCTCGAAGCTGTCGATTACAGTAAATGTGTGGCAGATACTGCAGAAAAAATTCGTAAAAGAAAATCCAGCGAGAATATATCACAGCGGGATATACGATCTGCAATAAAAGTTTTCAATAGGATAAGAGATAATTTAGAATCTTATAGCATTAACGTTGATGTTATTATAAATGAAATAAATGCTTTGGAAGCATCAGTGACTCCAAAAAAAACTAATAAAAATGATCAAAGACTACAGGTCACTTCAGAACCAGTGATCAGAACAAATGAGGATAATTATATTGATGACACTGAGTTAACTACCAACACTGGAGTAAAAATTTCAAATGAACTTGACATTACGACTACTTCTGATATGATTATTATCGACATGAATAGTATGAATATTGAAAATTGTATAACTAGTTCCTTTATGAAAGCTATATAAAATGATCTTCTGATAATAAATATTTCTGGAATATCCGTAATGTCTACAGAAATTGCAACTGATGGTGTTCATGAAATGAACGAAAATCTAAATGATAAAGATATGCTGGAGTATGAGGATGAAAATAACAATTTTGGAAGAGAAGACTCTAAGAAAGACAAAATAAATATCGAAGATGGAAAAGAAAATGACATTCAAACACAAAAAAATGACGAAAAAAATAAACACGATGATAAGCGATTATGAAAATGGCAAAGAAATACTAAAAAACAACGATAAAATAGAAAACCCGAATGAAGAGAAAAATGAACAGAATATTATTTCACAAAAGACAGAAAATCGGTTACAGGAAAATGAATACGACAACAAAAATGATCATAAAGGAAAGAAAAATTCTAGTGAAAAAGCAAAATGCAAACTACATGATGCATTTGCAAACCATCTAACTTATCCCGAACAAGTGAAACGAAATAAAAATACTAACAGGGTAAAGAATGAAAAAGCATAGTAGTTATAAATGGAGGGAATATTACAAGAGAAAGGATGAAGAGAAGAAGCTCAAAAAATTTGAGATAGAAAAACGTAAAGAAGAAAGAAGAAAAAATAGAGAAAATGAACAAGAGAAGAAATTAGCAAAGAAAAAATCTACTAACAGAATAAATACAAATAACAAGTCAAGAAGTAATGAGAAAATACCATGTAACTTATGCAAAGATGTACTAAACAGTGACACAGAAGACGAAGATAACAAGAATATAGGATGCGACTTCTGCGACAAATGGTATCGCAAAAAGTGTACTGAATTTTACGAGATTCCATATAGCATTGCTGCCGCCAAGTGCGATATGTGCGATATTTAACATTGAAATACCTATAAGGAATAAGGATTTAAGTTGTGTTAGTAATATATTTCAATATTTGAAAATAAGAATTTTAAATATATTTTTATATGTCTAGTTGTATAATTATTTGTTGGTTGATCTCATAAACATTCTATAGTTAACATTACAAATATAATTATAAAGAATTACCTATATACCTACTTATTGAGACAGATTTTTGGATGGCCGAGAACAGATATAAAAATTGCCGAGAATTGTGTGGGGTGGCTGAGAACCAGAAAAAAAGGATTTTTTTCAGTTTTTCAGGTTTCTTTGCCGAAAGGTTTGAAGTACCAAAAAAAAACATTTCGGAGGTTGTTAACAACACATGACTTAATATTTTTCATTCGAAGCAAATTTCAATTTAAAGCCGTTTTCTGTACTTAATTTTAAAACAAAGTCGTTTTTTTCACTAAAAGGCCGAGGACCAGTACACTGACCCTATTTCGTGAAAAATAGTCTTTCAGCGTAGGATTCTTGTTCAATCCCATCCAGATTAGCATTCCAATAATTGCCAACATTTTTGACTCATTGGTATCTTGCCATTTAGTTATCAATAAATGTTTTTGAAAAGTTTCATTTGTTATGTCATTTATAATTTTTTGTTTCGCGTATCGGTTCGTTTCTTGAACCAATATGGGTAAAATATCAACCAAAAAAAGCTTATAAAAATCTAAAGGTTCATCTCCACTCCTTTTAGCAAAAAACGCTGCAGAGAATCCTGAGTTGTCACTGAATGTAAAGTCCTTTAAATTTCCTAAAGAAAAATACTTTATAGAATCCTAAGATTAGCTTGTTTCATTTTATATTACCTGAACAATCATTCCAGATTACTCGAACTTCATGTGATTCCCCTCCAGCTAGTTTTGTGTTGTCATCGCTCTCATGTGAACTACCTTCGCCGTTTTCGGATAAATTTACTTCGCTATCCGAAGTGACGTTTACAGTCCCTATATTTGCATTTGCCTGGACACAGTCGTTTAGTCTTCGTCTTTTTGCAACTATGCCTTTGAGCCTTTGAAAATACATGGACTAGTAACAAGCATTATAATTTTTCTCAATACTAAATAAAGTTTCCAGAATTTATTATCCGAAGGAATAACGTCACCCGCGATTATACAAAAATACCTAGAGAAACAGAGCATTTCACTTGAAGACATTTTGATTTTTCTATTTTTTATGAGGTCTTCACTGAAATCATATTTGAAATGTTTGAACTTGAAATTCAATGTTTCCAGACCAACTATTTTATCTGTAATGACTAAATTAAATAATATATTAGCCACACTGTATAATCACACACCCTCTAAAATATCTTGCATTATATCCAGCAAATGATTTTCAGTGACATGAAATGAGGAAATTTTATTAAGAACACATTCTGTAACAGTTCGCCTTATGAGAAGACGCCCTGTATTTTATTTTTAATTTTGTGGTCTCACATATTTATCTGAATAGGAAAAATTGAAGTTCATGGGGATACGATATCTTACTGAACGGATGTATATAGGATTTGTACGTGCTAAAGGCATATTTCTTAACCACAAAATACAGTGGGTTTATTCATAGTTACTTTGTAAGGGCCAGACGAAAAAACTCATTATTATTGATAGCTGGAGACACTTTGTTTATGAAACGCAGCTGGGTCTTTTGAAAAGTCAGCGATAAGCTGGGAACGTTATGCTAAAAACCACTTAAATACTTAACGAATCACGAAGCGACTGAAAGAACTAAATGATAGAATTGAATTCTCTGATTGGATGTATGGGCCGTAACTTTGCCATTCAATTTTGAGAAGGGAAATATCCACGGACTTAGAAAAAATTTTGTCGCGAGAGATGGAACGCGGTAGAGTGGGTTTTGTTGGGAAGTCGTGAGGTGTCCGTCGGTGATTTTGGGTCGTCGAAGGGTCGATTTGAGAGAAAATAATTAGAGGGTTTAAGTTTGGGGAGTCGTGAGGTGTCCGTCGGTGATTTTGGGTCGTCGAAGGGTCGATTTGAACAAAATCAATTAGAGGAGAATTTTTTTGAGATAAAGTCGGAAAACTAATTAAGTAGTAGAAAGAAAGGGGTAACCGAGAGTTCAGTCGCGAGTTATTCGAAAAGGGTGATATTCAAGGTACTTTTGGGAGTTTGGGAAAAACCCGATTTTCCTTTCCTTCTTTTGGGTTGCAAATTCGACGAGTGAAATTCGGAATTGGTGTTAGATTCAGTGAACCATAAAAGGATTAGCCGCGTTCTATAGCTGAACGGAGGAATAGAGCTATTGGTAAGTAAGTTTTAGGGTTTTTCGTCTGGTGGCTAACCATATAATTTTATTGAAACACTGTGGGTGAATATTTATTTAAATAGTTTGTCTCATATAGAGTTGCCGAATAAAGGGTATGCTTATGAATATTAAATCGAATACCGGTTGAGCATGCTCTTATGGTCTAGTTGTTAATTTGATGGTCTGGTTTCTTTTTGCTTATTTTTGTCGTTATTATTATATTAATTTGTAAGTTTCGAATTTCTTATATATTTTTTTTTATTATACTTATCAACTTTGAAAGCGGTGTATTATTGCCGGTAATTATACTGGTAGGAGAGCAGGGGAAAAAGGGGGAGGGTGATTACTTCTGCAGACAACATCTAAGATAGTTCTCTGGTAAGTATCATTCTTCGTTTCTAAATTTCAAATGGTGACAGCGGCTGCTCTAATTTTAAGTTTGGCTATAGTTTTCCCTAGCAAAAAGTATCTTCCGCTTTAAATACAGAGTTCAAACCCATCATAGGGGTTACAAATGGTGACAGCGGTGGGATTTATGTTGAATTTTTTCTAGGGAGAGACACTTTGAATTTTTCTATTGTGAGATATTTTGAATTTGTCGACGGGGAGATTTTCTGTTGATTTTTTGTATTTGGGGATTTTTCTTTTTAGAAGGTGGAGACGAAACAGTTATTATTTTTCTCAAGACGTTGGATTGTTGAAGTTTTTGTTGAAAACAAAATTATTTTTCTTATAAATCAATAGGTGAAGTTATGCAATCGACTGAGCCGTGTTGAGATTATTTTTTCAAAGGAAATTTGAAGGGAAAAGAATATTGGGTGAGGGAAATAAATATTGAATAATATTTTGAGAAAGAACAGGAATTTTCGTTAGAACGTGAATGGTTCAGAAAGATAGGACGAAATAAAGATCCATAGATTGAGGAAGTGTAGTTGAATGATGTTGATCGAACTGGTGGAAGTGAATTTTGTGGAATTGACAAAGTAAAAATTTACATGGTACCTTGTCAGATCACATGAAAAAGTTTCTTTTTGTAGAATTGTTGGGGGTTTGAAGAGAATGTCCTGTTGAATGTGTCGAAACGAATCGAATAGGGTTTAATAAAAATAAAAAAAAAACGTTATTTAATGAAGAAAAAATTTAATTGAAAACATTTGGGAAACAAACCTTTTTAAGTATGAAATGATATCGAAACAAAGCATCGAGAATTTTATTGAACGAAAAATGAATTGAATTAGGTTTGGAAAGTGTTCTTTTCGAATAACGTCAAAATAAAAAGTTGAATCAATTATTTTTTTTTAATTTTGGAGTGAAAGCAAAAGTTGAAGGAACTCGAAGAAATAACACATTGAAATGAATAATTTGGGATTTTTTTTTAACGAAATTAATTGAATAAAAAGTTGAATTGAATATAATTTTTTTTGTTTTACTGTTGTGTGAAAAAGTAAGTTGGATGATTGTTATTGAATGAAAAAACCTGATTTGAACCCATTGTTTTGCGTTCTCTTTTGAAGTAATTGGGGTTAAGTCGGATGACAGAAACAGTTGAAGGGACACCCTAAAGAAAAAATAAAGCCGATTCCTTTAAAATAAAGAGTGAAAAAATGGAAGTAAGAAGTTGAAATCAGAAATAGTAAATAAAAAGTTGATTTCAATCGGGTAATCAAGTAGGGATTTTCAGAGTAGGTTCGTCGGAGAGAAGCCAAAAAATAAAAAATAAAAATAAAGGTAGTATCGCTTTCTAGCTATAATTTTTGATGCATGTAAAGTTCACCCACTTATACTAACCCATAAAAATGATTACAACCACAGGAACAACTAGTACCACAGGTACTTCACCGATATATACGAGGGCCGAAATGATGATGCCAATGGCGTACTCATTGGGAATGATTGCGTCAACCCTGGATGTTTTTTCCGGAAAGGAGGTTATTAAATATTTTGAAAAACTAGAGCAAAGGTCTAGCTTAGACGGATGGTCTGAGGACCAAACTGTCAAGTTATTGAAATTTAAATTAGTAGGTGAAGCTTACAATTTTTTTAAAGCCGATCCAAATTTGGATACATTGTCTTACAGCGATCTTAAAGCACGATTTATTGGAAAATTTAGACCGATTAAATTACCAGGGGAGAACCAATTGATGTTGAGTAGGTGTTATCAAAGGTACGAAGAAGATGTCTCAACTTATTGTACGAGGTTACGCGTCTTAGGGGCCAAGCTGTTAAACGAAGATTTGGAAAGAGCTGAAGCCACAGAAATTGCGGGATTGAAGAAAAAGAATAAGGAAATTATAATGAATCAATTTAAGATAGGACTACGGAAGGATTTATTGAGAGAAGTTGGAATTTTGTTGCTAAGGGAACCAGATTTGGACCTGGATAAGGCAGAAACCCTTGTGAGGCTACAAGAGACTACACTTATGATGATTCAAGGGAAAAGAAACTCTTCGAATGTTTCGCAAATCGATCAGGAAAAGATCTGTTTCAATTGTGGGAAAATGGGACATCTATCTACAGTTTGTCGAAGTGGTCGAGAAAGAATGCCGAGCAAGAGTTTTAGTTGCTACAAGTGTGGAAAAATAGGGCATTTGTCAAGAGAATGTGGCAGCGAAGAAACAGTAAGGAAGGTGACTTGTTACCACTGTAACAAAGTAGGACATTACGCGAATGTATGTCCAGAAAAACGGAATCCACCCGGAAATTGGAGCCCACGGAGACGATATGACTCTTATGAAAAAGGGCGAAGAGAGAATACAAGGAAGGCATTAAATCCACAAACCGAAGAAACCGGAAAGAGGCCGGTCGATTTCAGGAACTTTGGAAATGGTCGACATACCGGGGCGATTCCAAGACAATCGAGACCTGATGGACGCTTTTCAGCGAGAAGCGAAGAAAATAAGAACGCTTTAAACTAAGTAGGCCGACTTTTCAACCCCGAGAAAGCGGCCAAAGTAGGTATTTTTATAGGGGAAAACTAGAAACGGCAAGAAGATGTTGGGATGCAGGAGAAAGGAATTGGAAAGGCGAGAATGGAAGAAAACGAAACCCTCGTGGAAGAGAAAGAAGCCAAAGGATGGGCAGCAAACAAAAGTCTTTGCAAATACCCCAGGTGGAACGACAGGAGATACCCTATATAGTGATTCTTCAGGTAAATGGGGAATCCTGTAATTGTTTAGTGGACACTGGAGCGGCGGTCACATTGGTAAGAAAAAGTCTGGTGCCAGAAATCGATATTAATTACAAGCGAAGAAGAGATACTCATCTCATTAGCGTTACCGGACATCAGCTGAAAATTTTTGGAACACGACCTTAGCTCTTGGGATCAAACCAGGGATGGAAGAGACGAACTTTGAAGCATATGTATGCGAAGACGAAACTGCGGGAATTACGCCTGTTATTTTAGGAAGAGATTTTTTTGTTGCAAATAATGTACATCTGATCTATGGACCAAAGCCTGTAATGCGTATATGGGAACGTACTGTACGTTTCCGCTCGAGAAATGAAGTAGAGGACGGAATCTGTGGAATTGAGAAACAAGTCAGACACTGTTTCTGGAATGGGATACGCGAGGATTCGCAGGGAAAAACTTATGGAAAAAGAAACATTGAAGGAAAAAATCAAAATATACAAGAAGATGGGCAGAGAACATCAAATGGTTGGACCGAGTGGCTTGGGCAAGTTCGACAATTTTATAAAATGTCAAAATGGAACGAGGTGAAGACTTCGGAAGAAAAACAACGACTACTGGAACCTACAGTTTTGGTAGAGAAAACTAAAAAAATGGAGAAGAGATTAGTCCAGGAAATGGGGACACAAACCGAAACCGAAACAGAAGAGGAAGTCCGGGAATCGGATGAAAAATTGAGCCTGGAAAGAGAACATCTGAACAAGGTGGAAGTAATCATTCAAGAATATGGAGAACGGAGTGAAGACGACTCAGATTACGAGGGGTACGATGAAAATATGACCCGACCAAGATTCACAATGAATAAAAAGAGGGAAAACCCCCAGCGAGAGGAAAGAAAGAAAAAAGAAGAGTTGCAACGGGAACAAAAGGAAATCCGAGAGCCCAGGAAAAACGATCTTGAAGGAGACAAAGCAAGGAAGAAAATTTTATGGAAAATGGAAAAGGTGGGAACAGGAGAAGAAAGAGCGGTTAAACAAATGGAGGAGCTGATAGTAGGGGAGGAACTCCACAGATGGGAAACGGACGTAGTAGCAGGGTATGACTTGGATATTCCGGCCAGGTCAGAAGTGGTGATAATGGGGAACTTGAAGAAAAATCTAACAGGAAAATTTCTAGTATGCGAATCGGTGGAAGTAGGAAACTCTCACGTAATTACCGCAAAAACCTTGACGGAAAATGGTAGTCAAGTACCGATAAGACTGATAAACTTGTCGTGGAAAAATGTTGATATAAGAAGAAATCATAAAATTGCGCATGCAGTGAGGAGAGAAACGAAGGAGAGAGGTTGAAAATTCAAGGATTTGATTTTTCAAATGACAAATGGATCGAAGACGGATTTGAACTAGATCATCTAAAAAAGGGAGATAAGGAAAACTTAATCAAATTACTGAGGCAATACAAGGATTTGTTCAGAGACGATGACGACGAACTTACTAGTACTACGAAAGTGAAACACAGCATAACTCTAGAACCCGGAGCACAACCCATATGCCAAGCGCCATATCGCATACCGTATGGACAAAGGGAAGTGTTGCAACAGGAGATTGATAGGCTGTTGAAACAAAAAATCATCAGACCATCTTACAGCCCATGGTCGGCACCAGTGGTATTAGTGACACGAAAATCACCGACTGGGGAAGAAAAAGTGAGGATGTGTATTGATTACAGAAAACTCAACAGCGTCACGAAGAAGGAATATTACCCTTTACCAAATATATCAGATTTAATTCAAGGATATAGTTCAGGCAATAAGGTCTTATTTTCGGTGATTGACGTTGCAGAAGCATATCATCAGATAGATATGGAGGAAAAAGATATACCTTTGACTGGGTTCAGTACCTTTCAAGGTCACTACGAGTACTCCAAAATGCCATTTGGATTAGTCAATGCGCCCAGTACCTTTCAGCGTTTTATGAATATGACGCTTTCCGGACTTACAGGACAAAGTTGCATGGTATATTTGGATGACATCATTATATTCAACGCCGAAGGAGAAGAAGATTATTTAGCAAAAATAGCATAGGTCTTTGAGAAACTAAGAGAAGTAAACATCAAATTGAAACCGAAAAAATGTAATTTTCTATTAAAAAAGGTGAAATACTTGGGACATATGATTACACAAGAAGGAGTTCTTCCTGATCCGGAGAAAATTGAGGCCATTAAAAAATTCCCAATACCCCGAAATGTCAGAGGAGTCCGAGCATTCATGGGACTCGTGAATTGGTATAGAAGATTTATACCGAACGTCGCAGAGATATCAGCACCTTTAGTGAATTTAACGAAAAAGGATGTGAAATTTGAAATTTCCCTAGAAGTGTAGGAAGCAATAGACAAATTAAAACAAAGTTTGACGGCAGAGTCTGTCTTAATCTTTCCAGATTTCGAGCAATCATTTATTGTGTCCACAGACGCTTCAGGACTAGGAGTGGGGGCTATTCTGAGTCAAATGAGGGATGGTTATGAAAAACCAGTCGCCTATGCAAGTCGAAAATTTAAAAAAGCAGAATTGAATTATTCAACAACAGAAAAAGAACTGTTAGGAGTAATATTTGGGATTCAAACGTTCAGATGCTATCTTTATGGGAGAAAATTTACCGTAATTTCGGATCACAGACCACTTAAATGGCTACTTTCGATGAACGACCCAGGGTCGAGATTGACCAGATGGGCCTTGACATTAGCAGAATACGATTTTGAGATCATACATAGACGAGGAAGACTTCATGGGAATGCGGACGCACTTAGTAGGATGTATGCTAAAGATGATCATTACTTCGATATAGAATTCGAAGAGTATGAAGAATACTTAACAGTTCATCAGCCGCTGAAGACGAAGAATTTAATCTTGAAACAAGGAGACTTATTTTCAGCTCCCGAATCGTGTGCCCTCGCGCACTGCGTATCACAAGATTTCGCTATGGGACAAGGAATCGCAGTACAATTCAGAGAATCATTTGGATCAGTGAATGTTCTACTAGAACAGAAGAAAATGGTAGGAGAAGTGGCGGAGTTGAAACTCCCCGAGAGAAACGTGTATTACTTAATAACGAAATTTAAATATCATGATAAACCATCATATCGAACGGTGTGGAATGCTCTGCGGAATTTAAAGAAGACATGCGAAGATAATCAAGATAAGAAATTAGCAATGCCAAAAATAGCATGCGGACTAGACGGATTGAATTGGGAAAAAATACAAGCAATGATTGAATTCATTTTTTATAATACAGACATAGAAGTGTTTATTTATACGTTGCCGAAAGAAAGTGGAGCAATTTTACGAATTGAAGAAGAAATTATCGAACCAGAGTGGGATAGAGAACTACTGAAGAAAGCGCAATCACAAGACCCATTCTGCAAAGCTATAAAAGAACAACTAGGACAAATAGAGGAAAGGATGGACGATGTGTACTATCTCTCAAAGGACGGAATATTATATCGAATAGAGGATAATACAGATAAATTAATAGTACCCAAGATATATGTTAAGAAAGTCTTAGAAGATTTTCACGACTCACCACTCGCTGGACATCAGGGACAACAAAAAACTTTGTGGAATATAAGGAAAAGATTTTATTGGATAGGCATGAGGACGGACATTATTAATTATTGTACGAGATGCGATGCGTGCAATCGGAGAAAAACTTCAGCACATCAGAAGAAAGCTCCCCTACAGCACTTTACTCCTACACGAGAACCTTGGGAATTAACATCAATGGATATCGTGGGACCCCTAGTTACTTCAATGAATAGGAATAGGTATTTATTAACATTCCAAGACTATTTTACGAAATACCCTGAAGCTATACCTATACCGGATCAAAAAGCGGAAACAATAGCAAGGATATTCGTAGAGCACATCATTGTGAGACATGGAACACCTAAAAGGCTACTGACAGACCGAGGAGCAAATTTTATGTCCAACCTATTTAAAGAAGTGTGTGAAGTATTAAATATTGAAAAAATTCAAACTTCTAGTTACGCTCCTACGTCAAACGGGCAGATTGAAAGAATGCACCGTGTTTTTAAGGATATGTTGTCGCAATATATTTGTGAAAGTCAACGAGATTGGGATAATTGGATACCCTTTGTTTTGATGGCTTATCGGGGGAGTATTCACAGTTCAACCGGTTATAGCCCATACTTTCTTTTACATGGCCGAGATCAGGTACTTCCTATGGATAGCTTCATTCGATCCCAGAGATTGAAGTATGATTATGACGAAAATTATGTCTCGGAATTCATGGCTAGGATGCATAGAGTATACTCGGAAGTTTATAATAATACTGAAAAAACTAAGGAGAAAAGAATTAAAGAATTCAATAAGAAATCGGAAGAGAGAGCATTTGAACTGGGAGACTTAGTGTACCTTAAAAATATGGCCACGAAAATTGGGACGTCAAAGAAGCTGAGTAAACCATGGATAGGACCATACCGAATTATGACAAGAATAGGTCCCGTAACATACGAACTTAGGAAGGTGGGAACAAGACAAAATCAAATTGTCCATGTAAATAGACTGAAAGCATTTCACGGGAAAGTAGAAGAGGACCCAGAGGAAGCGGAAACACCTCTTAGACGAAAGAAAGAGGAAAGAGTGATGGAAGAAGAGGAAGAAGAGGACAAGGAAGAGGAAACTTCAAAATGGTCACCTGCAGTAATTCCATAGTTTTGGGCCCCTGGCCTACTAAGAGGAGAGAGCAACCCCAATACAAGTAGTGATGAGGGATCATCAGAAGAAGGCTCCGAAGAAAATTTACTGGAGGAACCTGAACCGGTTCTAAGGCGATCCACAAGAATTCGCAAACCTCCGGAGAGGTATACACCCTAGAGACAAAGTTAAGAAAAAAAGAAAAAAAAACTGCCTCCGTGGAGGGGGCCAAGAATATATCTACCAGGGCCGACATTGTCTGATGGAAAAAAAAATCTCAAAGTAAGTAACACTTCAAAATATCGCGTGTAGCGAATTTCTTTTAAAGAGGGAGAAGCCCCTTTAAGCTTCAATGGAGACCACGGGTAGGCAATAGGCTAGGTATAAAAACGTTAGAAAAACTGTTTTGACAAAGTTTTAGGTAAGGAGTGATTGTTTTGATTTTTCTATGGAAGAAGTTTGGCCATTGTTATATTTAATATGTCGATATTTTGTGTTAATTGTAACTGAAGAACTGATATTCTTACTTGTATTTTTGATTTTGATTGCGTAACGATATTATAATAGCAATTATAGGCTCTCGTGTGGAGGTACGGGTTGATATCCTTCATAATGAAAAGGACAATTTTGCTCAAAGACATCAAGTTGTAGGGACAGCCTGCAACATCATGTATGAATAGCCTTAGAACAATTATATAAGGACTCATTGTACGCTGAATAATCATTATTGTAATCTATTCTTAGGTGGTGCGCGAATCGGAAAAGAAACCAATTAAACAAACAGTGCCACATCATGAGCCAACTCCGTAGAGCAGCAACTGATAGCAGCAACGGGAACAACTATAAGGCGATTACCTTTATTCTGACCTTTCTGCTAATTCTGGAGTGTCGCGGAATAATTGTGTACGACTGTAATGACTACAATACAGACATTATAAAGGTATCAATTAGGGACGTGGCGCAATGCCCGGAACCGGAATCTGAATACTCGAGTGTCGATGCCCAAATTAAAGTGATTCAGCGAAACGAAATAAACATCATACAGGTCTGGACTTGTTTAATCGAAATAACTCGGTTAATCACCCATTGCGGAATGCATAGCCATAGTTCGGTAGTGGCCGGCGGACTTTCAAATTTTGTGCACCGAATCGGGGCAGACGAATGTTTATCCTTACATCGTTATCGAAGCATACGGTTGTATCACCAGGATATAGGAGGTATAGCGATGAACGGGACTACCACAGCTTCGCTGACCATCGCTGGGACGGTGAATGCAGAGGGTACCTGTAAAGGCACTACCTACCACGAAGGAGGGCGCACCTGGGAAGATGTAATCATTACCGCTTCTATAAAAATTCAAGCGAGTGATTATTGGGCAAAAATCAAAATGGATGAAAACCAGATACAGCTGGTAGGAGGAGTAACCTGTTCATTTCTAACAGGATACTGTTTCGACACGACGCTAGGAGAAAACGTCTGGAGAAGTAACACTCAAATCCCGTGTGAGCTTACTTTATCAAGGAAAAGCGGAAGTGGTAACCAATGAAAGCAATAGGGAACGCTACGTAGTAGTGGAAAGTCAAGACAAGATATTTGCTCTTACTTTACTGAAAAAAGGAATAAAGTGTCATGCCGAAATCTGGCAGACCGAGCACCCTAGGATAGTAATCTGGATGAAAGAAACAGGAAACGTATTAGACCCACATATGGAAATACTACCATACAATACGGACCTGATGACCTATGTAAACAGTAAATTCCTATACGTAGAGCAAGCGTATAAGAGGAATCTGGAAAAACTCCATTTAGATACAATTCATCGGAGATGTCTGGTACATCGAGAAGTACTCAGAAACCGTTTGTTAATGGCACCCCTGATACCAACCTTGATTAGTCAGATAGTCCAAGAGGATGGAGGACATGTTGGACGTGTACTAGGGGAAGTACTCTACATTATGAGGTGTGTACCAAAATCCGCAAGTATTAGGCGAACCGACAAATGTTACCACGAATTACCCATAGAAGTAAATAACCAATCCAAGTTTATAGCCCCAGTGACGCGGATCATTCAAGATCACGCGGAGGAAATAGACTGTAACGGACTTATTCCCCCCCTTGTATTTTATAGACAATGAATGGATTGGCCTAGCGCCATACCCCACGATTAAAAGGGCGCCAAAGGAACTAGAAGTAGAGACATCGCCCAAGTTGAATTTTTCTCCTATATTACCAATAGGTTCAGCAGGGTTATATACCCAAGACGAAGTCCATAAAGCGCAGAAAATACTAACATTTGGATCCGAAAGGAAAGCAGTGGAAAATATAGTCTCCAGGCGAGTTGTGGGACTCGAGACGACAGGGCAAGGATTTTCAACGTTGAACATATTCAATTCGGAAGAAATGAAGGAATTAGCCCATTCGACAATGAAACAAATATGGGGATGGTTTACCGACGTCGGGATGTTTATGAGTGGTCTCATAGGATTCTATACCATATTCAAAGTAATTAAATATGCAGTTGGAGTAACCCTGAACGGACTACGTTTATATAAAATAGTAGGTTGTGGCATCACCCTACTAGCAAGCTTATGGAGCAATCTTACGATGTGGATCATGTATCGCCAACGAGAATCAACACCGCCAACTAATCCGGGTGAAAATTCTAATGCGGAAAACATAGATATTGAAAACGGGAAAACCCCTATGGGAAGTCCCATACCGCGAACAAAAGTCTATCCGGACTTATCCGTCGAACCCCACTGGACGAAACGAAACGAGGCAAAATAAACAATGAACTCTTAATTTAGTAATGTCAAACGGCAATTTAGTGCGGTTCGAACGAATCGGAATTAAATCGACTAAATATCAGCGAAAAGTCAGAAAAGGTCGCCTTATAACACAGCATTCCAGCAACGAGACAACGCCAGTGTTTTCAGCAAAAGTGCGTCGAAAGCTCGGGAATGTCAAGTGAAAAAGTCAATTCTTAAAATGCCGATACCCGCGTCCGACAATATAAACATAGTGTTTAATTAGGTCATAGAAAGATAAGAGTCTCTCAGAGGTAAGAGGAACCTCCATATAGTGAACAGGACCGGACTTAACTTTAGTGTAGGGCCCTAGAGGATTGTGGGCAGTTAAATTTTTGGTTTTATATTTTATCATTTTATTAAATACAGGTCCCAATCACTTATTTTGGGAAAAAGTCAAGGCAAGATGTAGCCTTGGACTTTTTTTCAAAGGAGGGAGTATTGTAACAGTTCGCCTTATGAGAAGACGCCCTGTATTTTATTTTTAATTGTGTGGTCTCACATATTTATCTGAATAGGAAAAATTGAAGTTCATGGGGATACGATATCTTACTGAACGGATGTATATAGGATTTGTACGTGCTAAAGGCATATTTCTTAACCACAAAATACAGTGGGTTTATTCATAGTTACTTTGTAAGGGCCAGACGAAAAAACTCATTATTATTGATACACTTTGTTTATGAAACGCAGCTGGGTCTTTTGAAAAGTCAGCGATAAGCTGGGAACGTTATGCTAAAAAACCACTTAAATACTTAACGAATCACGAAGCGACTGAAAGAACTAAATGATAGAATTGAATTCTCTGATTGGATGTATGGGCCGTAACTTTGCCATTCAATTTTGAGAAGGGAAATATCCGCTGACTCAGGAAAAATAATTAGAGTGGGTTTTGCCGGGAAGTCGTGAGGTGTCCGTCGGTGATTTTGGGTCGTCGAAGGGTCGATTTGAGAGAAAATAATTAGAGGGTTTAAGTTTGGGGAGTCGTGAGGTGTCCGTCGGTGATTTTGGGTCGTCGAAGGGTCGATTTGAGAGAAAATAATTAGAGTGGGTTTTGCCGGGAAGTCGTGAGGTGTCCGTCGGTGATTTTGGGTCGTCGAAGGGTCGATTTGAGAGAAAATAATTAGAGGGTTTAAGTTTGGGGAGTCGTGAGGTGTCCGTCGGTGATTTTGGGTCGTCGAAGGGTCGATTTGAGAGAAAATAATTAGAGTGGGTTTTGCCGGGAAGTCGTGAGGTGTCCGTCGGTGATTTTGGGTCGTCGAAGGGTCGATTTGAGAAAAATCAATTAGAGGAGAATTTTTTTGAGATAAAGTCGGAAAACTAATTAAGTAGTAGAAAGAAAGGGGTAACCGAGAGTTCAGTCGCGAGTTATTCGAAAAGGGTGATATTCAAGGTACTTTTGGGAGTTTGGGAAAAACCCGATTTTCCTTTTCTTCTTTTGGGTTGCAAATTCGACGAGTGAAATTCGGAATTGGTGTTAGATTCAGCGAACCATAAAAGGATTAGCCGCGTTCAATAGCTGAACGGAGGAATAGAGCTATTGGTAAGTAAGTTTTAGGGTTTTTTCGTCTGGTGGCTAACCATATAATTTTATTGAAACACTGTGGGTGAATATTTATTTAAATAAATTGTCTCATATAGAGTTGTCGAATAAAGGGTATGCTTATGAATATTAAATCGAATGCCGGTTGAGCATGCTCTTATGGTCTGGTTGTTAATTTGATGGTCTGGTTTCTTTTTGCTTATTTTTGTCGTTAATATTATATTAATTTGTAAGTTTCGAATTTCTTATATATTTTTTTTTTATTATACTTATCAACTTTGAAAGCGGTGTATTATTGCCGGTAATTATACTGGTAGGAGAGCAGGGGAAGAAGGGGAACATAGAGTATATTTATATCTCACAATACATGAGAGAACTCACTAGGAAAAGTTCATAAGAGGTATCAATGGCATATCCCGACAAAGCGCCTGGAAGGACTTAAGTGAAGAAGTTTTCTATACTAAAACAGTGCCTATTTGATAGGAGAAGCTAAGCCAAACCTTTGGAGGGTGATTACTTCTGCAGACAACATCTAAGATAGTTCTCTGGTAAGTATCATTCTTCGTTTCTAAATTTCAAATGGTGACAGCGGCTGCTCTAATTTTAAGTTTGGCTATAGTTTTCCCTAGCAAAAAGTATCTTCCGCTTTAAATACAGAGTTCAAACCCATCATAGGGGTTACATTAGTAACGTTAGATTCGTCAAAAAATCCTTTTTTCGGAAATTGCTTGTCAAAAAATGGTCGCCATTTGAAAAATAATAGTTAAACACGAAAATGTTATTTTGTAAACTTGTCTCATTCATATTCAACACACTAGTCACTAAAACTCCGCTATTGCAATTTTCTGATATCACCTGAGGTCCATAGATTAGTTTACGTCCGATCATGGCCACCTAGATGCAATTTTAAAAGTGACTCTGAAAAAATCAAGTAGGCTGAAAAACTTCCGGAAATGTCAGTTTCTGATCCAGAATTGTCTCAGAAATCCAAAAATGTTACAATATACAGGGTGTTCCATTTAAAAATTCAGAACCGGAGCCATTTCCGCTGAAACCGGAAGTGACCGGAAAGTGAAAAATATGTGAAAACATTCCTCTCCACATACCATTCAACTATACCAAATCTCATTTCAATTCTCCTAATAGTCTAGAAATTATGACTTGTCTAATAGATTCGTTGACACCGGGTATATATATATATATATATATATATATATATATATATATATATATATATATATATATATATATATATATATATATATATATATATATATAATATAATATAATATAATATAATATATATATATATATATATTATATTTATATATATATATATATATATATATATATATATATATATATATATATATATATATATATATATATTATATAAATATAAAAATCTCGATGGATATACAGGGTCCTGCAACAGTGGCGCGGTGTTCCATATCTCTATATAGGAAGCAGATAGGAATCTAATTTTCTATAATATTACTTTATTGCTCGAGCTCGACAAAATAAAAATATTGGCGGTCACACAGGGTGTTCGATTTTTTCTGGGCGGATCCCAACTGTGTCTTTTTAAATGGCAACCTATATTTTTTTATCGCTTTTTCGGTTTCTTCATAGAAAATAAAATAAACTTTATGTATATCTGCATTTCGAAAATATTGACGGTTTTCGAGATATCTAGCATGACAGGTTTTTTTTTCCAATATTCGTCACTCAGAATATTTGAAATTATAAAGTGGTGCCAAGTCCAGTTGAAATTTTTTTTTGGTCGAATATTCTACATTGGTAACTCTCTCAAACGATATATCTGAAATCGACCTGTGATATACAGGGTATGAAAAACCGCTTGCCAAATATTGTAAATGAAAATTTGCAAAATCTTCCTTATATTAAATGGAACACCCTGTATATTATTGATCCATAAGAAGCGCCAACGAAACCTCTACAAATTTCATTAAGTATTCCCTATGGCTAAGTTCAATAGTTTTTCTTAAATGAGCATTTCTTTCGAAAAATGGTCATTTTTTCAAAGCGAAATCCATTTGACGACTGATAAAAATATACGAAAGATAACTTGTTTCAATTTTGTACATTAGAAGGTGTCCAAACAAATATTTTTCAACGAAATAAATGTATGTACCTATCACTTTTTGCTAAATGGAAAATTATTTTTTCATTGGATGCAGAATTTCACTCATAAATCGTGCAATATCAAACCAAACAAGTTAAAAGAAAAAAACATTATAAATAACTATTTTTTCATGTTATTATATTCATTCAGAGCTTGAGTTCTAGATATTCAAATTTGTCAACTGGCAAATTACAAAACTACAAAAGGGAGAGTTTAATTAAGTTTGATAATGAAACTTTTATAAAATATGTTCAACATGTCTTCCATTTTCTTGAATGCAGAGCTGAAGTCTATGTTTGAAAGACTGTTCTACCCTGCGCAAGACAGCTGGTGTAATGCTGCGAAAAGCATTCGTTATTCTAAGTCGCATATTTTCGGGAGAAGTTGGTGGCTCAACGTAAACCATATTTTTTATGTATCCCCATAAGAAAAAATCTAGTTTCGTCAAATCTGGTGATCTAGCGGGCCACCGTACAGGCCCATTCCGTCCTATCCATTTATTGGGAAATACTTCATTTAGATGATCTCTCACTTCTGCCGAATAGTGAGCAGGTGCACCATCATGTTGTAACCACATTCTATTGCGGAGGTCAAGAGGAATATCATCTAACAAACCTGGTAAATCATTTCGTAAGAAATTGAGATACATTGCACCATTCATATGTCCCTCAAAAAAGTATGGACCAATTACATATTCTCCAATGATGCCTCCCCAGACATTTATCGACCACCTATGTTGATAATCCACCTGTCTCAATAAGTGAGGATTTTCTGTCGCATAATAATGGTAATTATGTCGATTTACAAATCCATTTTTATGGAATGTCGATTCATCCGACCATAAAATATTATTGAAAAAATATTCGTTTCGACGAATTTTGTTCATGGCCCAATTGCAAAATCTCACTCTTTTCTCGAAATCAGCATACAGTGGTTCTTGATGTAACTGAACGTGGTATGGATGCAAGCGACGTTTCTTCAATACTCGTTGCACTGATCTCTCACTTATATCCACTATTTCCCCAATTTGTCGTTGACTCCTACTAGGATCTTCTTCAACAGCAAGAAGAACTTGCAATTCATTATCTTCATTAGTAGCTGGCTTGATGCGCTCATGTTTGGAATAATTAATAGATCCAGTTTCAACGAATCGTCCCAAGACCTTTCGGAAAGATCTTTCATCTGGATGCCTTCTATCTGGATACCGTTGAGAATAAATTCTACTTGCCAATAAACAATTCCTGTCTGATTCACCTAATATGAAAATCATATCAATCAAATCACTTTTTGATAACAACATTCTGATGAAATTATACCGACAGTTCAACTTCACGATTGACTAAAAATTTCAATATTCATTTGCAGCCAAATATTTTGTTCTGTCATTTGCCAGACTACTTGATTTCCAATTAATATTTCATTCGCTGAAAGGTGGTTTTAGATCGAAAGAATATGGCACAAATTCCGAGATTTTTGAAATTATTGTAACTATTCAAGAATGTCCATTTTGTGGTGTAATTCGCAACTTGTTTATCTAGCAACAGGTAATTTTAGGAATGGGCGATATTTTAAGGAAAGGGTATTTTTTGTATATTCTTATCAGTCGTCAAATGGATTTCGCTTTGAAAAAATGACCATTTTTCGAAAGAAATGCTCGTTTAAGAAAAACTATTGAACTTAGCCTTAGGGAATACTCAATGAAATTTGTAGAGGTTTCGTTGGCGCTTCTTATGGATCAATAATATACAGGGTGTTCCATTTAATATAAGGAAGATTTTGCAAATTTTCATTTACAATATTTGGCAAGCGGTTTTTCATACCCTGTATATCACAGGTCGATTTCAGATATATCGTTTGAGAGAGTTACCAATGTAGAATATTCGACCAAAAAAAAATTTCAACTGGACTTGGCACCACTTTATAATTTCAAATATTCTGAGTGACGAATATTGGAAAAAAAAACCTGTCATGCTAGATATCTCGAAAACCATCAATATTTTCGAAGTGCAGATATACATAAAGTTTATTTTATTTTCTATGAAGAAACCGAAAAAGCGATAAAAAATATAGGTTGCCATTTAAAAAGACACAGTTGGGATCCGCCCAGAAAAAATCGAACACCCTGTGTGACCGCCAATATTTTTATTTTGTCGAGCTCGAGCAATAAGGTAATATTATAGAAAATTAGATTCCTATCTGCTTCCTATATAGAGATATGGAACACCGCGCCACTGTTGCAGGACCCTGTATATATGTATATAATAAGATGTATATAATAATCCATGGCGTGGTTTCACTGTGCGTCCATACATACAGTTGTTGTCTCCATTGATATACCGGCTAACTCGGCATCTCTTTTTGAACGAAGGTGATGAAATTGGAAATCTGTTTTTATTGTTGGTGGGAACAATAAACACTTATCGTATGTAATACTCTAGCGGACATCTCAGCATCCTTTTTTTATATGCAATTGAAGTTTTAGAAATCAAGTATTGTATACCTGCGACCATAAGATATATTTACAGATAAGGACGTACTAACGGTGGGTTTGGATTATTTCATACTGAACTGTTAAATCAAGTTGAATAATTGAAATTTTGGAATTAAAATATATAGAATTAATTTATATTTTATATTAATTTGTTACTATTACTGTTTATGACAGACAAAAGATAGTTTAATATTGAATCTACGCAGAACAGAAGCTTTTGCTTATTGCAGACCTGTATGTTAACGTGATTGTTTTTAAAATGTATAACAGGTGTGTAAGTAATATATAGTTGAACAAAATATTCCTCCTAACCGAGATAAAGGAAGATTTATTTTAAAAAAAATGATTTTGAAATTAACATATTTAACTACAAGAGATCAAAAATATGATAAAGGTCAATGGAAGTCATTTTGAACATTTATTGTAGAATTTATTTTTATGAAACCTAATTTCGTTTATCTTCATATCGTACTAGTTGATAATGAACATTATCAATTCTGAAATTTGTAAAATAAAATTAAAATTGATAAAATGAATTTGAACGAATAATCAGAATAAAAAATGTGTAACAATATTATATTAAAACGCCAAAATCACCAAAACTTCATCAACAAGGTAGAAGGGAAACGTTGATCTCAAAAATATTGGGGAATAAAAAAAGTCATTAGGATGACTAGGGCTGAGGAGGGAGGTACTTTTCGAACACTGCCGTACGCCTCTAGTAAATTCGAGAAACGTTTACTACAAGTGTTTTTACGTACAAAATGAATTAAGATGCACAATCACATGTTTTGGATATCCGCATAAGGAATTTTTCATTGTACAGTCTCACCGAGCTTCTATATTATATACCCATAGACAACACTGCACGTGTTTAGTGTAGAAAAATTCGTGGTTTTTTCCTTATTTGTTACTCAGCGTTCGTAGTGAGTGGTACTTTGTTGTGATTTGTAATGTACTCGTTTAGGAAACGAACACATGCCATGGTGGCAGCGGCAAAAAATATGGGTAAGTACATTTTCCGTGTACTAAATATTTTAATAAATTCTACCACTAATTCCAAAAATTGCTTTTTCCGCTCCGAACCATTCTTTTAGTTTCTTTGGACAAGTTTGAGAAAGAAAAGTCCATATAAGCTTTTTTAAAAGAAATATTTTTGTTGATATAAGCGGACAAACATTATACGGGTAGAAGGAAATGGAAATAGTAAGTTCAAATTGACTGTGACCCTTTTTGTATCTGAAGACAAAAATAATCTTAACCTATTTTTTTCTGATATACAAAGTAATTTATCAAAACGTACCGAATCTTGAGTATCACATATCTTTAGAATTATTTAACCGATTTAAATGATATTTGCACAATAATAAAACTATCTGAGACTGAGCTAAAGCTAAATCAAACGGGTCGAAACTCCAGGGCCAGAGTTGATTTTTTTCGGCTTTAAACAATCATAGTTTTGCAGAATAATGGTCGTTATTGAACTATACTTTGTCAAGTACAACATTCTGTAACTTTTACTACTATTGTATCACCAAAAAATTAACAAAAATATATATATGAATAAGAGGCAAAAGTAATTTCATGCACCCCATTTATTTTTCTGAGTGATTTTTTAAACATTTTTCCTACTATTTGATTTTGTATATCATGACTTCGGATGTAGAGGAGAAATGACCTTTATAACGCAATTTTACTCAATTCGAGTAGTGTGCAGCGTCGAACTTAAAATTTTATTATGTCAGAATTTAGTGGTAGAACTTGGTTAAACCACATAAATGTACCAACCAGTTTTTGAATTTGAATATGTGTTAGCTTTGTTAACATATTTCAATTAATCTTGAGATGATATAGGACGTCAAATTTCGAGAATTTTCATAATAATTTCTAACCATTTCCCCTCTACTAAGTCTTACTGAACAGCTTCAGTTGGTAGGATATGGTTCTTAAAAACAATAATAAATGAGGAGCAAGAGTTAAAGGGTGCTGCGTTTAGTAAAATACGAAAAAATGGAATCCAACCCTAGAATTTTGAGGTGATAAAACATTTTTAGTTCAAAACTTTCCATCATTCTAAAATACTGTGATGAAATCAAGTTATTAACGTCTCAATTTGTGGGAATTTTATTTCGAAATTAACAGATAATAATAATAATGTGTCTTTATTATTTTGAAATCCATATAACATACCACATAATCGCAACAAGGAGGCGGTATTGAACTTAGTTGCTCTTCCATACAACCTCCTGCTCTTCCATACAAATAGATATTAATATAATTTGAATAAATATTACCTTTTTACTGAAAGGCCAAAAAGGTGCAGAAAATCTTTTTTGCCATTAATAACTTCCCCACACCATTGTTAACTAGAAGGGTGCTTGATTATATATAATATATATAATAACTTCCATTCATTGACTTTTTGTGGATAGTCATAGATTTCAATATATTACATGAAAGATGTTGATTTTGAAAAATATCAAAGTGAAAGTGAAAAAGTGCGGCCCTGAATATTTTAACTGTCCGAATAGTTTTAGGTTTGAATTAGATACTTTTATTATATGCATCTTTGTTTTCAAAGACAAAATGGCCTCATTTCATACTAGGTACCTACCGTGTTACTATGTCCATTTCCTCCCGGAACACCCTATATATAAAGAATTGACTTTATTGGTTTTAATTTTCCAAAATTTTCTTCAACATTCTTTAACAAAAGCCCAAAGCGTTTCAGAAGTCATTGTTATTCTAAGCTTTTGTGAAAGCACTTGCACAATGTGGATCTGTATGAGTGCGAGAGACCGTCACGACAGTGCTCTCTCTCTTGAACTCATACAGAAATACAATGAACAAACACCCACTTTCTTAACAACTAAAAAACAAAGGTTCACAATAATCAGTAACAGTGATATCCAAAATGCTTTCGGGTTAATGGATGTTTTGTATCTAGAATTTTGGAAACATTAAAATTTTGCTTTTCTAATATTGTTCTAAATAGGTATAGTACAGGCGTTGCGTGGATTTGAGTATAGTGAAACTTTCATCTACTGGGTGTCTCTAGTATATTGAACATCTCTCAATTTTTCAGATATCTCTGAAGAAAGCTTTACGGAAAGCGACGGAAGCGAATATGTTTTCAGTTCTACTACGAGTAGTTCTTATTGTGATACATCAGTCGATAGATCAAAAGAAACTGTGGCTGGATACCTCGAAGTGAATCCAACTATTTTAAGAAGTGCTCAATTACAGACGATTTCGGCTGCTAGCATGGGAGGTAAGCTGTTACTTTCCGAAATACTGATAAGGAATTTTACAAAAGTAAAAATCATGAGCTTATTAACATTTTTAATTTTACCGTTTCCTGGTCATATTTATAGCAAATGTAATGTAAGATAAACGCAGCATCTGAACTATGTAATATGAAACAAAGAAGCTAAATAACCTATTTAATTCATTCCAGGATGCAGTGACGAAATTGACATAATAGTGTCCGAAAGTGATAATTTCACCACATTAATGCCAGTAGAATATGCAGTCAAAACAATTGCAAACAACAATTATGATAGTAACTCTAATGTCATTACAAGTACGCCTACTATTAACCGAGATAGAGAGAAATTGGGTAAGAAATTCAACCGAATATAATTTTTACGAATGCATTTCAGCAGAATGGGAAATACAGAGCACTCTTACCTGATACTATAATTCATACAACTCAAATAACATAATTTAATTAATTTCAGAATGCAGTGGCGAAGTTGCCATGATGACGTCTGAGAGTGGTATTTTCACCGCATTAAAGTCTATAGAATATCCAAGTAATATGATTGCAAACGGCAATTATGATAATACTTCCTCTGCCTGTACAAGTACGCCAACTACCTACCAAGATAAAGAGAATAGTGTGGTCTATAAAAGGAGGAGAAAACATCACTGTCCCTATTGTGATGTGCAGGTGAACAATTTTCCAAGACACCTAGAGAGGCAACATGGTGATGAACTAGAAGTGGGACGCTTTCTCGCGCTGGATAAAAAAGATCCAAATCGAAAAAGGATTATCAACAAAATAAGAAAAGAAGGGGACTTTATCTCTGGCAATTGCATACCTGTTCAAAAACGGAAATTTGATAATAACAAAGGAGCATCCAGTGATACGCTACTCCCTTGTATTCACTGTAAAGGTAAGTTTGGAAAAGAAGATGTGAGATCTCGACCTTTTACTTCTCAAGCAAGGGTTTTCATAAATGCGTACTGAGTCAATACGATTAACACTACTTTTGTCGATTTGAAGAGTTAATTTATAAAGCCACTTCATTTTGAAAACAAAATATGTATCTGTGTGGTTACAGCTCTGAAAAATAACTCAGCATTCAATTAATATTATATTAATTAAATATTTGAAATTGAAATTAATTGTTGTATTTTTCAATTTCATTTGTTTCATTTCAGGATACTATATGAAGAATACATTGAGACGACACGTTGCTCGTTGTTCCCTGAATGCAGAAAAAAAGAACAATAATAGGCGCCATCGACATCAGTCAGACAGCCAGACACTACTAGCTGGATATTTCGGACCAAATGATCCTTTGCGAATATCCGGGGTTTTGCAGTCATTAAAAGCTGACATCGTGTCTTTGGTCGCAAAAAGAGACAAAATAATATGCGAAGTTGGGCGAAGGTACGTCAAGTGCCATAAAGAAAGACATTTAATTTCCGTAGCGAAACGTTATATGAGAAGGCTGGCAAGAATAGTGATAGAAGTTAGAAAAATACTGGAGGACAAGTCGCTTACTCTCGCTTCTCTGTTACACCCTAAGAAATTTAAATATATAGTTATAGCTGTTAAAAGTATTACAAATTACGATGCTGGACAAAAGGCATTTGGTTCTCCTTCTTTTGCCCTCCAAATGGGGACCTTGATGAAAAAAGCTATTGCAGCATATTACTCTTTAGAGGTACAAGAAAATATGAACTCGGATAAGCTGGATGAATTGAATGTCATGAAGAAACTGATAGAAGAAGAATATGCCATCGAAATATCGACTGAAGCTGCACAAAACTCACCTGACTCACCTGAGTTGATAGCAATGATGTCCTTTCATGTACCCCAGAGAAACACAAGGAATAAATATTTATTAGCTACTTCCACATATAACACCAATGTGGGGAAAAACTCTCCAATAAATAGAATTACAGACTCATTCAACAGTTACTGTTCCAATTTGGACGTTTTCTCCATGTCCTTACAAATGTATAAAAGTAACATAAGGAAAATATTCAATTTTTAATCATTTATGTTTTAGATTAAGCATTTAGATCATTTACCTGTTGAACGCCAGTTTAGTTAGCACAATCTGTATTTTAGTGGATACTTGTTTGGGTTCTTTTACCTGTATGTGTCCCGAATTTAGAATAAATAAATAAATAAATAAAAACATCAATGTAGAGCGCTTTAACAAACCAACGATAGTACCAATTGCTGAAGATTTGGCAGTAAGTTTGTCTCTTTATTAATTGATTAATGTGGTAAATAAGTGTTTCAAAATTGAATCTTGTATCCTTTTTCTGAATATAATGCTTTTTGAGTCAGTTTCTTTTTCAAGGAATCTTAGAGTTTAGTACCTTTTAACAGACTCATTATACTCGATTTGTATTCCGAAATGAGCTTTCAAATTATTTCCCCTTCAATGAACCACTAACTGTTCGACAATATTTCAATCAGTGGCACAACAATTTGTTTTGTGTACTATCACCTGTTTTCAGGTGAAAATTTACTGAACGTTGCATAAGCATCACTTTTAATATGTTGTAATTCGGCCCATAAAACTTGTTAACTCTTCCAAGATTTCCTGATCGATATTTAATCACTTCTAGAAATATTAGAGGTATTTAAAGCTTTTATAACTTTTTCCTGAACAACACTTGCATATTTCTATCTTGTTCTCTCAGAATGATAATGCTTAGTCAGTGTCGATACATTCTTCTTTATTTTCATTAAAGAGCCCAAAGGTTACTTTATGTGAACTTTTGAAAATATCTAGCTCATAAAATCCTGGAACCAATGTTCCATAAACTCGTAGCACAGTTTGTGGTCGAAACCTCCCCAAAACCAATTACAAGCAAAAGCTGTTGTTTTATTTGACCAGAAACACCAATATGAAATTTTTGCATGCCTCACTATTGCTACTACATATTTTTTTTTCTGTTTCAGAAGCTCAAAGTGTATCTGGAGAGCATATTATCCGCGGCCAAGGAGCATCTCATACAAAATGACAAAAACGAAAATGCATTTAGGGCTATTATAGAAGCAGCATACTGTAGTCTATTACTGTTCAATAAAAGAAGAGTAGGAGAGCTTCAGAGGATTACACTGGATATTTATGAACGATACATTAACGAAGAGATAGAATCGGGCGACTTTGATATGCTGCTATCACCAGCAGAGAAGATCTGCATCAAAAAATTAAAACGTATTGTTGTACGTGGAAAACGAGGCAGAGGTGTACCAGTGCTCTTTGAGAAAAACATTAAAGAGGCCTTAGATATCGCTGTCGGATTTAGAAGCAATTTCTGTCTAGCCAATAATCCATATTTATTCAGTATATGTGGTACAGATGGACCTATAAGTGGCTATCATGTTTTTCGAAAACATGTAACGAAAGCATTGGGAGATCCAAAAAAAGTTGCTTCCTTAACTTCAACAAAGTTGCGGAAGCACTTGGCCACGATTTCGCAGATACTGAAGATGGATCAGGAAGATTTAGAGCAATTAGCAAGTTTTATGGGCCATACCACTAAAACCCATCAAGAGTGGTATAGACTGCCATCTGACATATACCAGACTGCAAAAGTCTCTAAAATTTTTCTGATGTCTCAAAAGACATCAATTCAACAATATAAAGGCAAAAGCCTTTCTCAGCTGGATGTTGATGATAGCATTCTAGAATTGGAAAGTGACAATGAAGAAAATGTAGTTGAGGATGGCAGGCCCCAGAACTGGCCCACTACATCCGTTGCTCCAACATCGACCAATGAACAACTACAAATGGAGACTGTCTCTTGTCCGAGAAAGCCAAAAATTTTAAGGAAACAATGGTCTGAACAGGAAAAGAAACTCACTGAAAATTTTTTTAATGATCATCTGAGGAAATGTAGAGCACCTAGAAAAGATGAAGTCCTATCTCTGATGCAACAGCACCCTGGAGTTTTTCAGGACAGAAAGTGGGACTCCATTAAAGTATATATTTGTAACAAATATAATAAAAATAAATAAATGAAGGGCTAAGGGGGTAAGGGAACTATGCCGTCCTAAACTGCATAAAAATAATTTTGTTAGTTCAGGTTGTATTTTCGCCCTACCCTTAGAAATATTTTCTGATTTGGATTACCATGTTTGTTTTGTTAATCAATAAGTGCACTTTATATTTGCTAACAAATTATCATTTCATTTTATTGATCACCACATTTTAGTTTAATTTTTAATAAAAAAAATTTTAAAATAACATCGTATGCCATTGAATATTTTAAAATTTCTCGAGATACTCGAAACAGTGAAATAATAATCATAAAATGGACGCTGAGTGTATCACCCGAAAGTCAGGAATGCGAACTCAAAACCTTAGAAACGAAATAAAAACGAACAAAGCAAATAATTATATTGGAAGTTGTGTAATCCTTTAGATGTACCTAAGCGTATGTAGTTTTTGCAGACGCCTAGTAAACCTGTTATGTGTCACGGATTCCATGTAACCTGTTTTGGAGAACTCACTTATATACTCCGTACATATGCCGGAAGCCCACTGCAACGAAGCTGGACCGGATGCCCAGTGGTACATTATATATATATATATATATATATATATATATATATATATATATATATATATATATATATATATAATATATATATATATATATATATATATATATATATATATAATATATATATATATATATATATATATATATATATATATATATATATATATATAATATATATATATATATTATATATATATATATATATATATATATAATATATATATATATATATATATATATATATATATATATATATATATATATATATATAAATATATATATATATATATATATATATATATGTATATATATATATATATATATATTTATTGTGTACTGTTGTGTACTATTCGATAGTCGACGTTTCGCCATCATCTCAGATGGCATTATCAAGACGAGTTACTGAGTTACTGCTTCGCTTCGAGAGGTGTAATATATATATATATATATATATATATATATATATATATATATATATATATATATGTTAACTCGAAGATTCTCACGGATAAAGTATGATGAGCTGTTTTCTCGGGTTTCGCTCCGTGTTCTGTGTATTTTCTCCCCATAAGGATTATTTTCACAACGTTTCGGCAAAGTCTCATTTGCCATCTTCTGGTGATGTCTGGTTTTTTCAACTAGACTGATTAATTCGAACTCTGTGTCTCAATTTATAGGGATGGATGTTTCCCTTTATTATAGAGTAAAAGTATTAGTTCTCCTGAAGGCTAACTCCACCTCATCGGTGTTGAAACAGAAAACTAAGAAATTCCTAATACTCTTTGAAGGCCCTTATAGGGTAAAAAAAAGGGTACCTTCCATGCTAGCCATATGAAGCGGTATATTGAAGATTCCAACCCTAATACGGAGTTTCCATCCAAATCCTCTTAGGTTGGATTCTTGGGGAGAGATGAAGCGGTACGATGAAATGATGGTTGCCTACTTCCAGGCCTAATTATTTCGATATATACCTTACCTGTTCAATAAGTTGTAGCGCGAGCGTTTTTGTTTCCTTCCGTAAAAACGCTGTGTGTTATCTTCAAATCGTTCTGTATTCGACCATTTCATTTGGTTGTTTGATGATAGGTGTGACCTCGTGATTTTAGAAACTTACGAAATTCTGTACCAATTTTGACTGGGTTTCTCGTCTGGCACAAGTAATAATGGTGCATCATCCTTTAAATTGTACACACACCAATTCGAATTCATCTATTTATTACAGTTATCTTGAATATTGACCAATTACACTAAATCTATAAAATTCGGCCTAGTTTATTGAACAAAAATACCAGTAATCCGAACCCCGTACTTCCAACGAAACTGACCAAAAGTCGTTTCGTTACAATAGCCACTCCGTCAGTAGACAATTACAAAATCGAACCAATCAACAACACTGTAGGTGTGTATTACCACCAAACTGGCAACATTGTCCACACAAATGACAAACAAGTGGACATTATTAGTAAACAAAAACATTTCCCAATTCAGAGAAGCTTTTGAAAACAATTTCAAAATTCTTCATTTATTATTCGATACAACTCAAATCAGTGGCCATAGCATGAGTAAATTCAGATCAGAAGTAAAGACTCACGTTAGTCTTCTCATTCAAATTGCTAAATCGATACAAATGAAAGTTCAAGAAATAACATTTAATACCAAAAGATATAAAAGAGGTCTTATTGATGACATAGGAAGCATATTTTAATCAATCACTGGCAACCTTGACGCCTCTGATGGTGAATTTTACACCATTTCTATAAACAAGCTGAATAACGATGAACATCAATTAGAAAATTTATTGAAAAACCAAATATAATAATAATAATAATAATAATAATAATAATAATAATAATATCAATAATAATAATATCAACTCGACGTAAGGACCCGAAAAATGATGCATATCTATAGGAGTTTGCATCCCAAATCGTCCGTTCCACGGTTGTACTTCCCCCGACAACAGGGAGGTCGTGGACTTTTGAGTTTGGAGTGTCTACATGACAGAATGGTACTGGATACAGCCTGTAAAGTCGTCAGGAGTTCGGATCCCCTTCTCTGCATGGTCCGTGACCATGAGAGAGCAGGAATTGGAGCATTTCTTCTTAGGGCAGCTGGTCGAGCAGCTGATGAACTCGGTATAGTTTTCGACTCTGAACGAGGTGACTACAACTCTGTCACCGAGTTGGAACCCGTTCAGCAAAAAGCTCAGATAAAAGCCGCAGAGATCACCTCACTTCTGCGGAGACACAGGGATAAGCCGATGCATGGGGTCTTCTTCAATAACATTGAAGACCTTGGCTTATCAAAGCGCCTGACGTTCGCTTTTCTCAGGTCGAGTGGGCTGAAGTCGGAAACTGAGGGGTTCATCATGGCTTGCCAGGATGGTGTCTTCAACACCTTAGTCTACCGCAGTCGCGTGATGGGTATAGAGGTTCCTGACACAAGGTGCAGGGCCTGCCGCGAGGCGCCCGAGACCCTAATGCACTTGCTATCAGCATGTCCAGCATATGCGGTCTCGGCCTATATCCATCGACATAACGCGGCCCTAAGAGTGCTATATTACCATCTACGGCACTCTTACGGTATTGACGAGACACCGGTGTTGCCCTACGCTCCGGGGGATATTGAATCCGTTGTGGGGAACGAGAAGTGCCGAATTTATTGGAACTATTCGTTCCCCACCCTCAGGCTCATACAAGCTAATAAGCCTGATGTAGTCCTTCTCGACCACCAGACCAAAACGATATTTGTCGTGGAGTTTTCAGCTCCTGGCGAGACGAATATCGTCAGAAAAGAGGAGGAAAAACGGATAAAATATCGAGATTTTCTCTTCGAACTCCGCAGACTCTATCCAGATCACTCTGTCAAGATGGTCGTTCTGATTATTGGAGTCCTTGGTGGAATGATGTCTTCTCTACTCTCGAATCTCAAAATCATACCGGCTTGCCGCACTAAGGCAGAAATCTTAGCCGCACAGATGCAGAAGGCTGTCATTCTTGGCTCACTGCGTTTGCTCAGGGCACATGATTCTCGGACCCAATGATCACTTACCCCACGGTGTGGGGAGTGGTCATTGGTTGATTATGCTGGCGCGCCCTCCCGAATGTATCGGGGCTTCGGGGGATAGGGCCTGACCAGCGCACACTACGGTGAAAAAAAAAAAAAATAATAATAATAATATTGGAGTCCTTGGTGGAATGATGTCTTCTCTAGTCTCGAATCTCAAAATCATACCGGCTTGCCGCACTAAGGCAGAAATCTTAGCCGCACAGATGCAGAAGGCTGTCATTCTTGGCTCACTGCGTTTGCTCAGGGCACATGATTCTCGGACCCAATGATCACTTACCCCACGGTGTGGGGAGTGGTCATTGGTTGATTATGCTGGCGCGCCCTCCCGAATGTATCGGGGCTTCGGGGGATAGGGCCTGACCAGCGCACACTACGGTGAAAAAAAAAAAAAAATAATAATAATAATATTGGAGTCCTTGGTGGAATGATGTCTTCTCTAGTCTCGAATCTCAAAATCATACCGGCTTGCCGCACTAAGGCAAAAATCTTAGCCGCACAGATGCAGAAGGCTGTCATTCTTGGCTCACTGCGTTTGCTCAGGGCACATGATTCTCGGACCCAATGATCACTTACCCCACGGTGTGGGGAGTGGTCATTGGTTGATAATGCTGGCGCGCCCTCCCGAATGTATCGGGGCTTCGGGGGATAGGGCCTGACCAGCGCACACTACGGTGAAAAAAAAAAAAAAAATTATTTCCAAAGTCACATTTACATTTATCTGCTATTTACAATAGTTTGAAACAGAAATGAAGGAAGAAAGAAGGAAAAGCCCTGCTGAAATCAATTCTCAGATTCGTGCGTAGGGATTTTACATTTCTCTACTAAATTTAATTTATGGTAACCAAGGTATTCTAAATGGAAAATGAATAATATTTATTAGCGAAATGGATACAATTTGTTTCGCTGACTACTTCTGTTATTCAAAACTTCAATACAACTATAAGAAAATTACAAGTTGACGAACAAACCTTCAACCAAGATATAAAAGTAATTGAAAAATCAATTATAGAATTGAATAACAGAATGAGTTAAATAGAAGCAAAACTGAAATTCATAGAAATCTGTGAAAAACTCATGGAAAGCTTTTTATATTTACAAGAAAATGTGGATGAAGTTTTAGACTCTTATCACATTTGCACGATTGAATATCATTCATTCTTCAATCATAACACCGGAACACTTAGTAAATGCATTGTTAGAAATATCCCAAAACTTAGGGAGGAATAACCTTCCCCTCTCTCGAAATCTAGAGAAAGTCGCTCAATATCTTGAAATAATAGAGCTTCAATCATTTCAAACCAAATCCAACTTGGTTTTTGTACTCAAAATCCCATTAATAGAACCTGAAATGTATTCCTTATACCATTTATATCCTATTCCGATGTTTGAACAGAACAGGATTGCATCATATTCTGTCAATCATTCAACAATATATCGCGAAAGACGATGATTTTTTTATGTTTGTACCAATTACAGACATGAGTGTTTGTAAACCGTTGATAGATCGAACCGAATTCTGCTACTATATGTTCGCGTATCCAATTGACCAAAATTCAATCTGTGAAGCCCAAATCTTCAGTAGTTCAAGAAACATTCCAATGAACTGTCAAAGTTCTCTTTTCTTCAGCAAATGTTATAAAGTGCATAAAATTGAAACAAATTTATGACTTGTAATACTTTCCGAACCGCTACAAGTAACTGTGAACTGTCTCGGAAAGAACCCAAATACGGAATTAATTAACGAAAATTCCATAGTGACTCTCGAAACCGATTGTAGTTCATTTATCCGAATCACAAAAATTCAAGCGGATTCCAGATTTTCAAAACTGTCAAACGTTTCGTATGGATCACATCCAGTTCTAATTCCATACGATTGCTGAAACGAGATCCCGGACAAATCAAGCCTCCCGAAGTTGAAACTGCTGAAACTAAGTGACTTAAACGTCGACGATTTGGATGTCGCCAAGCATAAATTGGATTCTTACTCCAAAACCCTTGACGATTTGATAAATCAACCCTACGTAACCAAACATATTTCATGATTTACCTATTTGACTATCACACTCATTATTGTACTAATACTTTTGTACATTCTCTGTAAGTGCAGAAAAGGGCGCAGAAAAAACCTAGCTATCGAAGACTCGAGCTACCCTCCATCGCCACCACCCAAACCTTTCAGGCTCCTGAAAACTCTAGCCAGTATCTTCCCGAAGCGAAGACCCAACCTCAGAGACGGAATTCCAGAGGAAGAAGAAATCGACATCAACGAAATGTGAACACTATAGTTCTCCATTACAGCTATAAAAAGTTGCCGCATCGCACCAACTTTTTGAATATGAAGGGAGTTGTTATATGTTGTTTATTGACCTTCTCCATTCATAACCAAGGTGACTCGTAGTGAACAAGATCCAATGTCAACGCTGATGCTGCAGAATCAACACCTGCATATACGCAACTCTTCAAGACGACACAAAGACTCTTCTTCTTATTTTATTTTTAGAACATGTAAACAATATTTTCCTATAGATACCGCCCTGCGAGACGAAATGAGTTAGTTATTAGAATTGTATTCAAGTACACGCTTGTTACTTAATATTATTGTGCATTCTGTAACTCAGGGTCAGTACTGTTTCCCCATTTTCAAAATAAATATTTCAAAAGTGAGATGTAACATGGATAACAGAAACCTTTTAACTGAGAAAGAACTTGCTGATATACTAACAAGTGAATATTTTTGGGCCGATGAAGAAATTACAGGAGAAGATGGGGCAGGTCCTTCTAGCTCCCAATGTATAACAGCTGATGATGAAATGAATGTAACAAATATTATTCTTCTTGATGGGAACAAAAGCGAGGAAGGGGAATCTGATCATGAACTGTTTAGTGATCATGATACAGAAAGTGAGGATGGTGAGTGGGGACCCGAAAATGATGAAAACTCTGGAGCGGTTACAGAGTATAGTGGTAGTGAAAAAGAGGATACTAATGAACAAAATTTGGTGAAGACGAAGTGGAAGAAAATTTTTGTAGAAAAAGATTCTTCTATGAAAGATTGAATAAGAAAACTACAAAACCAAGTATGAAATGGTCACAGCAAGCTCCAGATAGAGGACGAGAGTGAGCAGAGAATATTCATACCATTCTGCCTGGTCTAAAAAGTCCTGCACGAGCAAACCCCCCATCTGAATCTCTATTACAAGCATGGAGATTGATTATTTCTGATATTATCTTGGCAGAGATTGGTACAAACACTAACAAAAAAAATGATCTTATGAGAGTGAATTATGTTTCATTCAAAACCAAACGTAACCCAAGTGAATTCCATCCCCGTTTCATACAACCCATAAATAATGTTGAAATGGAAGCATTCATTGGCCTATTATAGTTGCAAGGTATTTTCAAATTTGGCCACGAGGATCTGAAATCTCATTGGGCAGAGACATTTTTCGGTGTACCATGACGTTAGCTAGATTTCTATTCATTTTAGCTGCCTTTTTGGTTTCACATCTGATCTTACTCTTGTCAGCTACTTCCCAAAACAGAATAAAAGCGTCGTTCTGCTATCCTCTATGCACCATGACGATCGAATTGATGCTGCCACAAAAAAAACTGATATAATACTGTTAAATAATAGTACCAAAGCCGGGGTAGAGGCATTAGAGGAAAAGTGTGCCAACTATACTACATCTCGTCGTTCTAGAAGGTGGCCACTACAGTATTTTATTGTATTCTGAATATATCCGGAGTGAACAGTCGCATCCTATACCAATTTGCAAGACATGGAAAAGAAATTTCTCGATATAATTATCCAAAGAACCTTGGGTTAGCTCTTTGCTCTCAACACGTCCACACAAGAATTATTTGTAATTTTATTCCGCGACAAATTCGCGACAGAGTAGCAGATATTTTCAAAATACATCCTACAATTCGGCAGACAGCTGAAGAAACCCAGGAAAATGGAAAAAGGAAAAGATGTGGCCTCTGCCTCCCAAAAAAGACCGAAAAACTATCTATATTTGTAGAACATGTGAAAAACCAATTTGTCTGAAATGTTGCTGTACCGCTTGTCCAGACTGTTTAAATTAAATTTCATTTCACTTGAGTTTGTCATGAATGTTGTGATTGTTATTTTCTTTCGCCTGAATAAATGAAATTTGGTTTCTGAACATTCATGTCTATTTTTGAGATATGGGTCTATATGACGTGTAACGAAAATTTCGTTCCATTGCTAAAGTTTTAACATTTTGCATCGAAGTAATGCCGGGACAGTAGTCACTTCTTCTTTCAAATTCGAGTGAAGACCGCTTGCGCGAAAAAGATCGGATATCGATGGCATATCGTGAACATCGAGTGATTTTTGCTTCGGAACGGGACTTGAGTAGCGACCGTTGACGAATCGACAGGTTTGTGCAGAGAACGTGCTGTAAAGGCATTTTCTGGTAAAAGACCTACTTATACTATTTATTTTTTATTAAATTGTTTAGAAAGGTAGATTGATTGTTTACATAACTCATTGAGTAATTCTGTTGATTTAAAGGGAACAATTTTCGGAATTTTCCGAGGCCACGAGGATTGAGGTTAAACATTTCCTTTTATTTAAAGAATCGTTGGAAGGAATCGAATTTCAGTGTTATATACCTGTTAATGAGATCCCTTTGGAGAGGATCGATAACATATTTCTGGTATTCATTGAAATATGATCACTTTGAAGATTTTAGTTAAATTCCTCATGTTCCTTCGGGGATAGGAACTTGCTAGCCCAATATCGTGCGATCACGAATTTAACCATTCACGTTTGTTTGAACAGTGTCTACTCTGTATACCTTTTTCAGATATTAAAATAGAATTATTCCGGGGATTGATCATCGACTGCTAGTACAGCCGGACAAGGAACCAACAGAGGAATTTTTGAGGTAAGCATTTATTTTCTAGATTTAATTTGTTCATGATAAATGATCTCTCTGTGAGAAATGAATGCAAATCTGATAGAGTTGTTCTCTGTTCTTCTGAGCTGTGCAGCTCAGGTCTACCGGGTAGTATCTTGGGCCTTTACCGATTGTACCTGCCACTCCTGTCAGCGTTGAAGGTAGCTCTTTCTGAATTCAAAGTTATCTGACAAAATTTTGTTTAGGATTTGTTACCCAAAATTTATCTTCCTTTGGATTCAGAATTATCTGGCATATATTAGCCGTTTTGTCTTATTACTATCTTAATAACACCGGAAATTGCATTGCATGTCTTTACGATATCCTTACCAATTATCAAAGATTATTTTTCGTTATATTTAACCTGGCAGTTCGTTATCAATTGGACACCTACTGAATAGATTTTCAATAAAGTTCATAAGGAATTGATTCAATTATCAATTTTATTGTTCACCTACCACTTGTAGTGGAATTTACTATTCCCCATTTTCTTAGGAGAATACTGGCTTTTCTAGTTTCGTTTTTTCTTATTTTATTTTGTTTCAATTTTTCATTAACCTTTACTTGGTTTTGAAAGTAAAATTTTGTTAAGTAAAATTCAGAATATACCCTAAGGTTCTAAGGATATCCTTCGTTCATTGAAATATTGTTTAATCAATTCTGATTCATTCCGTTTGTTTTGCATAATATTGAGGTAGGCAAACACTGGGTAGAGGATTGGTATTACCAGGAGGTCCCATCGCTGACGAATTCTGATCGAAGGGGCTCAGTTAACCACTACAAACAATCGTCCTGCTTCATAGAGACCATTGAGTCGTTATTGTTGTCAAGTTAGGAACGATAACAAGTAACTGTTAGCCCAGTAGATTCCAGCCCAACAGCACTTCGTTAGGACCAGCTTCGTTCAAACCACCCACCCAGATATTATCCAACCAGGACCATCTTCCTTTGAATCAGATTGACAGATTTGTAAATGTTCTGAATTTTAGAAGCCTCCAGCTGATATTTTTTTGTTGTTTACATAATTTTGTTAGTTAATATAGCCTTCAGCTTTTGATCCTTGATGAATATAGCCTTCAGCTTTTGAAATTTTGATTAATATAGCCTTCAGCTTGAAATTTGTTATAGCCTTCAGCTTATTGTTGATTTTTTATTAATAAAAATTGTTAAATGTTCCTGCTGGTCTATTCTGCCTCCTCCCCAAGATAAAAAATTTCTTCGGTGATAATTATCTGTTATTTAATTTTCATTTGCTGCCTGGCGCCCACTTAATGAGCCAGTCAAGTCAACTTTGTTATATTGGAAGTAGTCAGTTTCGATTTGCTTTCGACTGTTACCCATCATTTGTTGAAACTTACTCACACCCTCACCGTAACATACTGAGCAGCCTATAAGCACATAAGTGATAACTTCCATATTTTGAACTTTGAGTTTTTACCTTTGCACATTCAGAACTTGGAGGGTTACATACGAATGGTATAAAAGTAGGGTAGTAGCAGTTACGGGTTAAATATATGTCAAAGTCATCATTTCAATTTCCTTTCATGTTACATTGCAAGTTAAATAGAAGCTATTAATAAAAAGGGTATTATTGATAGATACTACACTTGTTTCCTCATCGAATCAATTGTCAATGTCTTCAACTATAAGTAATTCCAATGAGGCGCCTATCTCCCCTGAATACAATATATGACTTTTTTTCACTCAGGTTGTTTTCATTGTTTTACTGAGAATACCCCTTCCCTTCAAATTTGCAGACGACTCGATGCCATCAACCTAAGATATCGGTTTTTCGAAACTTTTCAGATAGTGAATTTTGCATTGTGATTCACTCTAGAATTTATTTCTACGAAGCATTTCACTGGATAAGCTGTATCAGTTTATTTATCTGAATACCATTGTTTCAGTATTTTTCAGTACCCATAGACAGCGATTTCCAAAACTACTTTTGTTTCAATACTTTTTAGTACTCATACAGAGATAGGGACTCTCAAAACTATTTTTATGAATACTCAATTTAACATTTTCAATCATGGCAGGCAGAAATACAAATGTTTGTTTTGAAAAGGATAGCGCAGGCTCTTTTAGCATTTGATTTGGATATATCCAATTCTGTTTTCAGTTTGAAGCCAAGTCATCCAATTTTCGTTTTCGTTTGTTCAAAAATTAGAATTAGAAAACTTAAATACCCGAGTCAAGTATATAGGCGAATTCATTATCGAAGAAATGAACTTGAGAAGTTATTAAAATCGGATACGAAAAGTGGCGACTACAGAAGTGATGCGCGAATAATGATAATAATAGTAATAATAACAATAATAACGGTGCATTTCGTTTTTTAGACAATAAACCAATAACAAATTCAAATGTGACAAAAAAAGATAATCTTTCTATTGAAGATGCTTTACTTCCTTTTACTTTACTTCCGGCCCGCAAGAACATTTAATCAACGAGAGTAAAAACAGTGCCAATATTGTCTGTTCCACTCTCCTCAATATTAAAATCGCCTCTCTGAATATATCGGATATGAGTAGAATTAGCGATGAAAAAATTGAAAAATGTATTTCAAACGAAAGTACTGTTAAGTCGGAACAATACGAATTATCATCGGCGTCAGTGAATAAAAAACATGAAATATATTATTCGTGATAATAAATCAGTAACTGAATTTCACCTTTTTTATTTTCGGAACAGGCTTAGTAAATATGTCAATAACATTTGTACTGTAGCGATGAAATATCCTAAATATATGAAAGACGGTTCTATCATAATATTTGCGTTATGTAAAAACAATAACTATAGATATAAAAAGTTTGTAATTGTCATTAGAGGTCACTCCGTCCATGTTTTCAGTAATTATATTGATTTTTGTCATTCGAATAAAATTACTTCCTGTGTAAAGGGTACTGAACGCGAAGTCTTGAAAAAGCAGGTATTGCACAAAAAACCCTCTTTATATAAGAAAAAACTATTTTGCTCGCAAAAGAAGGAATTTTGGAACAAGAAAATCTCCTTTGACATAAAATCCGACTGTGCCATTAGAAAAATCAAATCTGAAGTTGAATTACATTGAGATAGGGATAAAAACGACCTGATTGATGTTTTGAAAATGCAAGAAGAACATTCTGAATACTTGCAGCAAGTTTGCATGCCGTTCAATATAAAAATGTTCAGCGAAGAACAATTCCACGTTTTAGATAAGAGCGGGGTGGATAAATTTTTTTGACGTTACAGGTGACATAGTGAGAAAATCAACTCCTAAAACAAAGAGAGTTCATTTATACTGCGCAGTTTTACCAATAGTCACAGGAAGAATTTTTCCTGTTTTTGAAATGATCTCAGGTACCCATTTTACCAAATCTATTTTCTCTCTATTTTATAAATTTCAAGTATTTTGTGAAAAATATTGCTAATATTCATGCCATCTTGCAATAGATTAGAAATAATAGATTATTTGAGAATCACTTACGATATTGCGTTGGGAAAAGCTGACATTAACAATAATTTCGTAACTTTGCATTTGTGTTGCGGCCATATTATTGAAAATTTCAGTAGAGATATAAATGAATGTTATGCTGATAATGAAGTGCGTGGATTTTTCAAAGACATATTGGCTAGCGTGATAAATATGGAATACTTTCACGAAATTGAAGATTGGTTTCGCTCCATGGTCGTGGTATTACTAAAAGTCCAACGTTAAACGATAATACGAAGTATAATTTCAACAAATTATTGAAAATGAAAGATTGTGGAATCCGTTCAGCTGATCAAGACAATAAAATCCAGGAGTCTAATAATCATATCGAAAATAATTTCGAAGGACCTATAAACATTTCGATAATATATTATAAGAAATAATTGGAATTAATAAATTTTCTTCGTCCGTTGAAATTGTGAATCCTAATGAATATTCAAGTGAGAAATTTCTCCATATCATACTTTCGAGATATTTACCATTTTGTTCACTATGGAAGGGAATAATTCTGAAAAAGAAGAGTATGGTACGCCATATTAGTAATACCTATGTTGAAAATTACTTCGGAAATCTAAAGAAAAATATTTACGAAGATAACAGAAATTTGAAATGTTCCAGATATCTGAGGAAAAGCATGGAAAATGTTTTGGCCTCACATAAAGAATTCATTTTTAAAATTCCATAATCTAAATTCAAAAAATAGCAAAACCGGGTAGACCCAATTTCAGATAATGTAGTGCACTTTTCGGAAAATTATTTTAAAAAAATGGCTTTACTCAACTCGTCACGTAATGAAAAGGTCGAATCGAATTCGGATACTACGAAACATATTAATCATGATTGTGCACATATTTTTACGTGTTATGGAAAAATGTTTGTATTGAGGATTTGGTAGACTTGACACTACATAGAAATGGGTAGCGTGTGATAGTTGCAATCGTTGGATACATATCAAATGTGATCCTTTCTATGGAAATAGAACGTATAGCGGATCTTTCGTGTGCGGCTTCTGTATTTCGGAATAATCATTTTTAAAAAACGCGTCATATAAATGTCTTTACTTATTGTGGTCAGGAGATTTGGAGTATTCTGTAGAATGGGTAGGTACAATGCAATCTATGTGATATGTGGATTCATCAGATCTGTGATGAACGAAATGAATCATATAGTGGTAGTTTTCACTGTAAGAATCGTTCATCTAACAATTCGAACAGGTTTCAAATATGAAAAAAGTGGCTTAATTATACATAAAATATTTTTGGGAAAGAAAGTTTTTGGCTTTCTACTACTCCATCTGATACAAAAAAATGGATGAGAGAATCTTCCAATGAAAGGAAGGAAGTAATCAATTTGAAAATAAGTAACTCTATACATGGATGTGTAGATCATGCAAAGGAGTAACTTTCATGTATAGAGTTACTTATTTTCAAATTGATTACTTCCTTCCTTTCTTTGGAAGATTTTCTCATCCATTTTTTTTTGTATCAGATGGAGTAGTAGAAAGCCAAAAACTTTCTTTCCCAAAAATTAATCACTCCTAAAAATATAACCCTTTCAATTCACATGAAATATATTCGTATTTATGTGGGTCTCAAGAAGGACTTCTGAGTGAAGATGGCATTATAAAGATTAAATGCCCCTTCAAGGTGCGCGACTGTAACACTAGTGAAACATTAGAGAAACTTCAATACATCTCGGTAAAGATGAATAATTGAAAAAAAAATTGGGATTATTATTATCAAATCCAAAGTCTTTTGGAAATATCTGATAGGGCATGGCGCGAATTATTAATTAATAATTTTCAAGGAATTGAATTGTCGGAGAAGATCGAAAGAGATAAACTTTTTTCAAAAATGTAATATAGAAATTACTATGAAGAGTCTCATCGCGATTATGTTGTAGCAGTTTTCAAAAATCTACCGTGTTTCAATGTTTTATACTCATCAGATTTTGCCACGCTTTCTGGGAATAACTGGCTTACAAATTTCGTATTAGAGTTTGTCTCAATGTATTAAATGTAGGTAAGAAATTTCAAATAATTCCTGAAGAAATTGCAACTTATATATTTCAACCAGAAATTAATGAAAACCTAGTGACCAAAATACATTTCAATGAAAATTGTATTGTTTTAGCAATAAACTAGGACAGAAATCATCATTGCATTGCTATAGTAGATTTTAAAAATTCAACGTTTGCTTATCTCGATCCATTGGGTAGTAACGTAGAAAAGACTACAGTATACCTGAATACATTCCTCAAATTTTTTTAAGTTTCACAATGAACAGAATGCAGAGAAACGTGTTGATGACAATCTTTCAATAAGTTTTTACGATCATGATAGACAAAATGATTCAGATAATTGTGGAGCTTTCTGCAATAAATTTTTTAAGTGTATAGTCAATAATATTAAATTAATTTCTTTAACATGCATGGCAATTTACAGGAATAATTTGAAAACAATAATTAGGAAATGTTGCTTGATATGCTCACGTAATATCGACGAAAATATTTGATTCAGTTGCGACTACTGTAAGGGATAAAAAATGTATGTCTAATAAAAAATGGAATTTCATAAATAACAATAATATATGTCAGTTATTTTCTCGTTATCGAAAATTATATTTATCGAAGATTTCAATCCGTTAATAGTTATGCAGATAGGATACGACTTAAAACAATTGAAAAAGAACTAATTTAATTTTAAACGAACGCAGAGTAGCGGCTTGAAGGACCTGGTTTGCGGATTAGCGATTATGAAACACTCCTCAGTGAAAAAGTAAAATATGTGTGGCTAGGATAAGGCTGTGAGGGGAGGAAGAGGCCTCATTTGATAGACGGAATCAATATTAGCTTTGAATAAATGTCATACGGCGATTTGATAGTGATCAGTTTGCGGATTTGCGGTTTTGGAATATTATAAATTCTAGGGGTATAATATGTGTGGCTAGGGTAAAACTGTGAGGGGAGAAGGAGGCCTTTTAGCAGAACAAAACTGGCAATAAAAAATTGTTTTGAAGCAGTGGGAAAAAATGTACATGAATTAATGGATAGAGAGGAGAATCCGACCATAGGTAAATTAAAGGTAAGATTTTATTTTCTTTGTTATCTGATTGCAGAAAAGTTTGCATCACATAAATCGATGTATCTTTTTTATTAAAATGTGATATATAGATGTACGTAATACAAAAGTGCCGCGACTATGTCAAAAAAACTCCGCCCTCTTTTATTGCACACGGTCGATAATAACACAAAGCTAGAAAGCGGAATATAATTTAAAAAATATGCTTTTTTATATTTTTAAACAGAGCATTTTTTGCACTATTGACTGACTATGTCGCTTTTAGAATAGTTTAGCGTCAATAAAGTAGCCCTTTGTTTGCATACGTACATAGAGAATTTTTCGAAAAACATTTAATTAGAATCTTGATAGATTATTCCATTTTAGGAGCCAAAAGTGTTGGACTCTCTACAGCTGCGAGGAATGTAGGCGACGAAGAATTATATCACTCTTCCTTATCTTTTCAGTCAGAGAAAGAAAAGGAAGACTGGCCTATACCACGGCCACAAAAAGCGTTGAAACAGCAAACAAACAATAACTTGCAGTCATTTGAAACAGAAGAAACTTCCAGACTGACAACACAGGAATTACAACGCCTTGTTCTTATCGAACAATTGAAGACTACTCAGAGGCAGTTTTATGAACAGGCAATATGGAAAGCATCGGCGCTGCCAAATGCCAGCCATGATGATAATTCTTATATAATAACACAATTGAACTAAATATATACACATATTTTTTTGAAATATTTTTTGTATATCTTTGTATTTGTATATTGTTGAGTTGTACTTAATTCGAAATGAAATATAAATATTTTCTTTATGAGAAACTAGAAAGTATGAATAAAATGGTAAATTAAAAATTTCATCGAGGATTTAAAAAATATATTAATTATGGCCACTGGTCACCAACTGAAAGCAACAAAATAATCATGTGCCGAAAATATGAGAGCTAAATATTAAAGTTGGTAAGATTTACAAAAAAAACACCTTACTTATAGATAAATATTTATTTTGTATACTTCTGATTTAATTTACATGGACCCACCATTTTATCCAAGATCTTGACCAAGAATAACATTTGTTATTTCAAGCCGTCTCTCTCGTGCACGCTGTAGGAGCCCATCTTTTACTTCGTAGTCACCACCGTTATGATAATTGTCGCCTGGTTCTGCATTATATACAAAATCAGCATCTGCCACGTATTTGGCAATATTGTGAATCACGATACAACAAATAATGACGAATGGAACTTTTTCTAATTTAACTCGGTAAATATATATCAAAACTGGAAACCTACGCTTAAGTTGGCCAAATCACCTCTCAATTATAACCCTTTCTTTCTTAAACAGTATGTTGTAAGCTCTTCCCAATGCGTAATTAGGGTTTCTGAACGGATTCATTAGCCATGGTTCTAAGCCATAACCATCATCGCCCAGTAGTACTGCACCAGGAAACTGTTTTCTAGTTACACGTATATCGCAGTTCCTCCAAATTCTTGCGTCGTGTACAGAACCCGCCCAACTAACACAAGCACTAGTAAACATTTCCACTGAGTTACATGTTGCCTGCACATTTAAAGTCGCCAATCCCTTTCTGTTGATGTATTCATCACCATGTTGATTTGATTTTAAAATCTGAACATGCGTGCAATCAATTACTTCAATACTGCCGTGTGAAGGTAAAGGGCAGTAAGTAACACTTTTGCCAAAAATCAGATATTGATGTTGCATACCTAAGCAGTAACTGCGCTAACTCCACACATGGTTTGGTATACATTTACGAATCAACTTAGGCCATAAATCGTAAGGCAAACGGCAGTAACTGACGATTTGGCACCACAGTGTTATGGTAATAGGCAGTATCTAACTCAATAATACATTACTGCTGTTTACCTACACAGTTACTCCTAAGATAATTTCAAATGTGAATGTAAAAAGCAGTATCTACTTTCTTCATTTGTTACTGCCTTTTACCTCTACTTTTGTATATGTTGTTTGTATTATTTCAAGACACGAGGAAGTATTTTACCAGATACTGCTTTTGTTCTAAACGTCACATGACACGTTTTGTCCTCGCATGAATTTGCGCAGGCTTCAACTTTACTGTGGTAGTTAGTTGCTCTCAGTTTCTTGGCGTGCGTAGACATGCGAGAACTTGCTCGGTACGCCAACTAACATTTTGAAATATACTTTGTGTTTATCAAGAAGTTTCAAATAAAATGTCACGGGGCAAATATTTAGTTTCTTTGGCAACAGATAATCGAACGGAAGTATTAGCTCAAGGTATGTATATTATTGAAATGAAGTAAATAGAATATTTTATTGGATTATTTAGACATGTTCATACAGAAATCCAATATAATTTTATATTTTAGACCTTACAACACCGGACTCAAGAACTTTAGCTAATGAAGTTCAAAACAAAGAAGAAATAGATGAACCTATTATTATTCAAACAACTACTACTGAAGCATTTTCTTATGAGACAGCATCTTATCACAGAGGTAAGCACATGATTTTTTAATGAATGTGATTCAAACTATAAATAATGACTTCGTTATTTCAGAACTTTTACAAACATCGGCTAAAAATGCACAAAACGATGAAGAAATTGGTGAAATTACTGGATACTCTGACGATTCAATTGTTGATCCGAATTATCAACAATCTGAGAGCTCAGAAGATAATACAAGTTGCGAAGCTAATGAACATGAAAACATGAATAATGAAATAATCTGTACCCGAAAAAAGAGAAGACTAAGGAAAAATTCAGAGAGGAGGGAAAGGGATAAGAACAGTCATCAATTAAGGAGCCCATGTGCATGCAAGAAGAGATGTGTGGAAAAAATAAATGAACAGAGAAGAGTAGCCATTTGGAATGAATTCTATAAAATGGATTACAATACAAGAAGATCTTGGGTACATGGTCGAATTGAACAAAAAGGTAAAGCACGTTCAACAACGAAGGTGGAAGTACGGAAGAGAAGTAGATCTTTGATGTATACGTTACCTGATGAAAACGCACATTCTCAGACTATATGCAAAAAATTTTTTTTGAGAACTCTTGGCTATGACGAAAAAAATGATAAATTCATTACAACGGTTTTTAAAAATTTGGCACCGGATAGCATAACCCCAAATAGAGACAGACGAGGATTAGCAGCACCGAAAAATAAGTGTAATCGTGAAATTCTGCAACAACATATTTCATCCTTTCATCCATGTATAAGTCACTACCGAAGAGAACATGCTCCTAACCGTTTGTATCTACCTCACGATATCACAATTAGAAGTATGCATGCTGATTATCTTCAGAAATTTCCGCAAAATAAAATTAGCTATTACACATATCGGAAAGTAGTGTCTGACATGAACATAAGCTTTACAAAATTAGGAAATGAGGAGTGCGACCACTGCATGATGCAGATTCAGCATATTAAATCGCATAATGAGGCAACAGCCACAGTAGTAGAAGTAGACGAAAATCTTAAAAATGCAGAAGGTTCTAATGAATATGAAACAACACAGAGAAATAGTACTGGTAAAACTGCTACTACTGATCTGAATCTGTCAGCTCTGGAATCTTCAACTACTAAATTTCGAGCCTCTTGTACAACATGTATGAAATGGTTACAGCATATTGAATTTGCCAAATTAAGAAGAGTAGAGTACAGGAAAGATGTGGCAAGGAAAAAGATAGAAACCGAAGCAGTGAGGAGTGTAGACTTGCAAAAAGTAATAATGCTGCCAAGGATTCCCGCAAGCCAAAAAACATTTTTTACAAGAAGAATTGTAGTTTTTCATCTAACATTTGCATCAATGACAGATGTGAAGAGTAGAGACGTTAAAAAAATATAGCAGTTTTATGGCATGAAGCTGTGGCTGGTAGGAAGAAAGAAGAAATTGCATCTGCATATTATAAAGCTTTAGTTGAAGAAAGAGATTACCTTAAAGTGATGTATTGGACAGACAACTGCTCTGCCCAAAATAAAAATTGGTGCTTATACACCATGTTTGTCACAATTATAAATTAAAATGTAATAGCCGCGTCTGAAATTACCATCAAGTATTTTGAGGCTGGCCACACATTCATGAGTGCGGATTCTGTTCATCACGGGGTGGAACAGAGTATGAAAACTACAAACAAAGGTAACATTTATGACTTCAACGATTTTGTCAAGGCCGTAGAAAATTCCAATGGGAGAAAAATGAACGCAATATGTTTGACAAATGATGATGTTTTGAACTGGAAGCCTGGAGATTCAAAAGCCAAATCCAAACAAAAAGATAGACCTTTACTCTGCGATATATCTGTGGTTCAGTTCAGACGAGGGAGCCGATTATTATTTTATAAAAACAATATTGATGACGAAAAGTTTAAAGAATATAATTTTCTTAAAGTAAATTTCAAACTAGAAATTCCCAATAAACTACGGGATAATTCTAGAGGTGTCTCTACACGAAAGAAACAAGGCATAATTTCGCAACTATGTCCCCTCATGCCTGAAAACAGACGACAGTTCTGGCTTTCATTGAGAGAAGCTGATGTAGAAGATTTGATAGATAACGACGATTAATTTGTTAATAATATAGGTACCTACTGATTGTTTTCTTTTAGTGTCATGTCAATGTTTTTTTGCTTTGCTTTATAATAAACTGCTTGATTCATTTTGTATTTGTTTTATTCATGGAGCCGATATTATTTACATGAATCTGAAATATTACTTACTTTTACTGTTTCGAATATCATTTTTTTATTGCACTACTTTTAGGCAAACAGCAGTAACTGCTGATTTCTCCACAAAAGCCAAAGTAAGAGAATTTTCTCTTTTGTGAAAAAATAATACATATTCAATAACGATATTCAATGTCTTTTTATTTGAAATCAAAATAAAAATAAATTGCGTAGAACAAAAAAGACTAAAATGACAATATCTCGAAATCATTATCATTGCACTTACTGCTTTTTACTTTCACACGGCAGAATAGCACTTGGAAACTGAAATTTTTCTTGCCACGCTTGCTGTGCTTCGTTTATTTTGAGTTGGGTTGACGGAAATTTGATCTATAAATGGGACTTTTCAACTATTTTGTTCATTACAAATGAAACTGTTTTTGACACAGTCGACTGAGTGATTCCCAATTCTTCAGCTCTGTTACGCCAGCGACGCAAAGTACGGAAATTGCATTCACAAAATGCCAAAATTAGGAACTTTTCAGGTGCTTTTTAGGTAACGAAGTGAAAAATTAGGTGCTCTGTAACTTACACCGCAACTCAATACTCAAAGTTGCGTTGCTAGCATTATGTTATGCTAGCAACGCAATGAAAATACTAGCATTATGTTATGCTAGCAACGCAATGAAAATAACGAAATAATGAATGTTAAGGAAACACTATTAGGTGCTAATTAAGTGCTCTAAACGGTGAGGATCGTAAAATTTTCTAATTAATAAACAAAAGCTTCCAAATTCGCTAAACAACAGATCTAAGAATCAGGTCTTTCAAAAACGAGGACGAATGCTCGATCAGGTATAAACTAAGCGTGGTAATGAAGTGCTAATTAGGTGCTTGCTAGAAATTAAGATGAAAACGACCGTGAATAAGCGGAAAAAAATTCGAGATATCTGATTTACGAAAAAAATTAACAATACGCAATAAAGTCTTGAGATGCTCGTAAACTAATACATAGACAATCAAAATAAAGTGCTTATTAGGTGCTCACTAGATATTCATACTAAACCTAGATTCTATAATGCCTATGGGGCTCATGAACTTGAAAACCACCATGACGTATGTACTGAGTTTTTATAGTACTTTTCTCAATAAATAATGGCAAGAGAATAAGGTGCTAAATGGGTGCTCATTAGATTCCATAATTGCTACAAAGCCGTGAACATGTATGATTCTTGGACTACTGGAGGGGCACCCCCGTACAAGATATAATCGTAGTAAATCGGTATGGTTCGACAACTTGTTTCGAAGATTGGTTACATTCAATTGCCATACCATACTGGAAGAAGTTACCTGGCAAAATATTAACTGGTGACAATTTATTGTCGCACCTATCAGTACAATCGATACAAGAGTGCTCAGAGAACAATATTAGTTTTATATTTTTACCCAGTAACTCCGCCCACTTGATGCAATCCTTAGTTGGACGTTGCCTTTTTCAAGCCATTGAAGGTGGCATGGAGAAAGATAGTTGAATTATATAAAAAAGGACCTGGAAGAAAGGAATCTGGTATTCCCAAAAACGTCTTTCCAGGTTTATTAAGGAAGCTATTAGAATCACTTGAAGACAACAGACCTTAAAATATAATGACCGGATTCGATAAATGCGGTATTATACCTTTGACTGCTGATAGGGTATTGAACATGTTACCTGTGGAGAATCTAACGAATAATAGGGAAGTCGATGCAGTATGATGAAAATCAACCTAAACAACGAAAAAAAAAACTTCATGTACAAATTTTTTTTGTGCCCTTTTTATTCGATTTTTTCGTGTGTAATTTTTTTCTATTAATGTCACAGATTCAGATTGGGACAATAAACTTCTTATTAAATTTCCATCATAATTTATTGAAGATACTGTCAAATATAGAAAATAATCATGAAATGATTCAGATTCATTTGAGTAAATATATGAATTGAAAGATATTCTAACCTCACTTCAATATTTTAACACAAGAACACTCAGTATTCAGAATTCCATCTTTTGATATTTCAAGTTCATAGACATCGAAATTGATCCGATCACAGGATATGGAATATAAAACAATCTCCAAATATGCAAACTTGGCACACATTGCATGCTGTGCATTTTACCTCAGTACAGTGACCGGATCAAAGTCGCAATGTCAGCGTATAATTCTTTATAAATATTGAGGGAGGTCAAGATCATTAACAGTTAACAGTCAACAGACAGTATTCATTTACGTATCGATTGGGTCTTCAGAAATGCAGCACATCTCCTTTTCTTCAATCCTGCTGGGTGGCAGTATAATGTAAGTTTTTTGATTATTTTAATGTATTTTTTTTATTAACATTGAGTGTGAGTTTATTTAAAGTATTTTTCCGTTTCTTTCACAATAAATATTTTATTAAGTTTTAAATGAGTTCTTTCATTATTTGGGATGAATAAATGAGCGGGTGAAACAGCGAATAAAATCCTCTCGTTAATAGCCAAGCGAGAACTGAGTTGCGACAATACAATAGGTGAATGTTCACGCTCTAAGATAGGTACCTCCTATCCCTATACCCTTATCAACTTTGAGTTGCGAAGGTGAGGAGCTCAATATTCATTTCTGAAACCAACGAAAAAGAAGTAAAAAAAATTATCCAATCTCTCATATCAAAGAAATCCCCTGGACCAGATGGCTTCCGATCAGAAACATTGAAGATAATTGTAAATCAGATTTCTGAACCGCTCACCTTTTTTATCAACAAGGCTATACGAACAGGACAATTTCCAACAGCTTTCATTGATGCTATAATAAAACCAACTCATGAATCCGGAAGTATGGAAGAGATAATTAACTATATGCCAATATCGCTCATAAGTAATCTAGATAAAATATTCGAGAACATCTTAAAAGAAAGAATAACAAATTATTTAAATGAATACAAAATTCTACCAAACAGTTCGGATTTAGAGAGGGTAGGTCGACGGAAGATGCAATGGCATATGTAACAACACAAATCTTCAAAAATTTAAATAAAAATAAACAATAGATAAAAATAGACAATATAAAGTCATGGTTGGAGAGACAAGGAGCTCAAGCAAAACAATGGAATACGGGGTATTGCAAGGAACAGTCTTCGGTCCACTCCTTTTAGATATATATCTAAATGACCTTTTTATATCTAAATGACCACCAGATATATCTGGTGACATAGTGACTTTTGCCGATAACACGGTAGTTATTTATCATTCGAACACATTGAAAACCATCGTCGAAAATGACTTTCCAAATATTATCGAATGGTTTGCCAGTAAAACTCTCACGATAAATTCAAATAAGACATTTTTTCTACCTTCCGCACAATATTTCAAAAACATGCCGATGTACAAAACTTTGAAAATTAATACGGGTGATAGGGAAATAGAAATAAAATCCAAAGATAAGTCACCCAAAAGTGGATCTTGAAAATAATCCATAATAAAAATTTCAATTATCCTTCATCTTTTATATAACGAGAGCAAAGCGCTAGATGCACGGCAACTATACTTCCAGAGTATAATATTGCATTTTTATAAAAATAAAACTGATTTTGAGCGAATAGATAATGTATACAACACGAGATAAACACGAAATAAAGCGAAAACAACTGTTATATATGTATAGGTATATATATATATATATATATATATATATATATATATATATATATATATATCGAGATTTTATCGAGTATGTATGATGTACAAATCAAAAATTGAACAATTAGTGGACATAACACTCCAAAAAGGGGGGCAAACCGCGGACACGTGTTTCTGGCACATCCGGATCATCACAACAGACACATTCTAGCCAAGTTATGGAACGAAGTGTCAATCGAACTGGAAGTTTCCCGTGAGTTAAATATTATCACTTACTAACCAATCCTAACCTAATCAAGGCTATGAGGCTATAGGTTTCATTTCACCTCATTTTTTGGTTTAATGGTTTATTTTTATATTTTAAAATATTGTATAATCTATTGTAACCTAACCTAACATATCAAACCAAGGCTTCGAGGCTACTTTTGGAGTTTCATTTTGGCTAATTTTTTGGTTTAATGGTGAATGGTGTTATTTTATGTTTACAAATCACATTTTATTTACAACTCCATAAATAAGAATAAGGATTGTATTCTAAATATTTTCGTTTAATTTCAGGAGACACCGTCCAGAAAAAATGGAAGTACCTAAGGGATTATTTTCGATCTGAATGTGCGAAGATTCCAAAATTGAAATCTGGTGACAAAGGTGGCACGAAGGTATTTAAGTCTAACTGGCCTCACCGCGAAGCTATGAAGTTTCTCTTGAATCAAATGTCAAATCGATCATCAAGTGGAAATTTATCTGCTGCCCCACGTTCTTTAAATTGCTCACAAGCAAGTTCAGATGGTGACTTTTCTGTTGTTGTTGAACCTCTGGACCAACAGTTAGAGAATAGTCTGCCTGAAGATGTCGGAAAAATATTTGAAAATCAAGAAGAACTAGCAGAAACCTGTGTAGATGAGCCAAGATTCTCTATCCCTAGCAGAAAACGTAAAAGCAGGAATGAAGCTATTGGCAATGCTCTAATTGAAGTGGAAAAAGAAAAGCTAAGCTTTTTGAAAGCAAGACAACATGAGACTTCCTTAAAAACATCCGGATCCGGTATAAATGAAGATATTAATTTTTTTTATAGTCTCCTTCCTCATAAAAAACTCATTAAACAAGAATGTAAGCTTATGTTCAGGAATGAAATACAACAGTTGGTTTAACGTTACGCTTACGGTGAACAGCAGCCCTTGGAAGCGGTCATTCCTGCCTCCAAAAGCTCATCAGAACTTAGAAGCACACCTAGATACTCGCCTGGTTCCTCCTACTCCTCTTACTCACCAACAGTTTCAAGCGGACCGGTGTTGGAGATGACATCTCGCACTGCTCACAAAAGTGATGAAGGACTTGCTGATCTCTTTCAAGATGAGCCTACATTTACAGACCTTTAGACTTCATTTGTATCTAGTTTTGGTTCAATGTTCATAATGAAATATTTATTGTACATTCTTATTGAATACATTCTTGATTGTACTCAGTTGTATACAGTTTGACTATTTGTTAGGTTACTGATAATTATTTACTAGGTTTCCCTGTATTCAATTATGTGGGTAGGTTTTTTTGTAGAATTACAGTATCAATAACTACAAATGGTTTGTTATCTACAATACGAGGCTGCATACACTTAAAGTAATAATTACACGAAATTATGTTGAGTAATTCAAAAGTGTTTATTACAGGATAATAACTAATTCTAGGTATATCATAGTATAATATAGAGGGACGAACAAACTGTTTAAATCTTGATAGCAGATCGGATAGATATCTTGGTGAGTTATGTTAATTTCCATATTGGATAGAGTTAGAACTGAAATACATTTTTAACAAGTCCCGAATCTGTTTGGCTTGAGTTGGTTGACGGCCTCTGGTACCACCGGGGTTAATTGTCATTTTCTTAGATAGTGGTTCTACCTGATTTAGGTGATGTTCAACACCTTCACGATCAATTATTGTGTTTTGCAACACACAACAACATTTAACAATTTTATCAGCTGTTTTTGCGGTAGTCTCAATAGATTTAGAGAATATCCTACATTTTGCATACAAAATGCCAAACGCACACACCACAGATTGCCTAGCTCTGGAGTGTCGTTTATTGTACATGTCTTCGTCAGGTAAAATGTTGCCCTCATTGTAAGGTTTCATTACATTTCTCATCAAAGGGTAGGCATCGCCTCCGAGAAAGACCATAGGAGTTAGGATATTACTATTAGGTAAACATTTGGCAGTGGGAAGTTGCAAGGTATTGTTCTTTATCATTTCATATATATCTGATGTACGAAAGGTTCCTCCATCACTTTGCTTTCCGAACCCACCAACATCTATTGAAATGAATCTATGATGGCTGTCAGCCACACCTTGTAGAACAACAGAAAAGTAATGCTTATAATTGTAGAACATTGTGCCTGAATCTGGAGACGCTTTTATTTTAACATGCTTGCCGTCAATGCAACCAATACAGTTGGGGTAGTTCCACATTACTTCAAAATCTCGAGCTATGTTTTCAAAATGTTTTACTGTGGGTACTGGCATTTGTATAGGTTGCAAAACTTCCCATAAGGCTTCAACTGTTTCTTTCACAATATTGCTTACTGTGGAAACTCCCATTCGAAATGAAAATGACAAATGTCTGAATGATGCACCTGTGGCTAGATACCGCAATGTTAGGACAAGTCGTTTCTTTGTAAAATGGGATTTCTGTGAAGATTACACCAAGTCTTTTGCAGTTTAGGGGATACAAGGTCATGCATGTAATCAAACGTTTCTTTTTGCATCCGTAGGTATTGAAAAAATCTACCAGGATGGATTCTTAGCTTTTTGTATAGATGATGAAACTCACCGTAATGTTCTCTTTCCATATTCACAGGGTGAATACTAAACTCACGGTCATTACTAAACAATAGAAGCCACTTAGTAGCAGTACTGTCAAGCAACATTGTTTCTTCTAATTCATCCATCTTGACTGACAACACAGAACTGCAAGGAAGGAACCAGCGATTATAACAGCGCCAACGTGAACACTCCTCCTTCCGGTCAGGTACTCATCGACTAAGCGAGTAAGCTACCATCCCGGCTACATGCGTACATCTCGGCACCACTCTGTAAGTACCCTAAGGGCGGCCAGGCAATGCTACTGGGGGATCCTGAGCTCCATGGATCCGTTGCAGCTGAGGACTTGTTCACAGCGACAGGGAAGAAATGGGGGTATCCCGAAAATGTCAATTACATTCAGGTGAAGTTTCACTGTTTCAGTCTGGTAGTGCTATATCTTACCCCAGTTGCAGGTGACAACTGGTTAAACCAATTTTATAACCTTTCTTGTATTTGCTGGTTTCGTTTTATAAACAACTTTCCTCAGATGGCCCCCCATAAAGTAATTCAACGGATTTGAGTCTCGCGACCTCGCTGGCCATTCAATATGTCCACGTCTACTAATGCAAATATTCGTAAACATTTGGTCGAAATGTTATGTTCGACCGTGTTATGTTTGAACATAACCAAACACTGCTCAGAATCTTCGGAACGTTCTTATTTTTGGTCGACGGTGAGCTCGGGCGGCACCCACTTAGAACAGAGCTTTCTCATAGTCTAATGCACATACAGTATAAAGCAAACCATTCTTTTGACATTTTTATCATTATATCAGCTAACTCACGTAACTTCACTTTTGCATCATTCAAAACGATTTTGTGGATTTCTTTATGTTTTCTGGTGTTACTGCCTCATTTGGACGTCCACTACTTTCTGCATCATCGGTGTCTCTACGACTACGTTTGAAGACACTTCAAGCCGGTGCGTCGCTTGAACGGTATTTTTTGCCATTAAGAAGTAGTGTAATATTACAACATTGTTTTGAAAATAACAAAAGTAGTGTCACTCTTAGCACAATAACTCACACACTTATGAATAGAATATCATGAAATTTCAACAGCTTTCTTTTGAAGGTCGATACTAACTGAAAAAGCTGTGAATGCGATAAGACTGGCGCCATCTTTATGTTAGGCCCGAGACTTTTCAGTCCATGTATTATGTAGGTATGTTCGTATGTATTTCCAATTTTCTTTTTTTGCAGTACTTTGAAAGAAATATTGCAATACAGGATGAAGAACCGAATACAATGATGAAAATAGACAGCGACAATCGAAGAATATGATGACAATAAAGATGAGGACGATGATGGTAATGGATTTACTAAAGAGACTGATAATTGTAATGAAGTTGATGTACATTCCGAAGCCGGGCTGAAAATGGATTACACAAAAGTATGTGTTGATGTCAATTATAATCGTGAGAGTGTTGAAACAGAAGATGTCAATTATAATCGTGATATAACTAGTATTACTAATGACATGGTAAATTTCCATGAGTTGAACGCCTTGAATGGTATGTTTCACCTTCAAGAAATGTATTTGTAGATGTGGAAATAGAGATCCAAGATGTAGATAATTCGGTTTGAGTTCTATGAACATGTCAACTAATAATGAACGAACATATGACAAAGGCAATGGTTGGAAAAATTGTTTGTGGTGATTTTATTGAAAAAACTACTGATACAACAGGTTAAATAGTTGATGCCATCATAAATTACCGTCAATTGGAAAACTTGAATGATATGTTTCATCTATGTTCTTCAGTGTAATCAATGGAGATTGTTATTTTGATTCAAACAAATAATTCCTCAATAACCCATACTAAATGTAACACGTTAAATAAAATAATGAAAAATTAAATTCTTAAACTAAACATGAGACTACATGCAGTCTGTTATGTATTACAAATTCAAAAATTTTAAAATAAATTAAACATTTTGTCGGATTGAACTATTCAAAGATATCATCTAAGAGATATTCCTATAGAAGGGTATATATAAATCAGGAAGAAGAAGCGTTGTTGCTTTTGTCAAAAACGTTTGTTCAAAGTTTACCGCCACTACACTGAAGTACACAAGATTGAAAGAGAGGTGAGATAGATAATAAATATTCCAAAAGAGTCAGAAGACCTCTTCTGGACAAACTCAAGAAAAAGGGAGATCCTTTATTTAAGTCTCAAATAAAAGATAAATATCAAAATGGCATTGTTTGTAAGGAACCAATTCATCAAACGAAAGTTAAAAAGTGAAAGAAATATGTTCCATGTTTCAAGTTGTTTGGGGTAATATAGTAAATTTAGTATGAGACATCATTTGGAAAAATTTATGCCAGTGAAAGAAAAAAGAATGGGAGAAATAATATACAAGCTCAATGCAGGAAGTTTGAAAATAAATTACACCCTAAAGCTTCTACAGTGTTGAGAGGAAATATTTTTTCAGTATTAAATGAAGATGATGTTAATGCGATCAGGTATGATGACCTAGTTATTACATATGCAAATTATTTATGTAGATAATACACAGCTGAACATCACGGTCAATAAATAAGATCCAATATGAGAGCAATTGGGAGATTGATTTTAGCTATGAGATAAGTTAATCCTCAAATAAACAACCTCACTGATGCTTTTGATCCTTCTAAAGTATATTTAATAATAAAAGGAATTGAAAAAGTTGCAGGATTGGATGAAATTTCAAACCTATACAGGTCTCCTGCTACATCTATGTTGTTAACCGCTGAATTGAAAAAAAAATGTAAATTATTGGAAATAGAATTCATTAAAAAACAGGAAGATGAGGGCAAGAAGAAAATGGAGGACTTATATTTGCTTTTTAATCTAGAAATCCGAGGACTAGAAACACAAAAAATTCAATTCAGAAGGAAAAAATGTGATTTGCCCAAAACAGATTGCGAAATTTCGAATATATTTGGAATCTAAAATAATACATTACACAACTAGGATGAGTCAGAAGTACTCCTTCCAGGAGTATTCTCTAGTACACGGGGCAATATTCAATACGAAGAGGCCTGGGGAAACGTATCGCCTTATAACAGACGATTACAAGTTATGAAATGATTGACAACGAAGATTCATCAAATGAAATGGACAATTTATCCAGAGAACAAATAAAAAAATGGGCCAGAATAAAATTTTCAAGAAAATTATGGAAAAATACTGCTCTTCTCATTCTTCGAAATTTCGGCTTTAAATCAATTGATTTAATCCTAAAGTACAGGGACAAAGCTGGTGTCAGTCCTTCAAACAGATTTTTTTTTTGGGATCCATCTCGATTTAACACTCAAAGTACCTTTCAGGCATGTAACTTGATAAGGAAATTTTTCGTATTGATAATCCAGAATTATTAAGGACCCAGACTATTGAGACAGCATTTAGAAACAGAAACGGCTCGCTCTCCAGTAGAGTCTCGTCTAGAAGGGAGGGTTTCAGACTTTCAGTCTCATAAAAGACATACAAATTATGTATATAAAACCCTCCTTTATGCTTATTTATCAAATGCTGACTAAGTTATAATGAACTTATAAAAGCTACCTATCTTGAAGAAAGAGTCAGTTCTGTTAGTACGATTGTTAGAGTAACATCTGTACAATAAAGTCTGTAAATCCAAATAAAGTCTTTTTAAAAAGTGGTTCCCGTGGTCCGAAACTATAATTGGCGCAGTCGGTAGGATAGTGGAAGAAAATCGATCCTGAATTTTCTTCAGTACCAACTGTTTGTCCACTACAAGAAACCAGCTTCGTCCACCAACCACCCACCAAAAGGACCGGATCGTGTCAAACTCGGCTACTACCGTCCTCCAGGAAAGAATACCGACACACCATCGAGGTAAGTCGAGTTTTCCTACTTGATTCCAAAATTTCTTTAAAATCTTTGTCGTAAATATTTGTGGAAGTTTCGGAAAAGTGATTATCATAATCAAAAACGAAAACACATCATTTTCTTTCATAGCAATTGAAATTGGTGACAGGACTATAGAAGTCACGTAGATTAAGAAAGACAATTTAAATACTGATTTAAATTGAAGCAATTAAGTGAAAAACGCCGAAACAACATTTCATACATTCAAATCATTTTTCTCTTTCTTCGCTCACTGCAAACAATAAATGCATAGTGTTCATTAAATAGTAAAACAAAGAAGCTGAAGAATAACTTGCTACTTATATCATACTATTATATCAACTATTTGTTAAATATGGCATTTTACTCCACAGAAGAATTCTTAAATATGTAGAATTTATATGTTTAGTATGTATAATATTTGTATAGATGTATGTACTGGGCCTATGTTTATTTATTTAAAGTGTGTATACACATATATTATGTTCATAATTTTAATCTAATCCTATTTTCTGACAAGTCCAACAGACTCTATACATTGTTTTTCTTTTTTTTCTTGCAATTGTATTGGAGTTTACAGTGATGAATAAATTGATTTTGATTTGATTTGATATGATTAATAGACAGAAAATAATCTATTCATATCATACGCTGATATAAAGAGAGTATTAATTTCACACACACACAACGACGCTTCAGAAATATTCTTGTGATAAACTTCGCAATATTATTACCGTGATTCTTTTCTGAATAAATGAAGAAAGCAAACTTTTATCTTGAATAGACTCGCCGAGCAATCTTTTCCGATAAGATCGCGACAATAACACATGACCGAACCTGAAATTGAAGATTCAGTACAGTCGCTTGTCTCTCTATCCGTTTCAAATATGTCCACCGAAATCCACCGAAATCAATTATACTTTATTTAAAATTTATTCTGACACCATACCTTTGTATGATGGATCTCCAGACACCCTCGAAATTTTTATAAATGCAATTGACAAATTTTATAATAAATATTATAGTGCTGACGATACACTAAATCAGTGTATCTTGAGTATTATTATTGGTAAACGGAATTTAACACATGGATTTTAATAAGAAATGAATTGAGAAATACATTTGGTGATAGACAAAATTCAGATAACCTTGAACAACAACTTTTTACACTTGTCCCTGATAGAAACGAACACCCCCTTGATTTTGCAAAAAGAATACAAGTACTGAGAAGTTGATTTATCTTTAAAATTAATTCTCTTGCCGCTATAGACCCACAGACTAAAGCGATATATATTCGTCACAGTCTTTGAAAGTATTTATGAGAAATTCAACTATTAGATTACAAGATAATGTATTCAACGGAAGTCATTTTTGTGGAGGAAAAAATCAGTTTTTTTATCGAACTTTTTTTGGGTAATTGTTACCTTCCACAATCTGAAAAAATATAAAAATTATAATGGAGAACTTTATACAAGTGTAGAAGGGCAAACTTTTTAGTTTACCACGATAAGTTACTGCGTAAAAATCAAAGTATTTTTCACAAAGAAAAATCTTCTATTTGTCAGTAACTTGTCGTATTTAACAATTTTGCCTATCAAAAAAATTATTAACAAATAATACTTATCTTTTACGTTTCGGAGGCCAAAATCTGCCCCCGTCTTTTCCTTTTTTGATTGTTTATTTCTCTACTTATTCGACAGATGTCAAAGAAGTTTTCAAAACTTCTTTGAATAACTGCGAATATATTCGAATTTTTTATCCATTTCTGAAGACGGAGGCAGATTTTGGCCTCCGAAACGTAAAAGATAAGTATTATTTCTTAATAATTTTTTTGATAGTCAAAATTGTTGAATACGACAAGTTACTGATAAATAGAAGATTTTTCTTTGTGAAAAATACTTTGATTTTTACGCAGTAACTTATCGGGGTAAACTAAAAAGTTTGCCCTTCTACACTTGTATAAAGTTCTCCATTATAATTTTTATATTTTTTCAGATTGTGGAAGGTAACAATTACCCAAAAAAGGTCGATAAAAAAGATAATGTAATTGTTCAAAAACCAGATAGCCTTGAAGAAGCAATGAATTCAGTTTTGGAAGATGAAAATTTTAGACAAACACAAAATATGGTTTTTCAGAATCGCCCAAGCACTAACGTTCAAAAACAAAACCCACCAAAACAAATAAAACCAAATTATAGTAATTTTCCTGTAAAAAATTATTCACACTTACAAAACTTTCAACAAACTAACCCTCCTCCCAAACTAACAAATCCTACACCCTCTACTAGTCAAATGTCAAATAGACCTTTCAATAATGATCAACAATTTAACCAAAAACCACAATTTCCAAGCCAACCCATAAATATCCAATCTAAACAAGTTCAACATAAATTTTTAACGAATGAAGAAGTGTTTGGACCACCCCAAAATGTGTTTAAACCAACAAATAAAAATGATACTAGAATCATTCAACCAATGTCGACTACTTCCAGAAATCCTACGATTAGTAGATCAAATATGCCTTACCACCCAACAAATATCCGATCATTTAGGCAACATATTTTATGATGAGAATACTAGACTTTCTTTCACAAACAAAATAAAACATGAAATTAAAACGACAGAAGTGATACCGTACATACTAAATCCTATCGGTTTCCTCATTGCCATAAAGAAGAAGTAAATAAACAAATAGAAAAAATGTTGAATGACGGAATAATACGACCATCGTCATCAGCTTGGAGCAGTCCTATTTGGATTGTACCAAAGAAAGCGGACGCCTCGGGAAAGAAAAAATGGAGAATTGTCATTGATTATAGAAAATTAAACGAAAAAACGATTGATGACCCCATTCCTAATATAACTACTTCACTACTTTGGATTTAACTTCAGGATTCCACCAAATAGAGATGGAAGAAAATTCTATTGACAAAACAGCCTTCAACGTAGAACACGGCCATTACGAATATGTCAGAATGCCGTTTGGTTTAAAGAACGCTCCAGCGACGTTTCAACGCGTTATGGATTACGTTTTGAAAGACCTAAGAAACAAAATATGTTTCGTCTATATGGACGATATGATAATTTTTTCGACCTCCCTTCAGGAACACATCTCTAATCTAAAACAAGTCTTTAAAGTATTAAGAGAAACTAAATTAAAAGTACAATTAGACAAATCGGAATTCTCAAAACAAAATGTAGAATTTTTAGGACATATTGTAACACCCCACGGTATAAAACCCAATTCGAATAAAATAAAAGCAATCCATAATTTTCCCATACCAACTACTGCTAGAGATATTAAATCATTCCTCGGTTTGCTAGGATATTATAGAAAATTTATTAAAGATTTCTCGCAATTAACAAAACCGCTAACTCAATGTCTAAAAAAATGAGACAAAATCATTCATTCTGCCGAATTCCTAGAAACCTTCGAAAAATGTGAACAAGTTTTAACTAATAAACCTCTTGACAACCGATGCTTCTAACGTAGCAATTGGAGCTGTATTATCAAGAATGCCTCCCGCAGAACAAAATTATTCAACTATAGAAAAGGAAATATTGGCAATTATCAATTTTACCAAATACTTTAGACCTTACCTTTTTGGTGGAAAATTTACGATTGCTACCGATCATAAACCAATTTGGTTATTCAATTTAAAAGACCCCTCTTCAAAATTAGTAAGATGGCGCCTAAGATTAGAAAAGAATGAATATAACATCATACATAGAAAAGGAAAAAAGAATTCTGTTGCTGATGCCCTATCCAGAATTGAACTACATCTATCAGAAAATTATTCTTTACTAGGAAATTTCGATACGGAAGAAAACCGTTTAGAAGATTTCGCAGAATATTGCGTAGATAAAAACGATAACCCTGATATTGATGAAATTGCCAAAATAGTGCAAGAAATAGATGAACTTGCCAATGAAGAAGTCGAAAAACATCAATCAAGAGAAGAATCCCAACCCGAAAATTACCACATAGGACATTTTCAACTAGCTTAAGAAAAACATAAATTCCCAGAGGAAAAGAAGACTAAAATACTTTCAGACATAACAGTCGTACCAGCCCAACAAGAAGAACCGAAAATAAAACACTCAAATGAAACACAACTTTCTTCGCAAGAAGACCCGATTTTAGAAATCCCAATATCAGAGCAACCATTAAATACATTTAAAAATCAAATATTCCTAGTTCAAAGTAACGACTCCATCGACGGTGTCTCCACCTTGTCGTGGTGACGAAGCTTGAGTGCTTTAATGATCCTGAGAGCCATGTCGGCGGTAGCATGGCTACGGGTAGGATCTCCCATGCCGAACGGGTCAAAGGGGAAAAGCCAGACTAAGAGGGACACCACACAGAGGGAGTAAACTCTTCAAAAAAATTCGCAACCCATGGTGTTACGCGACCCGTGCCGAGGGGTGAATGGCCAGGCGTTATATGGTCTCGAACGGAGCCACCGGGAGACTGGCGATCTCCTGGTGTAGATAGCCTCAGCGGGGTAAGGGCGCACTGCCCCGTGGAAATTATTACGGCCCACCTCGTGGGAATAGATATTAGTTCAACTGAAGATTTACAACAAAAAGCAACGGGAGACCACCAGCCCGGTAATTCTGGTGGCATAAATAAAAACGTAGCCCATATAAGCAGACAATCAAAAATAGGCAGAAGTCTCTCGGTCTCTGAAACATCGAGAAAGAGGAGAACGGCGGATACGTCGTTTGAAGAAGGAGGCGGTGTTTTAAAAAGGAAAGAGAGTCCAGAAGTTTTCACACTCATGGAGGCGATAAGATGTAACAAAGCCCAAATGCAGGATCTAGAAAAGTTACTGCCGGAATTCTCAAAAAATGAGAGGAGGATCAAGGACACTTTTCATAAGATGTGGAAAACAACTGAGCTGTTTCAGCGCAAAATGATTCAGACATGGGAGTATCATAATTAGATACAATGGAACGGCACCGGACCTCTGTGGGAAACTGAAGGAACTGAAGGAGGTGACTAAAGAGGACAAAAGGGTGAGTCATCTTAAGGCCATCCCTATAACAAACTCAGGATGATGTTAGCGGCAGTGTTTCACACGGGGGACACTGCCCTGGAAATATTTGCTACGACCCAAAATAAGCTGGGGGCAAAAGACAAGAGCTTCGGGGTAATTGTCAGCGAGGGGGGAAAATCCTACAGGGATATTCTGGGCACGGTCAAAAGCGTCGTCAAAAACACAGCAGCTGCAAAGGCCATCAGAGGTATAAGGAGCACCAAAGAGGGAAATCTCCTCCTTACAACGGAAAAGAACCCTGAAGATCTGATGGAGTTGAAAAAGGCGCTGGATAATAAAGGAGCCCTCAAAACAAGAACCTTAGGAAGAAGAGGGGCGTTAGATACTTTCCACCTAAGAGGCATGACGGCTGACGTCACGAAGGAAGAAGTTCAGGAGGTGATCCAAAGGGTCACGGGACGATGGACTAGCGATTGCAAGCTGAGCGAATTTAGGCCGATGAGAAACGCCACAACGGCCATAACAGCAACCCTGCCTAGGGATCTGGCTAAAGCGCTGTTTAAGAGGAAGGAGCTATGGATTGGCCTGATAAAGTGCAGCGTAGAGGAAAGGGTAGCTATCCTAAAATGTATGAGGTGTTGGAGCCACTCGCACAAAAAAGACGACTGTGAAGGGCCGGATAGGTCCGGCCTTTGCTATAGGGCCCAAAACTGTGAAGAGGAGGAGTACTGCCCGCTATGTGAAGAAAAGGGGCACACAGCGGGAAACGCGAGATGCACGAAGGAGGCGTTAAGGCTGGCTAGAAGGAGTCGAAGGTTAACTAGGAGGTCCAGTGGCAACTAAGGGGAAGACTATTTCCCATTAATAGCCTTCCAAAGGACAGCCAGAAGGCAGACTGAGGATACTGAGGAGCACTCCCCTACCTGAAGCCTTGTCGACAGCAGGAACGGCTGAACTCAATGAGACGCACTCTATTCTACTGGATATGATAGACCACATGGGGGAAAGGCGGGAACAGGAAGGGATGGCGGAGGGGCCTCCTACCATTTAAATGCCCCTAAAAATTTTACAAGTTAACGTGAACAGAAGAGGGGCAGCTCACAATCTGCTGACAAAAACCATAGAGGACGAGAAAATAGACATAGCCCTGGTTCAGGAACCAAATATCAAGATGACCAGCAAAAATCCAAGATGGCTAACGGATAACACAAATAGCTTTGCGGTATACTGTGCAAATCCAGGTTGTGGGGTTATAGGACATGACAAGGGTCAGGGCTTTGTCTGTATCAAATTTGAAAAATGGGCAATCTATTGCTGCTACATATCGCCTAATATTCCGTTGGAGGTATTTAAGACAAGATTACAGCTTCTTCTGGATCACGTTGCCGATATAAAGATCGAGGCGATAGTGGCGGGGGACTTCAACGCCAAATCATCGTCCTGGAATTCGCCCTCTACAGACGCCAGAGGAACATATATGGATGAAGCCCTACAAGCGTTAGACATGGTGGTACTGAATGAGGGGAACACTCCGACCTTCTCCAGGGGCGCCTCCAAATCTTATATAGACATAACCTTCGCTACACAGAAGGCTAGCAGGACGATACAATCGTGGAGGGTATCCTTGGAGGAAAGCCAAAGCTTAGTAGTATACCAGGTGTCCCAGAGCTTTTAGGCCAGCAGATATCTCAGTTACCTGCAGAACAAAAATTAAAACAAAAATATGTATCATAGGAGAACACAAGCACTTTCATGCAGCATAGCAAAATCCACCCCCTGGTAAACAACCCCCAAGAAACCACCCCTAACTTTTGTTTTTCAAATGGCACGCCCATGTTTGTTTTGGTTCAACTTACAGTTTTTTTCATTTCTCGGTCAATGATGTATCATGGTAGGTAGAATGACATACAGAATCATAGAAAATAAAAACACAAATGAAATATTAATGTTTAAGGTCATCTGTATTTTGATACATGATACTACAGAAAATGTTCAAAATGTTGGCCAGTGAGGGTTGTCCTGTGACTAATAGTGCATGTTATGTCGATTAACAGTACCATTATTATGGAAGCGGGATTCGTCACTCCACAAGATTTGATTGAGGATGTTTGGATTGTCATGGACTAAAACTTGAATGTGAGCAATGAATGCCGTTCGTCTTTCGAAATCGGTAGGTCTGAGTCCTTGGTGTAAATGAATTTTGAAGGGATGATACTTGTACTGTTTGAAAATTCTTTGCACAGATGACTTATTGATCCCAATCTCTACCGCCAATGCACGAACCGAAATATGAGGATGTGCTTCGGCGTAGGCCAACACATTTATGCAATTTTCCTCAGTTCGAACGGGAGTAGGATGTACTTGATCTGTTTTTCCTGGAAATGATCCCGTTCGCATGGTATTTTCTACATACGAAAACGTATTACGACCTGGTTGTCGACGATCAGGAAAGCGCTGCCCATACAGCCTCTCTGCAGCACATTTATTCTTTCGGCATTCACCAAAAATTAAAAGCATATCTACGTATTCGTTGGGAGTGAAGGTAAAAGGCATTTTGATATACAACAACAATATCACGACTGATGGCAATGTGTCATCCAGATATCAGAGGAATGAAAGGAAGCACAAAAAGTTCTAACATTTTATCGCCTCTTTTTCTGCGTAGCGTCCACTTTTTCTGGTGTCTACAATGCAGAACAATTCGATCAGTTCAGTTAATAGTACCCACTAACGTATTCAATTTTCTCGAACAATTATGATATATCGCAGGGGTTGCTCGCGAGGGGGTGGATTTTGCTATGCTACATGAAAGTGCTGGTGGTCTTCTATGATATACATATTTTTTTTCAATTTTTTTCTGCAGGTGACTGAGATATCTGCTGGCCTAAAAGCTCTGGGACACCCGGTATAGTTATATATACTACTCAATAAACACAGGCAAACAGAAAGCGAAGAGGGAATGGCTGGAAAGGACTCGGCGGCAGGCGGATGCATTCAGAGACGCTTTCGGCATCGCAGCCGGAGGGGTGAAGGACTACAAGGGCCTAGTTAGAGTAATAAAAGGTTCACAAGATCTTAGCACGGCGACAAGACGGGGCGATATAGAAAGGTCGCAGCCAGTTTGGTGGAACGGGGAGATCGATCAACTTAGAGCCTCCTGTAATAGGTCTCGGAGGTCTTTGACAAGAGCCAGAGGCAGGGACATTAGTCAAAACATAATCGGTGGCCTAGAGGCAAGGTATAAGAAGAATAGGAAAGACCTGGGAGACGCTATTAAGAGAGCACAGAGGCGCAAGTGCGAGGAATTGGAGGAAAATCCCTGGGGTAATGGGTACCAAATAGTCACGGGGTCAATGAGACATCTCAGGACCCCCTACGAATTGCACCACACATCCAAGGTGGAGAAAATCCGGAAACTCTTCCCAGCCGACGACAGCCCTATCCCGATAGTCCCAAGACCTGCAGAGCAGCCACCGCTCTTCAGACTCGAAGAGCTGGTAATCGCGGCTGAGAAGCTAAAAAACAAAAAGACACCAGGCCCGGACGGTATCTTCCCGGAGGCAGTGAAACTTGCGGTTAAATCGCGCCCGGAAATCCTTCTCAACACTATGAATGTGCTGCTGGCGGAGGGGGTCTTCCCAGTTGAATGGAAAATTGCCAAGGTTATCCTGATACCCAAGGGAGCAGGAGACGGGACAGACGGGACGTCAAAGTCAGGCTGATAAGCCTAATAGACATCTTGGCAAAATTGTACGAACAATTACTTGAGGCAAGGTTGCAGGAGGAGATCAATGAAAGAAGCGGAATATCAGATACCCAATTCGGTTTCAGGGCCAAAAGAAGTACGATTCAGGCCGTCAAATATGTGTTAAAAAGAGCAAGCGAGAGAGAAGCCATCTGTGGAACCATCATCCTGATTGACATAAAAAATGCTTTCAATACTGCTAGATGGGGTACAATTCTGCTTAGGCTACAGGAAATGGGCATAAGTGATTACATATTGAACATTATGTCGGAGTATCTATCGAAAGAAGGCTGGTGTGTGGCAGACACCAGCAGGAGATGTCACAGGGAGTCCCACAGGGATCTATATTGGGACCAACTCTGTGGAAAGTCATATACGATGGAGTGTTGAGGCAAGAACTGCCAGAAGGATGTTCGACAGCAGCGTTCGCTGATGACCTGGCACTTGTGGCGAGAGCAGAGAAAACAGATCTCCTGATGCAAAAGTCTAATACGGCACTTGCAATTCTGAATTACTGGTCTTGAAATGGCGCCACAAAAAACAGAGGCCACAATAGTAAAAAGTCCGAGGAAGAGGGAAAGCATCCATTTTGAAATACGGGGGACAAGGATCAAGCCCAAGAAGTTTGTTAAATACCTGGGAGTATGGCTGGATGACAAACGGATTTTTAATGAGCATATCCGCAAGAATTGCGAGAAGGCGAACAGACAGGTAGCAGCTCTGTTCAGGATACTACCCAACACGAGGGGGCCCACCACCGGTAAGAGGAGCCTGCTAAATATGCGAGGGTTGCTAAATATGCGAAAGTGGTTAACTCGACGCAAAGAAAGATTATTAGAATCATCGCCGTGTACAGAACGGTGTCAGCGAAGGCGGCTTGCGTGATAGCAGGGATCCCCCCTATGGATCTCTTGGTCAGGGAAAGAGCTCGTCTGGATGAGAGAAGGGACGTAAGAAAGGAACACAAAGACGCTGAGAGACAAAAAACGGTCCAGGAATGGCAAGACAGGTGGGATAGCATTAACGATAAGGCTCAATGGACAAAAAGGGTGATTCCAGATATCAGGTCCTGGTTAGCATGCAGGCATAGGCAGTTGAACTATTTCACCACGCGTTTTTCACGGGACATGGCTCTTTTAGATGCTTCACAAAAAGAATTGGCAAAAGCGAGCATCTACTGTGGGAGAGTAGATGACGTGGAGCTCACCATAGTAGTGTGTGAAAGGTGGAGCGGCGAAAGGAGCCTCCTGGAACGGGAGACCGAAATGGTGGTGTCCATTGACAATATAGTAGAGAAAATGCTAAACAACAAAAAGAGCTGGAAAGTGGTATGCAATTACTTCAATAAAGTTATGAAGCAAAAGGAACTGGAAGAGAGGGAATACCAGAGGGAGGAAAGGTAAGAAAGAGGACTGAATAAATTTCAATAGCATATGTCGCCGCCCTACTCTGAATATGTCCATTTGTATGGTTCCGGAGAAGGGAATAGGGCCAGGGGTGGTTTTTGGCGGAGTAGCGCCCGCCAGTACTAGGTCTGATCGACTACTAAGGCCAAGGATCTACTCCTAAGCAGTTTCCACCCTGAAGGAAAAAAAAGTTCAAAATAACGACATAATTTCACCAAAAGTAAGCATAACAAAACCCTTTGATAAAACACGTTTAAAAATCGTAATATCTAATAGAAACATTGAAAACGACATAGTAAAAATCTTTTTCGAATATTTAAAACCTAATACTGTTTATGGTATAATATTTCAAGAGGAACTAAAGAATGTAATAATTCCGATAATCCAAAACATTTTAGAAACTCAGCCTTTAAACTTGTTCAAAGTAATATACTTTCAAGACATTTTGAAGAAAAATGAACAACGAGAAAAAATTAAATACCATCATGAAACAAAAACTACTCATTGAGGTATAAATGAAACAAAACTGTCTCTATGAAAAGTATACTATTGGCCTAATATGATATTGGAGAATACCCGTTCGAACATATTTAAGTTGATGTTCTATCACTTGATAAAATAAAATTATTAACAATTATTGACAGCTTTTCGCGCTTTGCACAAGCATACCCTATACAACTAAATGCGACAGACATCTTAGATGATTTATTAAAATCCATATCCCATTACGGTATTCCAAATAAAATAACCTGTGATTCCGGCACAGAATTTAAAAATAACTTGATTGAAGATTTTTGCAAACTCCATAAAATTATGTTGCATTACATCACCCCAAAACTGGCGCAATAGATTTTCAATTATTGGAACACACTTGCAGACCGGTTTCGGGCTGTTTGGCCACTCGTCAGTGCAAGGTAGTGTATATCAACATAAAGTGAAGAATCCTGCACTGACACCTGTCGGATATAATCCAACGCCCTTCGTGGTATTAACCAGGGGAGTAGTTGTTTTCTGATAGGTGTCAGTCCATTAACCTACTGTGTAGGGTGTTGAGACTGGCCTGAACGAATTGTTTAGATGATTGTTTAGATGATTTGATTTATAGCCAGTCTTCAAGTATGCCCACTGACTATACGTGAAAGATTTCTTTCCTTTTACGAGGAATTGGGCAAATTTGGATATGCAGTTGGTTACCTCGTTCACAGGCAGATGGAGCGACGACAAACCTGTTGTTTGTTGTAGTCTTCAGCTTAGTTCGAGGAATGATACTCTGACGGAATTCGATTTTCAATTATCGGAAATCATCGACTTTATGTTGATGATATACACTACCTTGCACTGACGAGTGGCCACAAAAGAGGGTGTCAGTTTCTGCATTGTGAAGTGTTTGGGGGTTCATCAACACTTGAATCTGTTGAAATAGTTATATCGAAAAGTAATATCGATGACTTAGTTCGCAGACCTAAGTCCCAGTTTTACCAAAAATAATTTTAATGCGTTTTCTCATCTGCATGTCCTATTAAATATACTCAAATAATTGTCAAGTCCAATACATTTAAAGAGTCGCCAAAAATCGCTTGCATGAAAAACCGCTAAGTACTGACTCATACAAGACATTGCGCAGATCGCCCAAATCCTAACTTGTCGGCCATTTTAGTATGAGTTTGGTAGCTGTACGAGGTATACGTTAGAATTTATGTCCTTTGGTGATATTTGGTTATTTTGAAGTTGTTGAATAATATTGAAACGTTATAAAGGTGAGTAAAACTAATCAGAATATCTATTTTTCTAAAGAAATGAACTTTAAACGTTCAAGTCAGTCTCGAATATACCTACACAGTATGTTGAATGGACTGACGCCTATCAGAAAACAACTACTCCCCTGGCTAATACCACGGAGGGCGTTGGATTATATCCGACAGGCGTCAGTGCAGGAATCTTCACAGAAAATTTCCTGTATATGCAATTGGCAATACAACTGAAAGAGTCGACCTTCAATTTTAGAATGGGCACACTTCCACTGGGAACGCACAAAAAATGAAATGAATCGCGAAAAAGGATGAAGCTATACGGGTAAAAGAAAATCGGGTGATACATGAATGAAGCGTATACCAAAGGAGATACGAATAATGAAAGCCCGGTGCAAATGTCATCGAAAAGAGAAAAGCATTTTACCGGGCACATATTTCACTGGAGATGACAGAAAAACTATATTTCAACGATTTTGGGAAATGACGTGGGCTGAAAAAAATTTTCGTTGATGTTATGGTAAAAATATTCCCACCAAATAGACTCAGGAATCGAAAACAAGATTCAGAGTTGAGGAGATCCTGCTCATTTGCGTACAGTTTAAAAAAACATGATAACTTATTAGGAGTATGTCAAACAATGTTCCTCAACACTTTGGCCATTGGAAAATGAAGTGTCCAAAACTGGCCTTTAAATTATACACACAATTTCTCTGAGCCACCGACTTCAAGACGTCCATTTGCCAATGAAAAAGAGTAACTAAATGATTTTTTGCCGAGTTGCCAAAGATGGAATCACATTATTATAGGTCTAGTACAAACAAACTTTATCTGTTACCAGAATGGTAACGATTTGTACCGTCCTAAATGTTTAAATAAAGGAACAAAACCTCTCTCTGTCTTCACATTCAGTAACACAATGGATATTGAAAATATATCATTGTTCCAGCCAAAAAAAGATCAATGCGAACTTTGCTGCAGCCACAAGCTTGGACACGTTGCTGATGATGTATACCAAGTTCTTCTTCACAAGAAGAAAGATGCACGCGACGAAAAACAGTTAAACGCACCACGTTGCAATGTATCAAGTCTTTATTATAAAACCAAACTCTGCGTTCATTACCTGTGTATTTATCAGCTCAACACACAAAAGGGTTTCTGTTATTTGTGGCATGAAGGTGATGGTGAAGTCAACGCCGAAGAGTTTGCTAGCATCGTGGGGCAATTTTTAGTAGATACGATAATTCCGCAAAGAAAATATACGGACGGATGTGTCTACTAAAACCGCAATGTTACGATGGCAAATTGTTTACTAAATATTGCAATCAACAGTGGAATTACTATTGAGCAAAAGTATCTTGAGGTTGACCACACACGAATGGCGGCAGATTCCAAGCATGCCCAAATTGAACGAAAACTCAAGAATAAGGTCTATGTACCTGCAGAATACGTTCAAATTTGCGCAAGCACCCGAAAACACCCAGAACCATTTCACGTGGAGTATTTTTTGTAAATCGTTCGGTTTCATCTCTTTTTATGATTGAGTACGATCAGGAAAGAAAAAAAGAGATTCCAAAGTAACTGACGTTCTGGCATTACAATATACACCTAGAGGAGAGATATTCTACAAATTAAGATTTATAGATAATTGGCAGCTGCTCCTGCAACGTACAAATATGAAGATTGAAGCCATCGAATTTCAAGAGTTACCCAACTTATACACTGAACGACGAAACATTAAAAAAAGAAAATTCCGAGATCTGTGAGACTTGTTGAATATTATGCCAGAGGATTACTATGATTATTATAAAAATTTACCCTTTGATTAACATTGTTATTATTTAGTTTTGTTCTTGTAACAATCATCTACAGCAATGAATAACAAAATTTACGTTTTGATTCACTTTTTATGTTTCTCTGATATTATGAGAAAGTTCACACAAGTTCGAATACCTGCTAAGTATACTATTTGAAAAATTATTTCAAAACTCAAATAGTTTTCAACATTTGCTGAATACCATAATAGTTTAAGTCAAATCATCTGTCAAATTAATATTCCTCCCTTGCATATTTGGAGTAGCGAGCAAACAGGAACGTTTTTACTGCGCCCTGAAAAAAACTCTATTTGTAAGAAATAAAGCTTTAAGATTGGCATCTTCTCATTGTACACAAACAAAACTTTTTAATTCGTGACCCTTATCATACGGGGCTGCAATCTTTACTAAGTACAATAAGATTGTCATCGTGAAAAAAATGAAAAAATAAAAAAATACAGAGAGTGTTCACCATATCGCATGTTCTATATATTGTAGAATCACAATTAATGAATGAAATATTCTCACCTTTACGTAATTATGTAATACCTTACCTTTATGACTTACTCATACCTTCAAAAACTATTTCAGATGATCTAAATATTTTACAGACAGTTTAAGAAATAATGAAAGAATACGGTTTGACAATGAAACTAAACAAATCTTCATTTTTGTTGAAAAAAATGAAATATCTAGGTTATGAAATATCTTTGAATGAAATATCACCCTCCAGTTCATAAATAGAGGCTGTTGAAAATTTTTCATACACAAAGAATCATCATCAATTGCGCCAATTTTTAGGTTTAGTTGGCTACTTCCGGAAATTCATTAAAAATTTTGCTCGATTGTCTGCACCACTTACAAAACTTTTGAAAAAAGATTCTAGCTGGGAATGGAATGAAAACCATACACAAATAAAAGACTCTTCAAAAGTGAAAATGTGTTCCAAACCAATACTGGCAATTTTCAACCCGAAATTGCCTGTACTTGTTTATATTGATGCTAGCCGTGATGGTTTTGCTGGAATTTCGACTCAAAAATAAGACAATTTAGAAAAACCTATTGCCTACTTCAGTAAACAAACTACTGGACTTTAAAAAAATCATTATTCATTTGAGTTGATTGCAATTGTAAAAACTCTCGACAGATTCCGTTATCATTTGCTGGGACATATGTTTACCATTTTCACAGAGTGCAATGCAGTGAAAAATGCGTGGAATAAACAGACACTTGTTCCCCGCGTAGCTCGTTGGATTCTTTTTTAGAAGATTTGACATTTCACCTCGAGCATAAGGCAGGTCATCAAATGCAGCACGTTGATGCATTGAGTCAAAATTTTCGTGACCTTGATCCCGAAACAATACAAATATTCATAATAAGTGAAAACGATTATTTAAGAGAGACCCAAAGCTCAGATGATCGAATCAATCAAATTAAAGAGATTAAAAAGATATTTTCAATGATTACGATCTTTGCGGAAATGAGAATAATCGAATTACGCGACAAGAAAGAAGATTGTTTATTACAAAATTGTGTAGGTGGCAAATTACTGAAGCAAACCACGATGATATTGGCCATTTTGGTTATGACAAAACAATCGATAGGATTTAACGAGCCAACTGGTTTCCTAAAATGAACCGGTTCGTAAAAAATACATTAATTCGTGTCTTCATTGCTTATATTACAAAGAACATTGTAACGCTCTTTACGCGTTACGAGTCACTTTGACGCTAAGTTCAGGTTACAGGTTGCCTCCGGCGCCAGCTTTCGGCGTGGTATGCTCCACGTGCAGCGTCAGTGAAGAAGTGTAATACACCAGGGGTCTCTATGTTATTGACTAAATCAACTATAGCCAGAACGGCAGGCTTTAATTGCTGTCCTGGGTTCGAATCCTGGTTACCTGCTGCTTTTAGTTAGAAGTGAAATGAAACAAATAAATCAAAACGTTATCAAATTTATTTCAACACATCAATACAGGTATCAAGAAAAATCAATCTACTATTTTTACAAGCGGAAGAAAGCGGACAAAGGTTACGCATTCATCATGCCAAGCATCGACAGACGGTTAGGAGACTACGGCAAACGGCAAGCACAAGTGCTAAGTTCATTCAAAGCTCTCATAGCAGGATTCGTGATTCTCGGTTCAAACAGATAATTAGTAATATATGGAGGTATCAACTTGAAGGGTGTTTGGCACACGGCCTCGACAAATTATAACGATAATATAATGGTACACCCGGTATAATAATCAATCGGAATGTGGGGTGTTTATCACACGGCACACGAAAAACAATCAGTATATCAATATGAAGGGTGTTTAGCACACAGCCTTATTCAAAATAAAATAATCAATAACATAAATATGAAGGGTGTTTAGCACACGGCTTTCTTCAAAATAAAATAATCAGCAATATCAATACAATGGACCGCTCGGTATCAAGGGTGTTTTCACACGGCCTTTAATACAAAACATATCAAACGAACTGAAAAACACTACTTTTTATCCACTTTCTTTTTTTGTCTATTGGTTTGCCTTTATTTATCGGCGTTCGGACTCGAGCGGAGCTGGAACTGAGACTAAAGCTCAACTGAACTCCTGGACTGCTTTGGTAGATGCTCTCGAGATTATTTGAAATAAAGTCCTACGGCAGTGTCTGGTGATGGGAGAGTTGTGCCCTTCATCGGTGGTACGGTGTATTGACAAATAACGTATGATTTTCAAAGCGCCTTGACGACCCGTCATAGTACAGTTGCCTATCGCTATAGAGTGGCAATTCGCATTGGCGAATTGATTTCTATCGCGATAGAGTGGAAATTTGATCGAGGAAGGTATTCATTCAAATGGGTCAAATAAATAACGGAGCAATAATATAAACAAAAAATAAAAAGCTGATTCTACCTGACGTACAACTGGGGAAAATAGTAACTTCGTTACACACCCTTCCCACTTAGGGAAAACAAATGTGTCAACTAACATTTTTTTGTTAAGCCCAGAGAAGATCATTTTTAAAGTCAATACGTGTGAAATATCATTATTTCAACAGTTACTAATGAAATTACCAACCCGCTAACTTTAATTAGTCCCCCGGACCGCTTTTCGACACATCCTATCCTTTTAACACTGTGCCGTGTACACTACGGAAGGTCACAGCCGTCGATAAATATAAATATGTTGTGGCACCATATGATTTCACATGGTCCTGGCGGCACATATACCCGTGACACCACTTAGATCTCACCCGGTCGTTAACGTGTTAATTTACTCTTCCTATCAATAATAAAGATTATATTACCCTCAAAACATTACCTAATCCTAAATGAGAGTGAAGAAACTTTACCAGTATGAAGAAGATTCAGCCTGGAGGTTATTTCATTTCAATACTTGTATGGATTATTATCCTTCTTTTGCATCTTTTTATGCATGGTCATATTCATTGAAGTAGCATTTTACAATAAAAATTGCTATCTATATAATCTATGGCAATATTACAAGTCGAAGCGACGTGAACAGCCAACCCATACGGAAGATATGCAGCCTGGCCAGCCAGACCTACCCCTGTCTTCATCTTAAGGAGGGAGTAGTTACGTTCCTGAGTACTACCCTGCAGCCACCAGTAATTCCGGGATGTATTTATGCCGAATTGCTTTCTGCCGATACTCTTTATGCTGAATTGCTTTCTACCGATAAATATTTGTTATGATAACTTGCATTTTTACCATGAATACTCTTTCATGCCGCATAGACATGTCGTTGTTTGAATTGTATTATAAATATACTCATTCCAGTTTTGTCACTTGTAACCTGCATTTACAATTTTTATTAAAGCATTGAGAAAAGTGAATCTTTTAGTGTGTGAAACGTTAAAGTTGTGAAAGAGTTATTCAATATAGAATTGGTTTCAAAATACGAAAATGCCTCTCAAACTACACCACTGCTGAGGCATAAACGTAACTAAAGCACGTATTGTCGAGTTGAATAACCACACCCGGATTGAGAAAGATAAAAATGAAGAGGTTTATAATGCTCCCAATGATTCTTACAAAAAAGTTGCGCATCACTACATAAGGTTCGAAATTAAAGGAAAACTAGGCCGTGGGGTCCCTGTATTACTGAGTAGAGAATTAGAACGCTACATAAATTTGATACTAAAGCATCGTCAACAGGCTGGAGCCAGTCCTGAAAATTCTTTCATTTTAAGGGTACCAAAAGAAAATGATGATTTTTTTACTGAAAAAAATATTCAACTGAGTGTGGAACAAAAAATCCGATCACTCTACGAGGCATCCTTCTGAGGAAACATCTTGTGTCTCATTGGATCTTGAAGATAGTGAAGAAAATGGTGGAAAACTGTACCTGTCAAGTCAACAGAAAATAATGAAATATAAAGTGAATTGAATTGTCTTATATATTCAAAGACATTTTTCTATTGAATAGCTATTCGAATTGTAAAGTTGTTACTGATAAAATTAATAAATGTGTTTCAGAACCGTCTGCTACATATATTCACAGAAGATCTTGGACTACTCCTGAGAAAAGTAAAGCCAGTGAGTAATGTCATTTTAACACTTTCAAATTACCTTCAAGTTGTTGATGCCAGACGTATATCTCTAATCAATGTCCCGAACACCAAATCAATTGGAAGCTTGGGTGTCCAATGAGCTTGAGAAGATAAAAAAAATGGATGGTGTTACAACTAAAAAAAAGCAATGTGAGTAGATACACAACTACATACATACATAAATCGTAATTATAAAAACAACGAGGTTAATAATTAAACTACGAATCAGTATGCAAATACAACAAAGTTTATTTTACTTTGTCGGGCAGTGGCGGCGTGTAGTGCGGTAGGAGGGTGCAGGCTCACTTGCTCTCACGCCTCAAATACATCTGCTGGGCGTAAAATAAGAGGCGGAGATCTTGTCCCAAATATGTCGGAGAGTGAATTCACTTGTGTTAACTTCCATACGGTGCCTATAATAAAATTTTATTACAGGTCGGTGTCCATAACACTATCCAAATCAAAGTTTCACTTTAATGTCATTTAAGGTTACGGGTACAGAGCATTCCACAGATCACCTGACAACAGTCGATTTTTGGTTCGCAAACATTGCTAACAAACCATTTTTCCATAAGAGATAGAAGAGTCAATGTTAACTTAAGGTAGTACTTCCTTGAAGTTTTGATTTGGTCGCGCGCACTGCCATAGCACTAGCTATATTTGTAAAGCGAGACATTTTTAACAGACTACAAGTACGAGAGATCATACACAAACAATTGATGAAAAAAAGTTGGATCATTTTCCGAATAGTAAAAACGCTGTCGAGGATGCTGGAATAAAATTTTCATTGGAAAAGTGATAATATGAAGGATGTTTTAACCCTTTCGGACCTGACGTACACTGTAGTGTACGTAAGTTTGATCATCACATATAGAGAATTTCTTATTGTGGAGCGCTTTGAACCCAACGTACATTTGAGTGTATACCTAATGGATGTTAGATGAGATATAAATGAACTGTCATCTCTGAACGAATAACTGAAACTATCGACAAATTACCATCTCGGGAAGGCAGATGGCGACATTTCTCCGCAGGTCTCTCAGATATTCATTGTACTTGACAGATAGTTTGAAATATATTCGAACAAATAATATAGTGTTACAATAAGGTTTCAAAGTGTGTTTTCATAGATGATCGGGGCCTAAAGTTTTTGTGTAGGTTTTTTGGGACTGCCAAATGCCTGTAGACGACAGTGCACACTGGGATTCGACGATTGTATGCACAAAATTCTATCCTTTTTTATTTTAAATTCGAAAGGAATACAATTATTTCAGCGTTTTTTCAAAAAATGGCTAAAAGGGGACTGACTGTTTCATGACGAATTGTTTGAGCTGATTCATCAAGACCTGTCGGATATTGACATTTCAAGTGACGAAGACGATGGATGGGAATCAGATTCTGGTATTTCTACGTGATTTTCAATGTTTTTTCTAGTGATAATTAGGAAATTACAGATGTAATCGCGCCTCTTCGAGGAGACGATGTGGAAGATATTCTCCCGGAAGAAGAAAACATCGAGGAACAGAGACCTGATGTCCTTGAAAGTGAATATGTTTCACAAAGTAAAACAAATGTCAGCGACAAAAAATATCCTTTGAGTAAATCTGCTCGAATAAAAAATTACTTCAAAAATAATGAATTGACGCTCAAAAACGACATCTGTTGGCGAAAAACTGTGAGATATATTACCCCAATATCACTTGGCACAGGCCAAAAAAAGATGAAGTGACTGATCTTGAAAGTCCTCTGTATTTCTTTCGGCAGTATATTACTTTTGAGCTTATCTCTTCCATGGTTGAGCATACAAATCTATACGTTGTGCAGAAATTTATGAAATGCCCACTAACAACGATAGATGAAATGGAGACACTCATCGGAATACATATATTGATGGGCAATCTTCATTATCCCAGAGTGAGATGTTACTGGGAAAATAGATTACGTGTGCCCATGATCGCCGATGCAATGCCTCGCGATCGATTTCACCGACTGCGAACAGCCTTGCATTTCGTGAATGTACTAGAAAGGGGCCCAAATCGCACGGACAGAATGTGGAAAGTACGGCCATTTTATAACACCCTACGTGAACGAATGACCACCCTTCAATTGGAATTAGAGCTGAGCATCGACGAGCAAATGATTCCCTTCAAAGGGAGGCTAAATGTGAAGCAGTATATAAAGGGAAAACCTTGTCCATGGGGTATCAAACTGTTCGCTTTGTGTGGGTCGAGTGGCCTGATGTATGATTTTCTCATATACCAAGAGAGTACAACTGAGCTGACTATTGAGCAGCAAGAAGTTTTTGGACTTGGAGCTTCAATTTTACTCAAATTTACGCTTCTGGTACCGCACGGGTGGACCGTTTTGGTAGACCTCCATTCTCCTTAGACACTGTAATGAAAAGTAAAGGTCGTGGATATGCGGAAGAACTCATCAGTAACGATGGCCAAGTGGTGCTCACCAAATGGTTTGATAGTAAAAGTGTTGTCATGGCGTTCAACTACATGAGTGTGGGAGAGGCTGATTCATGCAAACGTTGGGATAAGGTGAAAAAAGAATATATAAATATCCCCCGGCCGGAAGTTATCAAACAATACAACAGCCATATGGGAGGGGTAGACAAAATGGATTTTCTGCTCACACTCTATAGAACCAAAATTCGAAGTCGTAAATGGACACTTCGTATGTTCACCCATGGAATCGATATAGCATGCACAAATGGTTGGATCGAGTACCGGCAGAAGGCTGAGGATCTTGGAGTGAACAAAAATACAATTTCAGCAACACATGCATTTTCGTGCATATGTTGCTGAGGGCCTAATTGATGGGACCAGGGCGGAGTCGACACCGAGATCAAGAGCGGCCTTCGAGAGATTCGCCAACAGTTTCACCCGATGGTAAGGATCAGAAACTGAAAAGAAATGAAGACAGTAGAAGAATTTTGCAAGTAGGTGCAAAATGCCGACTTGTAAATCTCAAACACACATTTTTTGCCAGAAATGTCAAGTCCATTTGTGCATAGCAAAAAAACAGAATTGTTTCACATTATATCATATAACAAAATGAATAAAAACTAACTTTAGAAATGAATTGCTTTATTTTCTATTGGTAGCAATATTACCATTGAGATCCAGTGTGCACTCTAGTGCACATGTCAGAAGTCGAAATCGACCATAGATGACATTATGATCGGTAGCAAAATACTTTTAAAAAATCATGAATAACGTATGCTGTGTTTCAATTTTTTTGCTAGACTAAAAAAACTCGGGTCCGAAAGGGTTAATACAACTGCAAACTCAATTCAGATTTTGCCAAACCCTTTTTCGTGTGATATTGAGGAAGTTCCGAGTCATTTACAAATGAACGTGATTGATTCCCAATCTTACGATGCTCTCAAAAGCTCTTTCTATTAAATCAATGATATTGTTAAATTTTATGGTAAGCTACCGTAAAATTTAACAATATCATTGTTAAATTTTACGGCAGCTCAGAAGTTCATTACAATTTTTGGCAACACTTATTTATGCGAACAAACTTTTTCAATTGTCAACTATAGAAAAAATAAATATGCTTCCTGACGAGAAGCATATATGCTCATCTCACAGATGAGCATTTGAGAGCCACTCTACGAATTGCAACCACAAATATGACAGCTAACATACAAGAAATAGCCTCCCAAATCCAACCTCAGACATCACACTGTGATGTTTGAGGTTAATTTATAATCAGTTAATTGTTAGTTGTTACTTTGAAGTTTTCATTTCTATTTTTCGATGGTTATTTTTCCAGCTGTAAATCCCAAATATATAAACATAATTTAAGTATTACGTGTACGAATTAAAAATCCCCATTTTTAACAATTTTAATAGCATTTTCATTTTTTCTATGGAATATGACCAATTATTCGTAGATATATTGGGCTTCTAAGATTATTATCACAAGTGTGGCCCACCTTTAATTTATTTTGCCGCCTTATGGCCCTTGCCTGCCAAAAGGTTGCCGACCGCTGCTCTACTACATTATTCATAACAAATTGAAAGGGTTATATTTTAAAGCGAGAATAATTTTGTTAAAGAACATTTTTTGGCTTTCTACAAACTATTTTTTTAGTATGATTCAGTGTTCTTATAAAAGTATATGTTTTGAATGTATTTTTTCTTTTAATTTAAGTCAATGTTTTTATGAAAGTAGTTGTTTTCGAGAGGGTAGAGTGTTTGAAAGTTGTATAGCGTTCCTTTTTTGAAATTGCTTTTTCTGAAAGATTCCTATTTTTTTTTGGTATCAAGGTGGAGAAATAGAAAGCTGAAACTATTTTTTGTAAGCTATTCATATTATATTGCCTATTATTTTTTCACATGTTTTCAAAACCATGTCTATGTTGAAAGAAGCGTTATTAAAGCCATTAATCTCTGTGAACCGGCCAGAAATGGGTGAACTGGAGCGCAGGAATGTAGTTGTCCACCAGAACGTGACCCTTCAAGAAGCTAGTGCAATACCACCACCGGCAATGACTTCCATCGAGCAGATGACCAATTCTTAACCCTTTTTTGAGGGTTTCAATCCAAACCGCTTGGAGCTGGATAACTACCCCTCCAACTTTGAAAATGTGATGGCGACTTGAACCCCGGGTCTCAATGAGTCACTTCCGTCACAATCTGTTGTGACTAATGTATTAGAGATGGAGGAAACATATTCAATGAATTTAATACCTCATAGTTCAATTATTCAGAACAGTTCGGATGATTACATTGAGAGTTGTGGAAGGGAACATGGAGAAATTATAACGAAGAAGGTTAAAAAGTCTAGTAGTCCAATAAAATGAGGATTTAAACTACCATGCACAAGGCAAGCCAGCATTTTTCAATATAAGTTGATTTTAGCATACATTCAAAGGATTTATAGTTAAAAAATGTTGAATTCTATATAGGGGATAGAAAATGAATAAAAACTACCCCAAAAATCCCTTTTTTGAATATATCTCGAAAGCATAAAAATATATCAAAACAAGGTCGAAACAAAAAATGTAGGCAATACAATTTTCTTTAAAATCGTTTCTGATCACTTTTGACGTATTTGCAATAGAAACCGAGATATTTGCAATAATCAATTTATACTTATAGTTCAGCCGAGCTGCAGTAGAGCGGCTATTTCTGTCCTGCACAGGTATTATAAGACATTAACCGAGCAAGCGTAACGAAATAGATCGATGTTATAGGTTGTGAAATAAATCATTGTAGTTGGGTGTTTGGTAGAGTGACCACATTTTCCGACTTTCGCGGGACAGTCCAGTTTTTTGGTGGGTTTGGGTGACAAGATCTTTTTTTGGGTGTCCAAGGGCACCGAAAATTATGATCCAATGCTCATTCGATTCGGAATGACCTCTAGTAACTTTATGAAAAATTTCGAGAGAGGCTCAAAAAATTGCAAAAGTTTTGTTTGGTTTTTTACAAATATCTCTGAAAATATTAAAGATATAGGAAATTAGAAAAAAGACGTTTGAAGTGGAAAACATTTACTAAAAAAAACCTCCCAAACTCTATCACCAACATTTATAATTTCAATTTGGAAGCGAAAATAGCTCTAAAAGCGGGCAATGCACGTCCCGTACGCGCTGACCGATATGGACCTTTGAACAATAAAAATTATTTCAACCCAATAAATATCAGTATTGAGAAAAACAACTTCACATACCTTCTAGACACTTGAATGAACGAAAATCCATAGAAAAATTTTTTTCTTGATTATTTTATTGGATATACTTTGGTTAATCAACTAATTTTTAAACGTTTTAAATTTACATAAACCTTGATGATTTTTAAACTAAAAACCTCATTTTTTTACTTCTTGAAACTTTTCTTGAAAGCCTTTAAAAACTATTCCCGTTGAAAAAATATAAAAATTTTGATTTTTCACTTTGTTAATAATAATCAAAGACAGTAAAAAGTGCAAAATTCAATTGGAGCAATGAAAAAATTTCCTATATATTCAAATTTATTTATATTCTTATTATTGAGAGTTACATAAAAATAGTTTTTGCGCAACTTTTAGCTCTATTTCTTTGAAAAATTATTACAAACAAATGTATTGTTTACGAGATACTTGAATTTTTTTTGAGGGTATTTTTATCAGTAATGAATATTATGATTTTTAAAAACAAAATCATTTCTCAAAAAAATTATTGCTTAAAAACGCATTTGTTGATTGACAATTTTATTGCTACTGATATTCTGAAAAAATATTGTTGTGTTTTTTATTCATATTTATTTAATTAACAATTTGTTTTGAACAAATTAATTTTTACAATTTATATTTTTCTAATGGTACCAAAAAACAAAAACAATTGGTTACTTCTTGTGACACATGGTTTATGTGTAAAAAAATACGGATTTTTTTTTACATAAAAAGAACGAAAAATGTCAATAATTAAATTACAGGGGATTATATTTTTTGGATCTACACGTCTTTGTATAGAGTTAATTTTTTGAAATTGATTGCTTTCTTCGTTCTTTGTTTTGGAAGATTCCCCAAATTTTGTTGTATCAAGATGGAGTAGTAGAATGCCAAAAATTTCAATAATTCTTAACCAAATGCTTCAATTTTACCTTTTAATATTTTTTAGGTGAAGAAGAATGTTTAGTACTGAAAATCGTTTTAATCAAGGAACCTTTCTTCTTCAGAATCCTCATGAGATTCAGCGTTATTCAAAATATTAATAATCAGCCACTTCTGCTTCTGTTGATTTTCTACATATTGTATGAAGTCATCATCAAGGTCTGACGTATCTTGGTCCCATACATTGTCATTTGAATTTTGAACTTGTGATGTAAAATTTTCATCTGCCAAAGTATCACCTAATGAATCATCTTTTTCGCCAATACTACTAATTGAAACTTGTTTTGTATTATTACAAGTAATTACAAGTTTTCAAATAATTAATCTGTACATACTGACCTACTAAGTAAATTCTCAATTTCTTTCGATATTTCAAATTTCATTGATTTGAACATTTTCATTCAAAATATAGAAGAATGATAATTTCTGAAACAAAAATATTATCGTCTTTATTACATATGTCAGCAAACATTTTTAATCTTATTACACTACTTATTGAATTAATTTTCAATACTCAATCCCATAATTTTTCAAATGGGCTTGTGAAATATCGTTTGAAAGGCGTTTTCATTCCATATTGAAAAATGTTACCGCTTTCCAGTTCATTGCAACAATAAATATAAAAAATAAATTGAAAACATGTGGTTACCGAACTTCGACAAAATACACCCACAACTTATTGCAATATACTCAAAAATTATTTCATGTTGAGGTATTGATAATGAGAAAGTAATCAAAAGTGTAATTTTGAGATGGTATTCTTTAAAAACCTGTGAATAATTAATTAGATTAGATTAAAGGAAATGCATAAAACGGTTAGAAACAGCTGTCAATGCAATGAATGATGAACTCAAATTATATGTGATGCTTGAGTTTGAGAAAAACCCACATATATCGAGTAGACAGGCATCCACTACATTCAATGTTAGCCATATTCAATGTTAGCCATTCAAAGAAAATAAAATGCATCCCTATGAAATGATAGCTACTTAGGAGCTCATGGAAGACGATTTTGATAGAATTTTGATAAAACTCATTTTTGTGAGCAAATGATGGACACATGCAGTGAATACGATATGGTTTTAGCAGGATGGAGCAGGGAGGCGAGGATCGATTGAATGGCCAGCGCGATCACCTGATCTTTCATCATTAGATTTTTTATGGGGATATTTGAAGGGCAATGTGTACAAAACTATACCTTCAGATTTTAATGACTCAATAGAACGAATAACGCTTGCGATTAGGTCGGTTGATATGTTGTCGGCCTGATATGTTGAATAATGTTAGAAGACAGATTTATTCAAGAAAAGGATGTTGCCAAGACATTTGCGTCTAACTTCGTTAACATCCATCATTCTTTTTCGTATTCGACATTCAATTACGTATTGCATTACATTTAGTTTTTGAGTGTATTTTATCGAATTTCGGTAACCACATGATTTCAATTTATTTCATCTTAATTATTGCAATGAACTTAAAAGTGATAACATCAAAAAATGGGAGATTATACCTATCATTCGAAGGGGGTTGAAGGTAGGGGTGACAATTTTAAGTAGAAGAATGTCAAATTCTAATTTACATTTGACGTCTTCCGGGATTTTTTTCAACCGTAATAATGAATTTATTCCATTTGGCCTTTACACACTGTATATAATTCACAGATTGAAGAATACAAATTTATTTTCGATAATATTTTTGTGACACATGTGTATAGTAAATTATTCAATTTTTCTACATAAGAATGAATAAGATGAATAATTCATTATATTCTCATAAATAATTTCTTGCAATAAAAAAATTTTACTGTTAGGTTCTGTCATCATGCCATCATGAAATCGACATGACTCCTTGCCTTCCCACACTTCAAGTCATTTTTCACTTTACTTTTGTCTATTGATGTCTTTAAACCATTTTTTTCATAGTTGCAATTATGTCACAATCACTTTCAAGAGGCTATTCACAAATTCAGCACAATTCACGCTCCATTTTCATTTTTCACAGGTTCTTCAATAAAATGCAAAAAAACACAAATGAAATGGATGGAAACACTTTCGGGAACGAAAATAAACAGAACTCGCATTTATTCATATGTGCACCTGGGAAACACCGACAACATTTAATCTATTTCGTAGTGCTGGAGAGATATAGCCGCTCTACTGCAGCCCGTCTGAACTATAAGTATAAATTGATTATTGCAAGTATCTCGGTTTATATTGCAAATACATCAAAAGTGATAAACGATTTTATAGAAAATTTTATTGCCTACATTTTTTGTTTCGACCTTTTTTCATATATTTTTATGCTTTCGAGATATATTCAAAAAAGGGATTTTTTGGGTTAGTTTTTATTCATTTTCTATCCCCTGAATGAAGTTCAACATTTTTAAACTATAAATCCTTTGAATGTAAGCTAAAATCAACTTATATTGAAAAATGCAGGATTGCCTTTTGCATGGTAATTTAAATCCTCATTTTACTGGAGTATAGGTCGAAGTAGGGGAGAAGGGGGTAGGTTCGGACATGGGGCACTTCCGGACATTTCAAATTTACCGCCCAGCAATGACACAAAATTCACCGATCAGAGACAAATGCTTCTGTTAACAGTTTGGAATCGTTGACGCCAGCTTGTGTTTCTTGAATTTAATTAAAAAGTGGATATTTATTCGAAAGTTCCCAAAAGGGATTAGTGATACAAGGTTGAGGTATCTACTAGTAAGGTCTTACACCTCAAGGAGTGAATTTCAGGTAAGAAATGATGAGTCTATCAGGAAGAACGCATATTTTCATTCATCTAACCTCAAAAAAGTATGAAGATTGTTTAGTGTTTGAGGAAATTGTGACGATATATACAGCTAGGGCAGGTTCGGACTGTCCGGGGCTGCCCCTGCTTCATTTTCGTGTTTGTCCAGATATGCCCCATGATCTATCTTTCAGTAATTTTTTACTGTTTGTAGGATGGTGAGAACATATGAAAGAAAACGTCCTATTCAGCCAGAAATTCCTAGAGAAGTCTTGATAAACGCTATGAAGAATGTTATCAGCTAGAGTATGTCATTAAGAGCTGCTGCAATAAGATTCAATATACCGAAATCAACTTTATTCGACAGAGTTGCCAGAGCTAAAAAGCGTTCCAATAATAATATTGCAGACTCTGGAAACGAAGGTGGTGAATCAGATGAAGAGTTTGCATCATCAAAATATGCAACACGACAAGTGTTTTCACGAATGAAGAAATCGAGCTGGAGATATATCTCAAAAAGTCTTCAAAAATATGCTACGGCTTGACATATGAACTCTGTCGTGGACTGGCTTTCCAATATGCTTCAAAACTGAATAAGAAAATTCCAAGAAATTTGGAAATCAACAAGAAAGCAGGAATCGACTGGATGAAATGTTTCATGAAACGCCATCCAAGGCTTTCCAATCGTAAACCTGAGAATACTAGTATAGTTAGAGCTTCAGCTTTCGATAGAGCCAATGTGGAGGAATTTTTCAATAATTATGCCTCAGTGCAGGCCACATGTAATTTCTCACCAGATCGTATATGGAATACTGATGAAACCGGTATAACCACAGTCCTTCAAGCACCGAGAGTGATAGCAGAAACAGGATCAAAAGCTGTAGGACAATGCGTATCTGCTGAACGAGGATCTCTTGTAACGATGTGTGGAATAATATCGGCTGTTGGGGCTTCAATTCCACCTCTTTATATATTTCCTCGTGTGAGGATAAAGGATCAGTTCTTGTATGGTGCCGTTCCTGGGGCTGTTGGATATGCTGAGAAATCGGGATGGATGTCGACCAGGGTCTTTCTCAAACTGTTACAGCATATACAGAAACATACGAATAGTAGCCTTTCAAATAAAATTCTACTGCTGATGGATAATCACGAGACACACGTTTCTATTGATGCCATCTTGTATGCAAGAGAACACGGAATTGTATTATTGTCTTTCCCGCCACATTGCACACATGAAATGCAGCCACTGGATAAAGGAGTGTTTGGTCCATTCAAATCCAAATGCAAGATTTCTTTCAATGATTTCATTCTGTCGAATCCTGGTAAACCAATAACTATTTATGATGTTGCCAAGTTGTCAGCACAACCATATCTGCAAACATTTACTCCCTGTAATATTATAAGTAGTTTCAACAGTACTGGGTTATGGCCTATTAATTCTCTGGTTTATAAAGACGAGGATTTCTGTGCCTCATTCGCAACAGACTGTCCTCTTGAAAACAAGGATGGGGAGCCCTCTGCAGAAATTGTCGATACCAAGTATTGTTGTTCAGCCTCATTCCAATGATCAAATTCAATGCTCATCTAAAAATCACGAAGTAGAAGATATAGTAAGGGATTTGTTGAACATAATAATACATGAAGCAACCAAACCAAAAATTAAAATACTTTCTGTTGTATCTATTGTCAAACCGTCAGATGTGAAACCCCTACCGAGGGCTGGTCCCAGAAATACAAGCAGAAAATCGAGAAAAGGAAAATCAAGAATTTACACCAGTACTGCGGAAAAACAAAGAATAGAAGAATTAGAGAAAGCCAAACTGATGAATGTGAAGAAAACAAACACTTCGAGAAAATTGGTGTCTGAATGTAAACCAAAGAAAATGCAAAGTAGTAAGCAATCAAAGAAGAGAAAAAAGAATAAAAAAGTTTCAGATGACATCTCGTCATCAGATTCTAATATAAATTTACCTTTAACTGCCACGAAAATTATAAAAAAGAATGATTCACCTGATTCTAATATTGATTTAGATTATAGAAGTAATGATGATGAGCTCAATGAACTTTTAGATGACGAGAAAATCCTAAAAGATGATTATCTATTAGTGGAGTTCGCAACAAAAAAAAGATCCTTGTATTTTGTTGGGAAAGTGATCAATGTGATGGAAAATGAGGAATTTGAAGTCACATTTTTGAAGAAGTGTATACAAGGATTTTTTTATCCAGAAGTTGAGGATATCTCATTTATTGAGAGGAAAGACATTGTATCAAAGTTACCTAAGCCTATGACAACAACGGGGTCTTCAAGAATGGCATCTTTTCTTCAATTTAATGCAAAATTTTTTGGTTACGATCTTAATTAATGTTTCATAGTATTTTGGCAATATCTTTATATGGAAAGTAAAGCAACGTTAAAAAAATGCATATTCGTCCGAACCTACCCCAAATTCACTAATATTACATTTTCTGGAAAACTATTCGAAATTTGCATGTATATGACAATGAAAAAACATATAACAAGAAGGTTCTGTTTTACAAAATTCCAACAACTTGATAATGTTAACAACCGATGGAGATATAATAATTTTTAAAACGGTGTCCGAACCTGCCCCCTTCTCCCCTCTCTCTCTCTATATATATATATATATATATATATATATATATATATATATATATATATATATATATATATATATATATATATATATATATATACGTACGAGGCGTACGAGTGCATTCGAGTGAAATTCGAGTCGAGTATCGCGCGATAAAATCGATGAGAGAGATTCAATGCGAAGACTGCGAATATAAGAGTTGGGATCAGGAAGATACGACAAATCATCGCTTTGCAGAACACGAAGGGGAAAATACGACTTGGCATTCCTGCAGCCTCTGCGACTTCCACACTAGCAGCAAAGGAAATTTTTGCAGACACTCAAACGCTCACATATTGTGAACAAACATAAAGATGGAGAATCATCGAATGAAATGACCTCCACAATCAATCGAAATATTAATAACGCCTTTCTGTTCGAAGCCTTTTTATACTTCTGTTAAAATAGCCGCGATAGCATATGTCTATCTTTCAAGGATAGCTCAGCATATCTATTTCAGTTTGCATTGGATTAATGGTGAAAAACATTTTCTTTTTGCAACAGGAAAATGTAAAAAAATATGTTGAGACATCGATTAATTGGTAGATTTATTATTCTAGTGTGTTCATCCCAGGATTGGTCTTCGCCGGTTTTGGAAGTATCAGTGACTCTTGTGGCAAAATGTTTTCAGGTTCGAATTGTAAAAACTAGTTGAATGCCAGAACAGAATTATCTGATTCTAAGAGTGGTTTAGTGCTGATTTCTCATACAGAAACACCTCTGGTTATAAAGGGTGCTTGGGGTTTTTATATAGCAAAATCTGGAAGATTTTGGCTTGTACCCGTATTTTTTGTAGGTACGTTAACCAAATTATGTAATTTTGTGATTTCCCGAATTTTATCATGTGAATTTTTACATTTTTGTAAAAACTTAGACAATCAAAACAGATGCACCAACCATCCTGCTACCAATCCAATATAATAAAAGTCAATCTGCACATCATAATGATTGGAACTATCATTCAATAAACCTCTTTCAAACTCTTTTAACTTAATCAAAAAATAAAATTACATTCAACCATTCATCTACCAATTTCAATATGTGCTGTAAATGACAGGACAACTGTTCACTCTTCCAAGATGTTAACCAAAACAAAATTCTATTCAATTTATTTTTGAAAATTCATCACAAATTTCAATTGCACTTTATTCCTGTCTGATGATAAACTTAGTCACTTTTGCATTCCATACCACAGACATGGATCTTTTCTTTTCTCCTCTTCCAATATTTTAAAAAATATTTTTTGACAAGACAATTGACAGTTGACTTGGACATGTCCCTTTCACAAGATGTATAAAAATTTTAAAAATTTTATTTTACAACAATCTAAAGTTATTAGTGCCATCCACATTTTATTATAATATTATAATGTTCTCAGTCTTAACCAGTTATCCAGTATCATGAGTGTTCATAAATCATCACATTTTCACATATATATATATATATATATATATATATATATATATATATATATATATATATATATATATATATATATATATATATGTGGACGTGGTATCCCTATTAAGCAATGTATATGAGGATGCGTGCATAAGAGCAATCCACAAACAATGGAACAATATTAAATTGCATTGTACTCTCTCAGAAGACAATTTCATTAACCTTATTCAATTTCTATTTGACAATACTTATTTTTCATTCGATAACAAAATCTATAAACAAACGTTTGGAACACCAATGGGTGCTTCAATTTCACCAATCCTAGCTGCATACGTTATGGATGACCTATTAGACACAGTATTACCTGTCTTATCTTTTAAACCTCACTTTTTGAAAAAATACGTTGATGATATCATTGTTGCATTACCAATGGACTGTACTGAAGAGATTCTTGACACACTTAACAGCTATGATCCCTACATTCAATTTACTATGGAAGCAAAAGACACTGACCACTCCGTGCCATTTTTTGACACAAGGTTCATAAGAACTACCAATAATAATATTGTGATAGATTGGTACAGAAAACCTTGTAGTTCAGGAAGATATATCAACTACTGGTCATATCACAAATACTCGATGAAAGTGAATCTAGTGAAACAAATGAAAAATAGAGTGTTGAAAATCTCTGACATCCAATTTCACAAAAAAAATCTTGATATTTTGCTTAAACTTTTTCTGGATAATTCATATCCTTTGAGTATGTTAAAAAATATTTTGTTTAATTCCTCATCCATATCAGACATTAATATAACCTTACCACCAAATCCAAATATAATTGAAAACAATGGAATTAATATTGCTCCAACCCCAGTTTTTTATAGTACTTTACCCTTCATTAAGGAGATCACCCCCAAACTCTCTAGAATTTTCAACGAATTACCCAATATTAAAATAGCCACCAAAGCAGTTCTCACGATTAGAACTTTACACACCAGAGTTAAAGATAAACCCCTCATTACTTCTCGAATAAATGTAATATATAGTATTCCATGTCAATCTTGCAACAAAATCTATGTTGGTCAAACGTCAAGAACTTTAAGTTCCAGAATAACTTCTCACAAAAGCGATTGTAGACACCATCCTGAAAGATGTGCTCTAGCCGAACATGTCAATAAGTTTGACCACCATATGAATTTTGATGCCACTAAGGTCTTAGCTAGTGAAACACATTTAATAAAAAGGTCCTTTCTTGAAATGGCCTTCATTGCTGAAAATAAAAATTGCATCAACAAAAAAACAGATATTAATCATCTTAGTGAGATATATTCCTATCTTTTGACGTTAGATAAAAATCCATATAACAATGTTTCAATGAATTCACCCAATCTAGCATTAATAGAATAATGTACTTTATACTTTAATCCGAATGTTATTATCTTACATTCACTTTAATAAAAGCTGCACAGGTAGAAATTTCCAAAAATAATTCTTTACAAGTCAAAGTTGGTAACAGCTTTTATCACTAGAACCACTGACATATGTCATGTCAACTATCTGTCAATCCCTCCAAATTAATGTTTTGTGAAATTTCGACATGTGACATTATTCTTCCTTCAAATTAATTTTAAACTGTAACGTTTTTCACAAATATTTTATCCAATATTAGACATCCTTTAACCAGTTTTATAAATGTATTGTATCAATATTCATCCATCATGTTGTGTCCAATATTTAACAAACCATCGTATGAAACATCCTCAAAAAAAGTTGTAAGTCTAACCATTCATAATTATATATTAACATTACTTACACCCTCAAATTGTAGCATCCCTGATGATGGAAACAATTTATTAAATTTATTAAATTTATATATATATATATATATATATATATATATATACATATATATATATATATATATATATATATGTTGTCTAGTAGGACCCCAAAACTGCTCAAGAAAAGCTTTTTTAAAATTTGAATACGAATAAAACGTTTTTATAAAAGCATCAGCCCACGATTTGGCTGATTTCTCAAACAAAGTATGAATGTACAAAAAAAAAATTTTTTATTGACGTTACTAATATCAATAAACAATTCTAAAAAATTCAAAAAATCTACAGGGTGTAAGTTTCCATCATCTGCGAACGTTGGTAACAATTGCAAATGTTCAACATGATTTCTAATACCAAAAGGAATTTGACCTGAACTGGTACCTAAACTATACACGCTATTTCCTTGTCTATTTTGAGTAACAATGTTATCGCTTATCTCGTGCCAACGTGGAATATTAAATATTTGATTTTGAAATGAATTTTGGAATCTTGTTCGAGAATGACTGGCCGATTGAGGAAAAGCATTAACAGTGTTAGAAAAATTAATTTTTTGCATGACCTTAATCACTTCCGTTTTGACAATTTTGCGCATATCTATGTTAACCCCATTTGTATCGACAGAATTTATGTTTATTTCAGGATTGTTTGAAAGACAGGTACCTGCGTTTTCTGGTGGTGCAACATCATGGAGTGTGGGCTGCTGATATACTGCCCGCTGCAGAGGTGACGAAGGTAATACAGTATTACCTTCCGCCATAACATGTGGAAGTTGGAAATTGTTACCTTGTTCAACATTTGAAGCGTTTCCCTGAGAAAGCCCACCAGCGCCTTCTCTGCCAGCCTGTGATGTCTGTTGCTGGTTGTCGTGAAGAGTTGAATGTTATCCTTTGCTCCGGAGCTGATATGGTGGTGTTTTCTCAGGGTTGGCGCGATTTCCGAGGATTTATGGGTTCTTGAAATAAAAGCCTCTGATCTCCTTAGTCAATGTCTGTTTATTTAACCACCTAGTTAGCTAGAAATTTTAGATTGATAGAGGAAACAGTATTCACCTCGTAAGCTACAAAAAATACATATTTTTCCAAATGGAAAACACAACTGCCACAATAAAAATTTCATATGATCAAATTCGGAAAATTACATAATTTGGTTAACGTACCTACAAAAAATACGGGTACAAGCCAAAATCTTCCAGATTTTGCTATATAAAAACCCCAAGCACCCATTATAACCAGTGGTGTTTCTGTATGAGAAATCAGCATTAAACCACTCCTAGAATCAGATAATTATGTTCTGGCATTCAACTAGTTTTTACAATTCGAACCTAAAAACATTTTGCCACAAAAGTAGAATACGTGGCACCCTCTATCGATGAGAGCAGTAAAAGCGCAGTACCATCGTAAAGGAAATAATTTTCGTTGGCTCCCTAACATCGGTCGAACTAGGCAATCATGAATACATGAAATATTTATAGACCGGTTATATTTCCGTCTAGAGCAATATAAAAAAGATCTGCTACACACTTCTTCTAATTGGCTACAAATTGCAAACTTTTAGTTATGTAATTTCACAAAATTATTTTGTCTGGAAACATTGTATTGCACAGAGAATTGCACTCTATTGTAAATTATAACAATTCTGGAAAAACAAGTAGAACAACTTGACACTATAAACATATAAATATTATGTCACTGACACTTCCAAAACCGGCGAAGACCAATCCTGGGATGAACACACTAGAATAAAAAATCTACCAATTAATCGATGTCTTAACATATTTTTTTACATTTTCCTGTTGCAAAAAGAAAATGTTTTTCACCATTAATCCAATGCAAACCGAAATGGATATGCTGATCTATCCTTGAAAGATAGACATATGCTATCGCGGCTATTTTAACAGAAGTATAAAAAGGCTTCGAACAGAAAGGCGTTATTAATATTTCGATTGATTGTGGAGGTCATTTCATTCGATGATTTTCCATCTTTATGTTTGTTCACAATATGTGAGCGTTTGAGTGTCTGCAAAAATTTCCTTTGCTGCTAGTGTGGAAGTCGCAGAGGCTGCAGGAATACCAAGTCGTATTTTCCCCTTCATGTTCTGCCAAGCGATGATTTGTCGTATCTTCCTGATCCCAACTCTTATATTCGCAGTCTTCGCATTGAATCTCTCTCATCGATTTTATCGCACGATACTCGACTCCAATTTCACTTTCTGAAGGAGATGCACTGGTACGCCTCGTACGTATATATATATATATATATATATATATATATATATATATATATATATATATATATATATATATAGAGGAGAGAAGGGGGCAGGTTCGGACACCGTTTTACAAATTATTATATCTCTATCGGTTGTTAACATTATCAAGTTGTTGGAATTTTGTAAAATAGAACCTTCTTGGTATATGACTTTTCATTGTCATATACATGCAAATTTCGAATAGTTTTCCAGACAGCAACTTGATAATGTTAACAACCGATAGAGATATAATAATTTGTAAAACGGTGTCCGAACCTGCCCCCTTCTCCCTATATATATATATATATATATATATATATATATATATATATATATATATATATATATATATATATATATATATATATATATATATATATATATATATACGTATATATATATATATATATATATATATATACGTATATATATATATATATATATATATATATATATATATATATATATATATATATATATATATATATATACGTATAAATGACACGTAACGGAGCCCGGAGACAAACAGGCAGTTTCAGAGCCCTGCACTTCCTATTGGTTATCGCGTGTATACTTTGTTCCTATCGCATTAAAACCCTTTAAAACCTATAGAGGGGAAAGCAGAGGGGTAGTGTTTTTTCCGTATGAATGTAGTTAGAAACGTTTTTAACCTTATGAAACCCAAAAGATATCACTTGAACCTTTAGGAGCCCACTGTTTTTAAATATATATACTAATATGTCGTTTTAAAACCCAGCGGCGTTGCCAGGTTACTGATACTATTAATAGAATTCACATCTATTTTTAGACTCAAGGTTTCATTTGAATATTGTCGGTTATGAGTGTAATATCCTTAGGAGAAGAGCCGGGCTTCTAATAGTTGCATTCGTCTTCTTTCCTTTCATATGGGAACTTCTTTACATTGATATTGGAAATAAAGTAAGTATTATTTTACTATTTATTTCAAATAATAGTTTCAATTTATTATGGATTTATTCGTATTGTAATGATAGATTGTTTGTATTAGTTTATGAAAAAATTGTTAAAGTATTATTGCATATCCACGGAAGATATTATTTTTCACAAAATATTTTGCTTGATAAGAAAAGGTTAATGAAATTCTTTTAATCACTTATACAGTGTGTCTACATAAGTTTCCGTAATATATAGAAAAATATTTTATTATTATAATTAAAGGGAGTCACCAACATATATCAATATTATACTAGGTTTGTCAGTAAATATGATTTTATTGTTCAAAATGAAGTACATTTATTTTCAATAATTGAATTGAACTGGCCGATACTTGATGAGAATTCATAATAAAACTCAATAATACATTTTATTGTATGATTTTCACTATAAAAGGTTTTACAAAAAAAACATATTATTTTAATTATTTCGTCATTTACAAAGGTCGATAACCTTTGGATACATGAAAGTGTAACGTAGTTAATAAACTATTCTATTCTATTTAAGTTTGTACCTTCATTAATATATAATAATAATAATTATATATAATATATAATATTTATATTAATATATAAAGGAATATTGTTTATGTTTGAAAGACGTACGCATTTGTTTATGTGAAGAAAGAAATGCAAGCAGCACAAGGAAGATAAAATTTACCTATTCATCATTATCTAAGAATAAATATTGGAAATTGTTTTCATTATATAGGGCTATTCAAATTCGTTTCTGTACATGGGTATCTCGTAAACGATAAGAGATAGAGTGTCGGTTGAATTGTGGCAAAGTTGCGTATTTTAGAGACCTATTCAATGATGTAAAACAATCGAATATAACTCTTTATACAGGAGATATACAAGAAAAACCAAAAAATCCCAAATTATTTTTTTGCCTGTATCTTCTTTATTCGCATATTGAGAATCTGTCCACATTTTACTAATGGCACTTGATGTGGACTAGCAGAATATATCCTTGAATCTTTTATATAGGGTGTCATCTGACTTGGATCACCCCCACCTTTGAATTTTCAAGTACGGACCTGTATTTTTTTGTTGTAGTTTTGGATCGTCGACGTTCACTTCTTGCTGAGAAATTGAATTTAATTTTATATTTTGGGATGTTTTGGTAATATTTTATTATAATTGAGTGAATTATGCCCTTTTGAATTACGGCCCTGGAAATTGGTTGACTGATTTGAATAAAAACGCAATAGCAACTTTCACATCTTCCTATGTACCTACCGTAGAGTTTTTCGATAATGTTTTTTCAATTTTGGGTACCTATTCCTATTTTTTTACATTTCCGTTGTTCTGAGCGTTTTCTACAATGAACTTAGAATAGCAAAACCTTCTATGATTATCTGAAACATATCTACAACATAAATATATTATATGTATTTTGATAAGCAAAAAAATAAATTGATAGCAAATAATGGGCCAATAAATTGGCTTTGAAGATCACCAGATCTCACTATTTTGGACTATTTTCTATAGGAAAATAGGATTTATGCTGGCAGAAAGATAGAAAATGTGGAAGACTTGAGATTGGGAATTTTGAATGCTTTCGTAACAATACAGCAAAAGAGTGTATTAAGGGCAATACATAATATGAAAAACGAGTTTAAAAATGTCTAAAAATAGAAGGACACCAATTCGAACATTTATTGCGCCATTGATTTTTTGTGTATATAAATTACTTCATTTCAATTTTCATTACAATTATAGTGTTCATTTCGGATGTTATGATTGCTATCATAAATGAAAAAAAACTCTCGAAAAACTCTACGGTACATAAGGAGTTGAAAGTTGTTATTGTGGTTTTATTCAACTCAGTCAATCAATTTACAGGGCCGTAATTTAAAAGGGAATAATTCACCCAAATATAATGAAATGATACCGAAAAGTCCAGAAATATAAAATTAAAAATAATTTCTCAGTATGAAGTGAACGTCGACGATACAAAAACCACAACAAAAAATACAGGTTCGTATTTAAAAATTCAAAGATGGGGGTGGCCCAAGTCAGATGACAAGCTGTATAAAAGATTCATGAATAAATTCTTATAGCCCACATCAAGTGCCAATAGCCAATGCCAATAGCCAAATGTGAACAGATTTTCAATATGTCTGCGAATAAAAGAAGGTACAGGCAAAAAAATTATTTGTGATTTTCTGGTCTTCCTGTTATCGTTTACGAGATACCCAAGTACAGAAACGAATTTGAATAGCCCTCTATATTTGTTATAAATTGTCCTTAATTGCAAATCATCCAGTTGCTCTTTTTCAGAATAAATTAACTTCGATTAGTCATGAGTAAACGAACAGAAAAAATACTAAATCTGACAAGGCGTGACGAGAGTAGTCTGCTTTTTTTACCAGAATACGAAACAACAAAAGGTTTACAAACATATTATAGGAATAAAGCATTGAGCCTTCTAAGTTTGCCAGCTAGTGTAAAAGGCGAGCTAAAAGATGTCTATGATTTTATAGATAAAGAAGAAATAGGTGTTCAACTAGTTGAAAAACAAAACATTGAGAAACCCAATGAAAAAAAAGAAAAAAAAATAGTTATATTGGAAGATATACAAATAAAACCGCCCCCAGACAACACCAGTAAGGAAATTTTAGAAACGTATTCTCCTCTAAGAAATGTAGCTCAAAGAAAAAGACAACCGTCCGAAGAATCTAAAGAAAACTATGATATTGGTGAAATGGAAGAACCTTTTCAATCATCTGGGAGTGAGTATCTGCCTTCAAGCGATGATGAGGAAAATGAAGAATTTCCGCTTGAAAGTTATGAAAGAATTAGTAAAGCTGGAGGTAAAAGTACCAAAAAAACAAAACAAAATATAAACAACAATAAATCCTATAAGTCTAATGAAATATCAACAACTTCTACTCTGCTTAATCAAAATTTAATACTAAAAACTAGAAGTAAGCACGTAGATCCTTTTATAGTCAACTTCGGTAAATTTGTAGAACCCTCTCATGTTAACGTTGAGTCACACTTAGGCCGTTCACAAGACAAAAAAACATCATGTCCGTATTGCTTGAACGATGTAACACATTTTGCACGACACTTAATTAGAAGACATTGTGATGAAGGTGCTGTTAAGGAATTTTCGTCATTTCCTCCAAATCACCACAGAAGAAAATTATTGTTAGATGCCATTCGCCGTCAGGGAAATTTTGTTAGTTCCTTATCAACTAATAATATAAGACCTGTACGAAGACCCAAGGAAGCTGAAGATGTAGATACCTCACTATTTGTTTCTTGCCCTGATTGCATGGGATTCTTTAAAAGAATGTATTTAAGAAGGCATAGAAAGCAATGTCCTGCACGATCTAACTGTAAAAATATGAAACGCGAAAATCATTTATCTTTATCACAAGTATTTACTGTATGTTCAGGTGTACACGGTGATTTTCTTGCTTCTTTGCGATTGAAAAAAGAAGTTTTTCCAATTATGCGAAGTGACGAGATTTCAAGAACTGCTATGAAAGATATGCTCATTTGCTCATATGCTGAAAGCTTGCTAAGAAAGCACAAGCGTGCTCAAATAAGAAATGTTATCTCAAATAAAATGAGAGAATTAGGTCGACTTCTTATGAGTTTGAGAAGTACAACTGGAATTCAACTACTATTCGATGCTTTAAAACCACAGTATTTTGACAATATTGTCGGAGCTGTAAGAGTTATAAGTGGATATTGTGAAAGAACCAAGAGCTTTCAAGCAAGCAGTTTGGCGCTACACATGGGGACGACGCTAAAGCAAGTTTGTGACATAGCTACAAAGAATATTATAAAAAAAAGTCCTATTATATCTTGTGCTAATGCTGAAGAAAGTTTAAAAGACATTAAGCGCTTGAAAAATCTTATTGAAAACCATTGGACATCTGAGATTTCAAGCCTTGCACTGAAACATTTGAAGGAAATTAATTATGCTACTCCAAAATTGTTGCCACTCACCCAAGATGTTATGAAATTTCAAACTTTTGTAATGAACGAAGCCAATGAAGCTTCAGATGCGTTAAAGAAGAATATCGACGTTAAGTTGAAATATCGAAAACTGATTGAGTCTGTTTTAGCATTGACATTATTAATAAATAGAAAGCGCATTGGGGAAATTCAATATCTGAAAACCGAGACTTATAATTTAAACGTCAGTGAAAACCAGCAAACCGAGTTTCTAGATTGTCTTTCCAAAACTGAACAAACGTTGTGCAAGAATTATAAAAGAGTAGTGACAGGTGGAAAAGGGAGCAGACCTGTTGCAATTTTATTTCCACCGGACCTTCAGAAATTTATTGAACTTCTTCTAAGTTTCCGAAGTATTTGTGTACCGGAATACAATCCGTATTTATTTGGTAATCCTAACACAGAGCTGTGGTTAAGTGGGTATCATATTGTGAAAAAGATGGCGACGAAGGCTAATGTAACGGACACATCTCTGTTTACATCAACCCGTTTAAGGAAACAAATTGCCACAGTATTGCAAGCAATCAGTATTAAGGATGACGAAATGGAGCAGTTCGCTACTTTCATGGGACACACAAAAAAAACACACGAATCGTATTATAGGTGATTATAAATTTCATTTTTTATCGTTTTTATCAACGACTATGTATTTAAAAATTACATATACTTGTGTTTCATCAAGTATAATGATGTACCTTATTTAATCGTGAATAATGAATTACAGTTCACAGGACACAAATAAATGACAATTTAAGTTTATTTGTATATGAATACAACAACTTACAATTGAAGAAAAAATTATTTTTTTTTATACCGTAGTGGATCGAATCTATACTTTCAAAATAGTATTTAGGGTTCAGAATCTTAATTTTATTGCGTTTACAGGTTACACCAACATCGAGTAGTATTATATTCTTGATTTAAAAAAATTAATGTGTAATAAAACCGTTTTCATTAGGCCAAAAATATTTATTTATGCCTTTAAAACTGCTCTTATTATCTATTTTTGACATTATTCGTATTTCGCATACTTTTCCAAAGAGAAAGTTTTGTTTTAAAATCCCCTTTTGAAAAACAGAAACTAAAGGCCAGTCTACTTGACTACATTCTCGAATGTACATACTTCTAATACTTTAACTAGTACTGTCTCGTAGGCTTCCTCAAGACTTGTATCAGACCGCAAAAGTTTCCAAATTACTTATCGCCATTAATAGTGGACAAGTAGGAAAGTATAAAGGAAAGTCTCTTGACGAAATAACTTTGTCAGACAATGAATCATTGCTGGATGAGACTGAAACAGAAAAACCTTTATTGCATGGTAAGAAATTCATAATTATTTATTTTCTTTTGAAGTACTAAAATTATTTTTTTTAACAATGAAGTTTTTTAAAAATCATAAAAGTAAATTCCATTCACTTATTATTGATAATTTCGTTAGAACATCAATAGGTCAATTCATAACTGAAATATTAGTACCACAAGCGATAGTGCAATGAACATTTCAAATTTCAGTTTATTTTCAAAATTCGCCCTGTTAAAAAAAATTTAGATGTTTCAATTATCAGTAATTACGTAAACTAGTATCTACGAAATATTGAGGAATTTGAAATATGATTTACTCACCATGTAAATTTAGCAGCAAATGAAGTTTATTGGATTAATAGAAAAAAAATTAATATGCTGGCATGAAGATTTATATATTATATTGTTTTTAGATCGAAAACAAAATGATAGTGAAAATGAAATAGAAGAGACATGGAAACAGGAGCTCAGAGAACAAGCAATAAAAAATGCAGATTTAGGTAATTATTTATTTTTCCTTACCCAAAACTAAGAATGTTGGAGACCTAATTCACAGAACGTGGAATAAAAAATCAACTGTGTTATGTTTTAGATAAAAGGGAAAATAATATAAGAAAAGGCAAGCGAGGAAAGTGGAATTCAGAGCAAAAAAATGTATTGAAAAATGCTTTCAAAGAACACATAAAAAACAAAAAGGCTCCGAGAAAAGAAGAAGCCGAGTTGATAATGAAAAAACATAAAGATTTATTCAAGGATAAGACATGGGCCACAGTAAAAGCTTTTATTTATAACTGTTATAAAGGTTAAACGTTTTCTAATATACTTCAAACATTCTAGACTTGTAATCACGCTGGTATAAACTTTTTTTAAATTAATAAGTAAAATATGTTTAGTTTATTGCTATTAAAAAGTAATACAACTTTTTTAATTTTATTTCAATGTTTTATTAATTATAATTAGTCATTTTCAGCTTTAATTATGAATATAATAGAATGTATTGAAAGTATTAACCAAGTATAATATGTAGTATATACTCTTGTACCTTTTCTCATGTAGCTGTTTGTATTTTCATTTTTTCATAATTTGAAATATATTTTAGTTATTATCTTGTATTATTTTCTGGTTTTTCGATTTGTTTGGTTTTCAGTAGTTAAACATTTTTTTTCTTTAAATCTGTAATACCTGTTGCAGGAAATGGGATAAAGAAATATCTAACATTATTTAGGTACAATGTGTTTTATTATAACACAATTTATTTGTTTTATTTCATAAAAATAAATGATTATACTAAAAACCGCATTGAATTTTGTTTTCGGAATGATATTTCTTCAATACTGTAGTTGTTCTTACTTCTAACAACATATGATTTACGCCCGATGGTATACACATAAGAATAAACTTCACGCACGTTTTCAAGCCCAGCGGTGTTGTCAAATGTCGGGCTTCATAGCGATTTGTTTGAATATAATAATTCAAATGTATAAAACGTATACACGAAAGCGCCCCCTACCGCATTATTTTGCAAACTTTTTGTATGAGTGTATGTATAAGTAGCACGTTGTGAAGCCTTCCTAAAAATTGGTCCAGTTGGGTTGAGAAGTAAGGGGAATCCAATGGTTGTTATATACTCGGGCTTCGTTTCGAAACCCGCAGTCGGGCTCCAAAACGTAGTTGCGGGCTTCTACACGTTCAAAATGTATCTTTTACGGGTCTGTATAAGAGCGTTTATATATATATATATATATATATATATATATATATATATATATATATATATATATATATATATATATATATATAGATATATATATATATATACGTACGAGGCGTACGAGTGCATCTCCTTCAGAAAGTGAAATTCGAGTCGAGTATCGCGCGATAAAATCGATGAGAGAGATTCAATGCGAAGACTGCGAATATAAGAGTTGGGATCAGGAAAATACGACAAATCATCGCTTGGCAGAACACGAAGGGGAAAATACGACTTGGTATTCCTGGCAGCCTCTGCGACTTCCACACTAGCAGCAAAGGAAATTTTTGCAGACACTCAAACGCTTACATATTGTGAACAAACATAAAGATGGAGAATCATCGAATGAAATGACCTCCACAATCAATCGAAATATTAATAACGCCTTTCTGTTCGAAGCCTTTTTATACTTCTGTTAAAATAGCCGCGATAGCATATGTCTATCTTTCAAGGATAGCTCAGCATCAGCGTTGTGCTGATCATTACAATTGTAATGATTTCATTACAATTCACTTCTATCATTACATCATTACGTACATTCCAAAATATAGCTAAAATCATTACATTTCCTGAATCTAATCAAGGTCACGTCTCAGATGACTTCTGCGGTCAGGTCACATCCATTTTGAGAAGAAGTATGCTAAGATTGCTAAAAGACATCTGTTATCTGTTGAGAAATGATAATTGACAGTTGAGTAACACCCAAACTAGAGAGAGAAAGAGATATAACAGACAGTTGACAGTGAAACCTGTCACAAACTGGCATCAGTGTATCAGTGATCAGTGACATCTGACTCTGAACCTGAACTCTGACCACTGTCACTGTCACCACTGACAGTGACAGTGACCACGTGACCACTTGACCAGTCTAGTTACTAGTTTGTCTAGTATTCAAATTCAAATATTCAAAATATTAAAATGGGGGGTTGCTTGTTCCTGTTAAATGATAATCTTAATAGTCAACATGTTTTGAATAACAGATGCTTATTTATATTTATTTTGCATTATTACCCTTTTGAGATTATTTATGTTCCTTTTTTTTAACTGATTTATAGATTTTATTTTAATGTTCTCACTCATGCTAGTTTTATCTTTGATACATGTTTTACGTGAAGTATTTCAGTTTGATTTTGCACGAAAAAATAAATAATTTTTATTTATTATAATATAATGTGTTTTATTTTTTAATGTTCACTCATTTTCAATCTTTTATTTTTGAAAACGGTTAAATATGAAAATTGAGTCATTTAAATATAGGGTTTCTCTACATTACACCAAGTTTATGTTGGCAACATCAACTGTCATTACAATTCATTACATTTTCACAGGTTTGATCATTACAAAATTTTTTCCTGTCAGCACAACCCTGCTCAGCATATCCATTTCAGTTTGCATTGGATTAATGGTGAAAAACATTTTCTTTTTGCAACAGGAAAATGTAAAAAATATGTTAAGACATCGATTAATTGGTAGATTTTTTATTCTAATGTGTTCATCCCAGGATTGGTCTTCGCCGGTTTTGGAAGTATCAGTGACATAATATTTCTATGTTTATAGTATTAAGTTGTTCTACTTGTTTTTTCCAGAATTGTTATAATATACAATAGAGTGCAATTCTCAGTGCAATACAATGTTTCCAGACAAAATAATTTCGTGAAATTACATAACCAAAAGTTTGCAATTTGTAGCCAATTTGAAGAAGTGTGTAGCAGATCTTTTTTATATTGCTCCAGACGGAAATATAACCGGTCTATAAATATTTCATGTATTCATGATTGCCTAGTTCGACCGATGTTAGGAAGCCAACGAAAATTATTTCCTTTACGATGGTACTACGCTTCTACTGCTCTCATCGATAGAGGGTGCCACGTATTCTACTCTTGTGGCAAAATGTTTTTAGGTTCGAATTGTAAAAACTAGTTGAATGTCCGAACATAATTATCTGATTTGAAAGGGTTATATTTTTAGGAGTGATTAATTTTTGGGAAAAAAAGTTTTTGGCTTTCTACTACTCCATCTGATACAAAAAAATGGATGAGAGAATCTTCCAAAGAAAGGAAGGAAGTAATCAATTTGAAAATAAGTAACTCTATACATGGATGTGTAGATCATGCAAAGAAGTAACTTTCAGACACAAACTGAAAGAAAGTCCTCCTGAAACAGCTACTTTCATATAAACATTGAATTACACGAAAGAAAAAAATTCTTTCGAAACAAATTCATTCATTCAAAGTAGAACTCATGTGAATGATATCTGATTCTTATTCCTCAACAAATGTTCGATATACAAACTGAATAGAGAAAAGTATCTTCTGTATAATTCAATGTTCATATAGAAGTATTTGTTTCGAAAGATTTTTTTTCTATCGTGTAATTCAATGTTTATATGAAAGTAGCTGTTTCAGGAGGACTTTCTTTCAGTTTGTGTCTGAAAGTTAATTCTTTGCATGATCTACACATCCATGTATAGAGTTACTTATTTTCAAATTGATTACTTCCTTTCTTTCTTTGGAAGATTCTCTCATCCATTTTTTTGTATCAGATGGAGTAGTAGAAAGCCAAAAACTTTCTTTTCCAATAATTATCTGATTCTAGGAGTGGTTTAGTGCTGATTTCTTATACAGAAACACCACTGGTTATAAACAATCTAAAATTCCTAGCTAACTAGGTGGTTAAATAAACAGACATTGACTAAGGAGATCAGAGGCTTTTATTTCAAGAACCCATAAATCCTCGGAAATCGCGCCGACCCTGAGAATATATTTCCCATCATTTACATCTTGGCTCCCATCTCGAGGCCCGATATTTTTGGTTCCTGGCCAATATGGATTTGGAGAAAACACCACCATATCAGCTCCGGAGCAAAGGATAACATTCAACTCTTCACGACAACCAGCAACAGACATCACAGGCTGGCAGAGAAGGCGCTGGTGGGCTTTCTCAGGGAAACGCTTCAAATGTTGAACAAGGTAACAATTTCCAACTTCCACATGTTATGGCGGAAGGTAATACTGTATTACCTTCGTCACCTCTGCAGCGGGCAGTATATCAGCAGCCCACACTCCATGATGTTGCACCACCAGAAAATGCAGGTACCTGTCTTTCAAACAATCCTGAAATAAACATAAATTCTGTCGATACAAATGGGGTTAACATGGATATGCGCAAAATTGTCAAAACGGAAATGATTGAGGTCCTGCAAAAAATTAATTTTTCTAACACTGTTAATGCTTTTCCTCAATCGGCCAGTCATTCTCGAACAAGATTCCAAAATTCATTTCAAAATCAAATATTTAATATTCCACGTTGGCACGAGATAAGCGATAACATTGTTACTCAAAATAGACAAGGAAATAGCGTGTATAGTTTAGGTACCAGTTCAGGTCAAATTCCTTTTGGTATTAGAAATGATGTTGAACATTTGCAATTGTTACCAACGTTCGCAGATGATGGAAACTCACACCCTGTAGATTTTTTGAATTTTTTAGAATGGTTTATTGATATTAGTAACGTCAATAAAAAAATTTTTTTTGTACATTCATACTTTGTTTGAGAAATCAGCCAAATCGTGGGCTGATGCTTTTATACAAAAGTTTTATTCGTATTCAAATTTTAAAAAAGCTTTTCTTGAGCAGTTTTGGGGTCCTACTAGGCAACATAGACTGAAATTCAGTCTCGAAACCGGAAAATATTATGAAGGGGATGGATCTTTTGTATTATTTTTCAACAAGTGTGTAGCAAAATATTTAATACCTCTTTATCCTCAAGAACAACTTATTATAGTCTATTTCAAAAGAGTGTAGAGTAATAAATCATGAAGTGTCATAAAATTTGCCTGAATTTCGTTGTCGTCCATGGGCGTAGGCAAATCTTAGGATTATTAAACTTAATAATTAAAGTAAATTAAAAATTACAGACAGATAATAATAAAAGGCCATTTTTGGGAAGTAATTTGGTCTAAAACTAAGTACCTACATGTATTTAGGTAAGTAAAATTTCTTAAAAAAAGATTAAGATTAATTTTAGTGGTTCTTGTAAACTTATTTAATATGCAATTTGGGTTCATATACTTGAGCATGATTTCTCAAAAAAGGGTTAACACTTAGTTCCGAGGTGCCATGTCATTATAATAATCCCTTTTTGACCCTGCCCACCAATCATGCAATACCTATTAAACCCAGGTAATTAAGAAAAATGGTTTAAATATATTGTAATGGTGTCTTAAACATTCGAGTTATAATAGTAATTGTTACTACACCAATTAAACGTACAGTGATATTGTGATATAGAAATAGTGAAAAAGTTATAAAATGGGGACATTTACTCCAAAGAAAAGAAGTGTAAAAAATTCTCCGCTATCTGTTTGCGAAAAAGTTATAATTTTAAATGTATATGATTGCATAAAACACGATCACCCTAGTTTGTCTGTGCAAGAAAGTGTTGAGCGATGTGCCCGAATGACTGGAATTGGACAGTCCACGATTTTTAAATTATTGCGAGAAAGAAAGATATCAGGCCAGGTAAGTCCATGCAAGAGAAAATCAGGAAGACCAATAAAAATCTTAGATGAAGACACCAAATGTGACATTCGAAGAAAAGTTCATTCGTTTTATTTTAAAAAGGAAATACCCACTCTTGAAAAAATATTTATCGAGATAAGCCAAGATAACGATATTCCTTTGATATCCAGAAAACTTTTATGGAAAACTTTAAAAAGTATGAATTTTGCCTGGGAAAAGCACAATCGAAAGGCACTATTACTGGAAAGTGATGAAATTGTTTGCTGGAGACGAAAATATTTGACAACTATAAAGCAGTATCGCAGAGAGCAAAAGAAAATTTTTTATCTTGATGAGACGTGGATAAACGAAGGTTATATAGTCAAAAAAATGTGGCAAGATAAAAATATAACAAGTTCTCGCCAAGCTTTCATAGAAGGCCTTTCGACGGGTATTAAAGTGCCTTCGGGAAAAGGGAAGAGGCTTATAATTGCTCACATTGGAAGCGAAGACGGATTTTTAAAAGAAGGTTTGTTAAGCTTTGAGTCGTGCCGGACGGGAGATTATCATGAGGACATGAATTCGGATGTCTTCGAAGACTACTTCGGGGAAATGTTAAAATTTCTTTCAGCTGATTCGGTCGTGGTTATGGATAATGCAAGCTACCATTCAAGGCGCTTAGAGAAGGTACCAACTTCAGCTTGGAGAAAGCAAGAAATTATTAACTGGCTGTCAAATAAAGGTATTCAGTTTGAGACGAATTCAGTAAAGAAGAAACTACTAGCCATAGTAAAACAACATAAATCTCGCTTCATGAAATATGCCGTAGAAGATGTAGCAGAAAAGTATAAAGTAACTGTGCTGCGCCTACCGCCATATCATTGCGAATTAAATCCTATAGAACTTATATGGGCACAAGTTAAAGGATATGTTGCAAGGCACAATACCACATTTAAAATGAAAGATGTCAAGGTATTGTTTGATCAAGCCATTATGGAAATCACATCAGAAAACTGGCAAAAAGCAATCCAGCATGTTTTAAAAGAGGAAGATAAAATGTGGGAACTGGACAACTTGGTCGATCAGGTGGTTGACCCTATAATTATAACACCAGGGGATGATGACAGTTCTTCGGATGAAGACTATACTGATGTAGAATAATTTAATTGAATTGTAAATATACTGTAGCGGGATAAGCAATCTGGACAGAGACCAGTGTATCAGTGACAGTGACACTTTTGCTTAGGTTAGGGTTTAGAATTAAGGGTAGTCTGAATAATTATTTTCTCGGAAGGTTCTCGAAAATTGTACCTAGTAATCTCTAGAACATTCAATTAGGGTATAAATAGAGTGTTGTTAAACGTTAAGGGAAGTTCACAGTTTTAGTATTGTTCAAGTGTCAAATTGTAATAACGTATCCAGTAAAGTTCTTGTCGTTTTTGTGAATAAATTGATTTAAAGTCCCCACAAGTGTTTCAATACGTAAAGTTCGTTCGTGTGTGTTTGTGAGTATTTCCCGATTTCGGTTCGTATATATTTTATTGTTACATTTTATATTTTTTTAATAACACTGTTCTGCTGTATTAAATTTTTATTTCCTTTAATATAATTTTTATGAATGCATATTCTTTTGGCAATTATCCCACTAGCGCGCCTCTGGCTCAGTATTTATCCGTCGATAACAATGGACAAATCCCTTAAAACAGGGTGATACCTACCTGCTCTTTATGAAACGACATAATTTTGCAATGCGGACTAGGGAAGTGACAGAATTTATTGACGGATCACCCTGTAGCGCTTTTGAATACTTAATGAGATTTTATTACTCTACACTCTTTTGAAATAGACTATAGTACTTTGGCTCGACACTTTCCCCCGAATATTGCTGCCACTTTGGTGGGTTATATAGATATAATATTGAATGAAGATCCACACCACCCTGCAGTTGAAATTCTACTGAAGAAGAAACAATTCCATAAATTGACCTTTAAACACAATGTATACCGTAACTTTTCCAAAGCAAACTACGATGCTCTGAACATTGAACTCAGTGGAAAGGACTGGACTGGAGTATTTTTTGGAAAGGACGTTGAAACGTGTCTAAATGAGTTCTACTCGACAATCTATGATCTTATTGACAAACATGTCCCCGTAACAAGAACAAAAACTGGGTTTCCCATATATTTCAAACGTGAAACTATTCAAATCATATTGAAAAAAAACCGAGTGCACAAAAAATTTCAAATATACAAAAACCAAATCGACTATCTGGAATTCAAAAACCTGCGAGCGCGTTCTAAGGAACTCATTCGACGTGATTTTCTAAACTATTCTAAAAAGATGGAAGATGAAATCAATAGGAACTCGAAAATGTTTTGGAAATTCATAAAAAATTTGAAAAAAAATACAAATTGTATCCCAAACTCGTTATATCTTGACAATGAAACTGCAGATACCGGGGACACAATTTGTAACCTTTCGCTAAAAATTTCAAAAACAACTTCGTCCAACCTATTGACATAATATTTGATCCAACTTTCCTCATCTCCCCAGGCGAATCCGTCGAAATAAATGAATATATCTTACTGACAGCTATTAACTCGTTAGATATAAAAAAATTTGGAGGTCCTAATGATATACCCGTTTCCTTTGTTAAGCAGTGCAAGAACAACCTTATCTCGCCTCTACTATATAGGGTAATTCGAGGAGAGATGGGCAGTGAGGTGAGATGGACACAATATCCTCAAGCGGTTATTTAAAGAACTATTAACATTTCGTCCGCTGCTAGTTGGAGGAGCAGGCGCGGCCATTGTTGTAGAGTCGTTATATAAGTCGTTGTGTCTATATTTTTATATTATTTACAAAACACTGTCAAGATAAGGTCTCAAAATTTTTCGCTTAATTTTTAAAGATGTGTTACTTTTTCGTTTTTACTGTTTTTTGAATAATTATGCTTTGGCATAACTAGGATGGGGCTGGATAATAATGTTAAATGAACTGGAGTCGCTTAACGAACATGTAAACCGTATGGCCGAGGTGCCCATCTCTCCTCAACAAAAAGGAGAGATGGGCATTAAAGGCACAAGGATAGTTGGGCAGGTACCCATCTATCCTTGATAACTGAGTTAGATTATATTCTGATATTTTTCTATTAGATGCCAACTGTGTATGTTCGGAAGGGAAACACACAAGCTTCCTGGACCGAGGAATCTCTGCAGGAGGCCATTGCCAAAGTAAGAGACGGGCAGAAGGTGCTTGCTATTGCAAAATTATATAGCATCCCCAGAACTACATTACAAAACAGACTTGAAAGTGGAATAAAATCAAAAGGTTCATTAGGGCCGCCTAGTCAACTAGGCGCAGAAGTGGTAACAAAAACTGTCAACTATATCAAAAAATTACAAGCGAGAGGGTTCGCACCAGACCGAAGGGCTGTGCGTGAAACGGCCTTCAGGATTGCGCAGGCACTTCAAATTAAAACTTCCTTCAGTGAAGATACTGGTCTTGCAGGTTTTCCCTGGTTTAATTCGTTTATGCGCAGAAACCCAAGTTTAAGAATAAGGCAGACGGAGGGCGAGCTAAGAGATAAGGCTCTAAAAAAAGAAATGAGACAGAAGGAAGTTGAAGAAAGAAAAAGAAAGAGAGCTTTTAACAAAGGAATTAAACAAAAGGAAGTTGAAGAAAAAGAGAGGGATAGAGCTTTGAAGAGAGAAATTAAGGAAAAGCAAGCGATGGAGAAAGGAAATAAAGAGAAGAAAAGGAGAAGAAAACTTTCTTATCAGTACGACGAGTCTGAATGTGATGAGGCCATTTCCTTACATGACGACGGTACTGACGAATGGGAAGAAGAAGTTGAGGAAGTTAAAGAAGATGAGCCAAAAGAGTTGCAAGAGGGCACGTTTGTGGTAGTGAGAGTTTCTGGAAAAATGGCCTACCGCTTTTTCGTTGCCAAAATAATTTGTAAAAGTTCAGAAGGCTTGGAAGTCAAATTTTATAAAAGAGTAGAGATGTTAATGAAATTTAAGGAAACCGACGAGACGAATTATGCAGATGAAGAGGACGTTGTCATAGTGCTGTCAAATCCGATCGAGGCCAGCTCAGCAAGATATCAGAACATGATAGGTTTTAGTAACGATTTATCTGAATTTTCTATGTTCTTGGGTAACTTGTTTCTTTTAATAAAACAGCCTAGCACATTTAGGCCTCATTTTGAATTGTTCTTTGGTTAATTCTCTTTCATTATACCTATACCTGATACATACATTGCCTTTCGATATTTTGCCTATTGGAAAACTAGAGGAATACAATTCAATTGAATTAGTTAGAAATTGTGATTTCCAGCGAAACAATCACAAAAAATTGTCGCTTAATGTAACTTAAAGCTATGCCCATCTCTCCTTACCGGTAAATTTGTTGGTGCCCAACTCTCCTCGCAAGGTGAGGAGAGATGGACAAAGACAAGGGTGAGAATTTTTCCTAATAGATCCCAAATGAATCTATTTCGACGTAAATGTTGTACTACATTGTGTGTTATAATCTCTATACTAACATATTTCAACAGAGGTTAGCAAATAGTCTGCATACTAACGGTGACACCATTCGTTTTTCAAAACTGTGCCCATCTCTCCTCGAATTACCCTATTTTCAATAAATCATTGCAGAGTGGAAATTTTCCTGCCAAATGGAAAATTTCGCATATCACACCAATCTACAAGAGCGGCGACAGACACAATGTAAAGAATTATAGGCCGATCAGTAAATTATGTGTACTTGGCAAACTTTTTGAAAAATAATATATAATAACATCCTTGATACGGTCAAGGACATCATAATCAGTGAACATCATGGTTTTTTCCCCCATAGGTCGATAGAAACTAATTAAATGGGATTCACTGATTTTTTGTTAAACTCGATGGATAAACAGGTTCAGGTTGATGTTGTATACACCGACTTCAGTAAAGCCTTTGATAAGATTACTCACAAAACTTTATTAAAGTGACTTGCTGAAGTCGGTGTGAATGACTTTTTATTGAGATGGATATGGCCCTATTTGAATAACAGATCACAAATGGTGGCCATAAATGGATTCACGTCACTCCCCTTCACGGTATTCTCTGGAGTTCCTCAAGGCAGCCGTTTGAGTTATTTATTCTTGATTATATACATCAACGAAATCTCCAGTTGCTCTATATTGCTCTATATGCCGATGACTTGAAAATCTATCACACAGTAAAGGATTCATATGACAGCGGAGGAATTCAGGGACGGAGAAATTCAGGGAAATCACGAACTGAAATCAGTTTCAGAAGTTAAAGACTTGGGAATAATTATGGACTCGAAGTTGTCATTTGATTCACATATAGAAAAAACCTTCATTAAATGTAATAGTATCATTGGATTCCTCAAAAGAAACTGTCAAAATTTCAGAACGGCAAAACCTCTCCTCAATTTATATTATGCATATATACATAGTAGGCTCTGTTTCGCATCCTCAGTACCACATAAACATAGATCGTATCGCTACACAAGTCACAAATTAAATTTTCCAATTACGAATGGCGATTACAGTCCCATTATGCGCCAATACAATATTATGCCTATGAAGGATAGAAGAACTGTTACGGATCTTATTATGATTTTCAAGTTGATGAAAGGATTAGTCCACTGCCCAGAGCTTTATTACAAAATTGAGTTCAATGTTCAGGGTAGAACGTTGAGACGTACAGAATTCTTCAAGTTAACTTGCACAAGGACAAATGCTGCTCAAAATTCACCACTTTATAGAATGCTTAAAACCTTTAACGAAATTTGCAATGATATTCAGTATTTTGAAATCTCTTTAGACTGTTTCAAACGCAGGATGAAAAAAATGTCATTGATAAGTTGTGATCGTTTCTATATTCTCTGTCACTCTTATAAGAATTATGTTATTCTTCGATTGTCAAATTTAATTTACAAAAAAATTTAAATTTATATTCTTTTTTTCTCAAAGCCCACTTGAACTAAAATTATGAAGTGGATTCTCTATTGGATTTGTTAATCTGTTTGTAACCCTTATATTGGTAAATAAATGAATAACTTCTCTATGTTCAATAAAAAAAATGGCATATGCGTCTAGCGCATATGATATTAGCGCGTCTTGCGCACTTTGCAGCGCACAATCGCCCATTTCTTTTCGGACGAAAATTCCGATAAATCACTGATCAAAGACCCCTCACCTGGCTTTTTTCAATAAAAGACTCTGGTAGTAGGCTGACACGCTGGCGACTAAAACTCGCAGTGTATGATTATCAGATAGAATACAAACCTGGCAAAAACAACAAAAATACAGATGCACTATCCCGAATCAAAGTCAACTACATCAAAGAATGCGCAAATTTCCAACATAAAATTTCAATACACGCATCTAACGAGAATAAAACCAAAGTAAAAGCAGACCTCAAAATAAATGATAACCCTAACGAAAACAAACCGAAAAAAAAAAATAACCCTGAAAGAATCGACGACCTCGAAAACAAATTACTCGTAGAAACCATTCAAGAAGAATTCAATACATTTGTCAATCTATATAAATCAAAATCTCTAATCTGTTATTCTAAAATAGAGTTCGATAATTCCCAACTCCTTGATAAACACAATAAACACATTATTAGTTTCTTTTGGCAAAACAAACCAGAACCATTACACTATGAAATCATCGAAGACCTTTTCGAAGAACACCTAGAGTTTTATAATAACAGAATCAACATACTTTCTAGCAAATCAGTCAAAGATCGTGAATACTACACCATACCCCTTCCTTTTGATCCTGAATCTGCCATAGAATACATTTATTAAATTATTTATAAATCCCAAAATGGAATTCGATCTTAGAAAAACGTTTTCATTTGAAAACAACTAAGAACTACCCATATTAGAAATATTTTCATTCATTTTTGCCGACGAAGAAATCAAATTAAAACTGTCAAAACCTAACGACCCCGATCAAATTCCCATAATCATTGATCAATGTCATTCAGAAAAAACAAATGTACACCGTGGCATTAATAAAACCATCATTATAGTGAAACAGAAAAACAACTGACAAGATGTCGAAAATTTCGTGAAAAAATGCGAAATTTTCAAAAATTCAAAATTTGACAAAAATTCTTGCCGCACCTCTCGTCGTAACCGACACACCAAAAACCCATTTCGAACGCATCAATGTAGACATTTTCGAAATCCCCGCAAAACACTACGCTTTGACAATAAGACATGAATTGACTAAATTCACACAAGCATACGCCATAGAGGACAAATTCTCGAAATCAGTCGGGAGTACCCTTCTTCTTTACTTTCAACACTATAGTACACCACTTAGGATACATTGCGACTACGGTCGAGAATTCACAAGTCAACTCACGAAAGACTTATGTTTTCTGTACGACATCAAACTCACATATTCAAGTGTAAATCATTCACAATCGAACGGATCAATCGAAAGATTCCACGCAACATTTGCTAACATGATTCGCGCCCATGAAGCCAAAAATCCCTATGAACACCCCTTGAACGTTTAACCAAACGTAGTTATTTGTTATAATAATACAAGAAACAAAACAACGGGTTTCACACCGTATGAATTAATATTCGGACACACAGCTAGTCGATCCCCAACACTCAACAACCAAAAAGACTTAATCACAAAATATGTTAGAGATCTTAACAACCCTATGACATATTTCTATAAATGAGCCAGAGAAAAAACCGAAAGACAAAAAGGAAAGTCCAAAATCAAATTTGATAGAACAGTTTCCTAAAACGTCCCTATATATAAAGTAGGAGACAAGGTTTACGTGAAAGACTCACAAATTTCAAATGAACTCGAAAATAAGTTCAAGGACCATTTGAAATATAAGAAATCTATCCCAACTCTGCGATGTTAGTAAATTAGAAAACGCGAAATAAAACTAAAGTGAATTTTGACCGTCTGAAACCTTTTCATGAATAATAATAATAATAAATTGAGGGATGTAGCCGTTACTACGTGGTAGGAAATCATGATGAAGAAAAGAGAATTGAACCTTTCTATGTTTTTTACCACTTTTATTTGTAAGTAACGTTACTGCAGTTTTGTTCTATAAGGACATTTTCAAACTTATACATTGAACAATAAGTACATATGACGAAACTGCAGTAACGTTAGTTACAAATAAAAGTGCTGAAAATATAGAAAGAATAATAATAATCTTTTTCAAGACACTCCTGCTGTCATCAACAGCCAGTGCCTAATACAACTTAGATTCAATCAATAACTCGATCGGAATTTTCTTTCATCAAAAACGGACCCTTTTGATCTACAAAAACTCATCATCCATCAATGACGCTCTATACAACCATCTCCATCTCTATACAACCAACTAGAAAACCTCATTCATTTTCTCGACAGAGACGAGCCTAGAATACTAGCTTTCAAAGCTCAAATAAAAACAATACAATACAAAAAGTTCCTACACCATTTATTGGTGTAGGAACTTTTTGGAACGCAATAACCGGAAACCTTGATGGAAAATCCGATCCGATGGAAAATATTTCACGGATTGTATTTCATCAGTTCGGACTTCCATTGTCTAATACAGTGGTTCTCAAACTGTAGAACGCGTACCCCTTTGGGGTACGCGAAAGTTTTTAGGGAGTACGCGGGACCAACAAAATAAAACAAACTCCGAAATTTAAATAGAGGGAAAAACTCCAAAATCCAAGGTAAGTTAATACAATTTGTGAATTTCAGTTATAACGGTACCGTACCTAAGTGTCGACATGCCGTCGACATGAGTGAGCGTGGATGCAATTGAACCAAGCAGATAGTCGGATGCGCGCACACAGGGAGACAGATGACAAATCAAGTCTAGTCATCAGTTTGGCGTGTGTGCCACGACCAGTGTTGCCAATGAGGGGATAATTGTCCGATTTGCGGATAATTTCGAGTACTTGGGGATCCTGAAATTTTGCGGATAATTTTCGGACATTTTCGCAGTCGCGGAACTAATCCTGAACGCATTCAGAGCAACTTCACATGCGCGCATGCGCTCTTTAAAATTTGTCTAGCGCGCCGAGGAGCACCGTGAAAATTACTAAATGTTCTGTGTTTTGACTGTTTTGTGATCTAACCTAACTCATCTCACTCCAACTAGTCCAACTGTCAACTGTCGATCTGTAAAATAAATACCGGAAAGGCGGGAAAATATGTTGTCTGCTTTAAATAAATTGAAGTAAGTTAATTTATTGTGAATTTTGGATTAATCTTAATAACATCGAACTTCTAGTTCCTTATAGATTGAATTGTTTCAAAGGAGCTCGTTATAGGTGAATATCACTGAAACTGTGTTTGATTGAAGTCAAAATATAATGGATAGGTGGCTGCATAAGGTAGCTTTTACTTTGCAAATTAATTTTAAAAATATCCAGCCTTTTTGTTTTTGCATATTTCAGTCTGATTCGAAGAAATATAATGATCTAGACCAAATACAAACAATCACTTCTCAAGAAGATCCTGATGGTGATGGTAATAGACAAGAGATGAATGTAAGAAGGTAAAGGCTATAAAAAGTTTTAAACGTATTAAACTGAAATGTTTTAGACTAAGAACAAGAACACATCATCTGCATCATCATCTTACGACTCCGATTCAGAACAAAGTTCAACCCAACGACCGACACGAAAGGTGTTGAAGCGAACCCGAAAAGATACATTTACATCTTCGAAATTGAGAAAATATAAGTTTTGTACCAACTGGCTGGAATTACCCGAAATGAAAACTTGGCTGTCTAAATCTAAATCAAGTGCAGATCCAAATGGACATGAAATGGCTTTTTGCAAAGTGTGTAAATGTGACATTTTGGCACATAAGAGTGTTTTGAAAAAACATGCATTCAGTGAAAAACATAAAACGAACTTGAAACAAGTGAGTAACAACACAAAGCTCACTGACATTTTCAAAAATAATTCCTTGGAAACAAATATTAGAAATGCAGAAATAAAGCTGTGTGGGCTTTTAACTACAAACAATTTGCCTTTTCTTTTAATGGACATATTATCTCCTCTACTTACCAATATATTTCCAGATTCACAAATTGCTAGACATTTGTCCATTAAAAGAACAAAGGCAACAGCTGTAGTTTACGAATGTGGTAATATTTTTTTAAATAACTTATACAAGAAGCTACAGGAACCTGGCTGTTTTTTTTCACTAATATTAGATGAAACAACTGATATATCTGCTAAAAAGCAGTGTGCATATTCTATTATATATTTTGATGAAGAAAAATATAGAATAGTAAATAGATTTTTTGATATCACTGAAATGGAAGGAAGTACGGCAGATGATATATTCACTTCTTTAATACTAACACTTCAATCAAAAAATATTCCATTTTCAAATTTAGTGGGTTTTGCATCTGATACTCCTAATGTAATGGTAGGACAATACCACTCAGTTTTCTCATTGATAAAAGATGTGAATCCTAATATTGTGTGTGTGAAATGTTCCTGTCATATGGTGCACCTGGCTGCTTCAAAAGCTTGCTTGAAATTACCGCGATCTGTAGAAGATCTTCTTCGCAACTTGGGCAGTCATTTCAATAGGAGTTCAGCAAGGCAGCAAAAATTCAAAGAATTTCAAATATTTTTTCGAACAGAAATTCATAAGATTCTTTCTCCAGCGGTGACACGTTGGTTATCGTTGAAGGCATGCGTCGATCGTGTTCTCGAACAGTATGAACCTTTGAAAGCCTATCTAAGAGAAACAGTCTTTGAAGACCCTTCTATCACTACTGAAAACATGTTGTCTACGATGGACAATGAATTTACCAAGCTTTACTTAGAATTCATGTCCTACAGTTTGGATCTGTTAACTAGTTTTAATTTATTATTCCAATCTGAGAAGCCCCTTCTTCACAAAGTGAAACCAGAAACAGAAAAAATATTGAAAACTTTGTGTAGTAATTATATGGAAATATCTTCCTTCAAAAAACAAAATATTTTCACTATGAATCATAGAAATTCAAGAAATTTTGTACCTTTAAATAATATTTATTTAGGAATTCAAGCAAGTCAAAGTTTAGAAACCATGAAACAGAACCCTGATGTGAAGGAGAAAGATTTAGAAAAATGTTTGACAACTATATTAGAATTTTACATTGAACTGGTTTCTAACATAAAGGAGCGCTTTCGTTTTGATGATCTAATTTATGATATTCTTACAGTAGTGGAGCCTTTGAATGCCCAATCGTTCAGTACCAAATCTTTAAAGCATGTGTTAGATAGATTTCCTTCTTTAAATGAATATGTAGATATTCAAACTCTTGATAATGAATGGAGACAGCATGCTCTTTTAGATTATCAAGCATTAAATTTGTCTGTTAGCAGTGCTGATCAGTATTGGAAAACAATTTTCAATTTAAAAAACAGTGCTGATATGCCGATCTTTCCGAATTTAAAAAAAGTTATGTCCATGTTACTCATACTGCCATTTTCCAATGCATCGGTTGAAAGAATTTTTAGTGATTTATTCAATATTAAAACTGACAAGAGAAATCTTTTGAATACGTCTAATTTGAAGGCTATTCTTGCATCAAAGGAAGGCATCGAAACTAGCGGAGGCTGTGTTAATTTTGTACCTGATAAGGATATGCTTAATGCCAAAATATGGCAGAAAAAATGAAAACATTTTTTGTAATTATATTAACTGCAATACCTATTTTATATTTCTCTTATTTTTATGTTACATTTTGTCCGTAAAGTTTATAATATTAACTATTACATATTTTAAGTTGAAGATTGACAAAAAAGTTTTTGTTTTGTCCTGTTGTAAGTAAATTTGTTACTATCTGCGTTAAAATGTATCTATTTTGAGTTTAAGACTGGCTGAATTTTTGTTTTTATTTCTTAGTTAAGAATTATGTTTTTGTTTGCTAAAACCAAAGTGATATTAAAACATTTATTTCAAGTTGAAACTTATAAAGAAGTTTTTATTTACGTATTTCGTACACTTTTATTTACATGAATATACGGTTCTTTCGATTGCATCGAAGTGTACTAAGTGTAGCACTTTCCTACACGTGGTGTAAATTACACTCGATTGTGGTATTCGTATGCTGATTGGATTCAACGATTATGCACTAGAAAGGATGGTCCATTTTTCTATGATGGCACTAGAAAAGCATTGAACGGAAAGTCAAATTATTCACCAAATACAGGCACGACAAAAAATTTCACCAACAGGAAGAAAAACCGCTGTCAAAAAGTATAGACAGGCCTGGTGACAGGTTACAGTGGTGTCGTCAAATGATCGCTAAATTTGTCCAATATACCATGAGCCATACTTTGTTGTATCTGCACTAATCTGCAGTTGATTCAAAATCTGGTGTGAATTACACTACACCTCACCACAGAATTCCTCAGGTTACCACACTACACCTTGAAGCAATCAAAAGAACCTATAGATAGGCACAATTTTCGAAATTGGCGCGTTTTATTTGGGAAAAGTTGAAGGGGATATTTGCGGATAATGTCATTCTACTAGGGGGAGAATTGCGGATAATTTCATGATACTAGTGGGATAATTTTTATATTTGACATTGGTAACACTGGCCACGACAATGTGCATGCGACTGTCTGCTTGGTATAATACCATCATTTTACGCAGTGTCACTGTAATTATATTGGTTATCTGTTATTACAAACTCGCTCACAGTGTTGTGAAAACTGAGTAAGGTATTGAAGTGAAGTAAACATTAACAATGAATAAATGGCTCATGAAGTTCTGAATCAAAATATTGGACCATCAACTTCACAAAACGTAAGTAGACTTGAGCATCTTGATACTAATGAGCAACCCAAGGAAAAAATTCAAAAACCAGAAAAACTGGCAAATAACTCTAAAACTAAAAAAAGAAAATATGATGAGTCGTATTTGAAATTAGGTTTTACTTGGACTGGAAGCCCAGACGAGCCTAATCCGCAGTGTGTTGTTTGTTCTGAAATTTTATCAAAAAACTCTATGAAACCTTCTCTTTTAAAACGCCACTTTGATCGCAAAGCCTGGGAAAAACCATACTATTGGCGAAAACCTAATTTCCCCTGCTGCAGAAGAAATCGTTTCTTGCATGTTTGGAGAAAAAGAGACAAAAAAAATTAAAACTATTCCATTATCAAATGAAACAGTTTCAAGGAGAATCAATGATATGGCGTATGATACAAAAGAACAACTTGTTCGAGCAATTCGAAGTAGCCCTTGCTTTGGAATACAACTCGATGAGTCCACAGATGTTGCTGGCCTAGCCCAAGTGATCGTTCTTGTTCGTGGAATATTTGAAGATGAAGTATTTGAAGATATTTTATTTTGTGAGCCACTTAAAACATCTACAACAGGTAGAGATATTTTCAGTTTATCAGATTCTTTTTTTTTCTGAAAACCAGCTCGAGTGGAAAAACTGTGTGTCACTGTGTTTGGATGGTGCAAAAGCTATGAGCGGTCACATCACAGGGCTGGTAGGCCATATTAAAACGGTTTCAACCGACTGTAAGTTCACTCATTGTGTCCTTCACCTAGAGGCTTTGGCGGCTAAGCACCTCCCTGAGGAACTTCAAGAGGTCCTTGATCAGAGTATAAAAGTTGTGAGTTTCATCAAAACTAGGCCACAAAAATTTCGCTACTTTTCGCTACCCCAGGATATGGGGAGCCTACATGAGAACTTGTTGCTTCATCCTGAAGTATGATGGTTTTCACGGGGAAATGTTTTGTCTCGTGTGTTTGAACTCCACAAAGAATTACATATTTTTTATCGAACACAAATTGCATTTGTTATCAGTACATACTGAATTTGATTGGCTTTTGAAGCTGGTATATTTTCGAAAAACTCAACATCTGGAATTTGTTCATACAGGGCAGTATTTTTGATTTTTTTTTATGTAGCAAAGAAAACTGATGCAATGGTAAAAACAACTGTGAGCCTTTTGAAAGATTGCACAAATTTTTGCAAGATAATGAGACAAACCTATCCGATTTTACTAAACTCAAGACTCAAATGGGCCAGTACTTAAATGCACTGCAGATGCGGATAAGAGAGTACTTTCCACCTTTGGAGAAACAGTATGACTGGATACGTGACCCCTTTGTTGTTGATGCTACGGACACTAACCTGACTATTGTTGAAAAGGAGCAGCTCATTGAAGTTCCGTGTGATCCCACATTGAAAAATAAATATTTGAGTTCTGGTAATACATTGTTGAATTTCTGGATCGGTGTTGGAATGAAACACAAAGAACTGTCTAGCACTGCTGTTGAATTTCTTGTTGGGTTTTCCACCACTTATTTATGTGAAAGAGGTTTTTCAAGTTCAACATATCTTAAGAGTAAATATAGAAACAAAGTAAATGTTGAAGATGATTTAAGATTATACCAAGTTGGAACCTAATATTGATGAACTGTGCAAACAGAAACAAGCTCACCCTTCTCACTAATTTCTTTTAAAGTAAGAGCTTTTTGTTTTTTAAGGTTTGTGTGTTTTTAATGTAATAAAATATATGTAATAAAATAATGTAATAATGGAATGAAATGTATGGAAGCAATATATCTTTGTTTTCATTTGAACATGACAATTAATTGAGTTACACGTGTTAAAACTATACAAAATAAAAGGCTGACAACTCGGATCATTCTCCGACATATAGGTATTTTAGTTATTTTACTTACTGTGAAGGGGTACCCGAATTTTTTTGTAAAAACGGGAACGGTGTCTAAAAAAGTTTGACAACCCCTGGTCTAATATTATATAAATTGATTTTAAATCCCTGAAAAAAATTGAAAGATTCCGAAAATAACAGTTTTATTAAACAAAAAACTGAAATAACAAAGAAATAACATGCAAGCAACCACCAAAAAATAAATAAAAAATTGAAATATTAACAAATGCTGAAAATTTAAAAAAAATAAAAAATATTATTAACAAAAAATTAAAAATAATAATTGAAAGATTCCAAACCAAGTTACGTCACGACGTTTCGATTGTTCGGGTGAGATCGTCTTCGGGTGATAACTGGACTTATTCCTCCGAGATCCGACTATTTATAGGTCATTCGAGTGATTTCACCTATTCCCTCTTCCCTCTTTTTTCCGCTTCATTGGTTTTAACGGGAGATGACCGTTTGGCGGGAGTTGATGCTGGACTAACCCTGCACATAAGCCGTAATGAAAATACATTTGCATATTTATTTTTAATAATACAATTTGTGTATTACAACAATTGAATGTCAAAGAATTTGGAAAAATTTACGAGACAAATATGCTCGTGAAAAAAGAGTGATTCCTTCTGGTGCAGAAGCACCATCAGAACCTCAGTGGGAATATTTCCATGCTTTTCGATTTCTTGAGATGACAAGAGTTGAAATATTGGTGATGATTTTATAAATTGTAGATGTGATATTTTTATGAATTGTAGAACACATTCAGGACTGCAAAAGTATCAGAGATGTGGAGGTTGATATCCCAAATGACTGCCAAGACTGAAGAGATTTTTATACATATTTCAGCAGAACAGGCTGATGTTCATCAGGAGGATCACAGAGGTGAGATTTTTCATTTTTAAAATCGGATTAAATATGGATTTTCAGAAAAAGATTCAGAACCAGAGGCAACGAACCCAGACGAATGTGAAAATTTTGCACTAAAGACTGATTGGGCCCGTAAAAGACGAAGAGCAATAAAATCAAGTAACTTTTTATACAATGTGCAATCTTTATCATTAATTCAATTATTGCAGGTGAAAGACAAACTATAAAACAAACATCGGAAGTGGCTAATATACTTAAATGTGCCGAAAATATAGTAGCTGCCATCCAATAAAAAACGGATGGCACACCAAACGATTTATTTGGGGCCTATGTTACTTCATCCCTAAATCAGATGACAACAGATGTTGCATCTGAAAAAAGACGACAAATACGCAACATTCTTGAAAGACAAGAGTGAATGACGTATGTCATCACTTTGTGAACCATAGGCACCTATATCAACCATTGTAAATGAATACATAGCATCACAGGTTGCCAGGAGTAGGGGAAAGTCGGGAGGAGAATTATCGACAAGAAAATAATTTGAGATCTGTTTCAGATGAAAAAGAAAAACAACAAATCCGACAAGCAGCTGGTGAATCACTAGATGATTCAGATGAAAATGATTTGGAGAGATCTGTTTCAGATAAAAAAAACTATAAGATTCGACAATTAGATATGGAACTATTAGATGATTCAGCGGATGAAGAGCTGCCTCTTGCACATTTCGTAAACACAGTTGTTAATTATTCTTCTCTTCCTTCACTACAACAAGAAGTAGTCTTGAGCACTTACAAAACGCCAAATGAAAGTGAACCTTCCTGCACAACCGCAACATTGGTCATATCCAAAGTTAAGAAGACAATTTTTCAAAAAAATTCTAGTTCAAGCCGAATCTAAACCGAAACCTTAACTTCATCCGAAATGTTTGACGCTACTCCCGGTCCAAGTGCAATCCGGACAACGAGACGAGAAAAAAGTTGTGTCACGCTTGGACATACGGCCTTTCCCAAAATATGAACGACCAGATAACAGAGAAGGTAGAAAAATTACTGCCAGTATTATCACTAGCACGCCTATGAAAAGACAGTTGAAGGAGAAGTTAGAAAATGAAAGGCAGAATATTGGTGAACCTGTAGACGATGAAGACTGTCACTAAAAGATACGTTGACGATCACATTAAAGCAGCCAAGGAATCAACCTTGAACTATTTCCAAGAATTCATACGATACGTCAAAAAAAACATTGATTCAAAAAATACGAACTGCGAATCATCATTGACAAAAATGCACTGATCACTTCAGCATTGGCTGATCGATTGAGTAATGTGGAGAAGCAAATTGGTGTTATAACCGATTTGGTTGATACTTTTACTGAACAAGTTATTGAAGTTGAACAGTCAGTCGTTAAACCTGCACGTGAACAGTAGCGAACTGAATCCTCAACTTCATCACTTCGAAGAAACCATATAGCAGTAATATGAGTGATGCAAAATGGCAGATTGTGAAGGAAATACATAAGCCGGCGCGTCGAAATTTTCCCCGTCGAAAGACAATAACTTGTGGCAGATGGATCTGATGGAAATGTAACCATATGCTAAAGAAAATGACGGTCATATACATCCTCATAGTAATCAACTGTTATTCGAAGTATGTATGGTCAAGACCATTGAGAAATAAAACTGCTGATTCAGTTACTGCAGCTATGGCGAGTGTGTTGAAAGATGCGAAGCATGTCCCAAGGAACTTACAATCTGATCACGGTACCGAGTTTTATAATTCAAAATTTTCATCGCTTATGAGAGAGCACCGAATCAATCATTACTCAACATTCGGCACAAAAAGGCTGCAATTGCAGAAAGAGTCATCAGGACGTTGAAAAGTTGGCTTTATAGACAATTTTCACTTCAAAGCCACTACAGTTGCTTGAATATTCTTCCTAAAATTACCAGTCAATATAACAACAAAGTTCATCGTACCATTGGCATTAAGCCTGCAGACGTAAAACTATCCACAAAATTGACAGTTTATGCAAGATCAAAGAAGCAGCATGGAAAACGTGAAAAAATAGAATTTAAAATTGGAGATATGGTGCGAATCAGTAAATATTAAGGCGTGTTCGAAAAAGGTTATACGGCAAGCTTTACAACTGAGCTTTTCAAAGTTGTAAAAGTAAATAAAACAGATCCTATAACTTATGCGCTCGAAGATGTGAACGGACAGCCAATTAAAGGTTCCTTCTATGGTATGGAATTGAATAAAACCCATGATCCCAATACATATTTGGTGTAGCGAGTTTTGAAACGAAAAGGATGTCGTCTATATGTAAAATGGCTGGGATTCTCCGAACATCACAACTGATGGATCAATGAAAATTCATTAGTAATAGCATTATTATTGTACTTGATGAAAAATAAAGTGGAATGTAATAAATTTGAATTTCATTATAAATTTTCTAAAACTGTGGAATCTATTATTCTTCGCTGAATAGTTTCGAAATACCAAAAATCATATAAGTAATATTGTAGCAATGGATTTATTTATTTTAATAATCAACATAAAATGAAATGAATTGAATTGACAAAATAGTTAAAATCAGCAGGTAATTTCAGGGCCTATCTGGGTGTATGTCGACATACGATTAGCATGGATTTCTCGTCTCCTGAACTGCTCATCTCGTTAATTCGACTGGGCTGGCACATCCCCCTCTCCTAATCGTATAAAGCGAGAAGTTGGAGTAGTGTGGAGACGCTACCACGACCACAACCGAATCATATAAAAGTAGAGTTTCGATCCTGAACCTCACTCAGTATATGAGAGCACATCAACATGAATTCGGAAAAAATCGCCGCTGTATTAGCTAGGATATCACTTGATGATGAGAATAATTAGACGGATGATGAGTCATTGAATGGGGATGGAATGGCTCCCAACATAGAGGGAATTGTGGAAGAGGAAGTTGAAATTATAGGAGATGAGGCAGATATTGAAGTCGACGAAGAAGCTAATGTTTTGGAGCACGATGAGATTATTGAAGGGAATAGCATCGGGGATGGTGCCTTAATGATCAGCGTCCGATGGCTCAACGTCACCGACACATTAGAAGATCGACTGGATCTGTATTGTGTGACAGATGCGCACGTAAGAATCAAAACGATCAATGGTGGTATCCAGAAGTTATGTTGATGCTGTTTTCGATTTTACTCGATACGGAACAATAACGGCGGCTGGTATCAACATGTAAACACCCATGATACGGTCTCTATGATGCAGCTGGGTCAGTATTGATGTGAGGCATGTGAAAGACCGTTCACAAATTTCACAAGAGTGTCAGCATGCATAATATGTAATAGTGTCAAACCTGTTACACACTAACCGTGGGCCTTCTAGTAAAAGAAACAGCCCTTTTCAGGGCTACATTATTCATACAAACAGTAGTAGTAGTAGTAGTACGCCAGAGAATATCGTTTCACGGCATGAGACTCTTCTTCTCAGGTCTTTCATATGAATGAAAGTTGGAAAATTTCCACCTAGTAGCAGAATATGAAACCGGTTTACAGCTGAAAATATACATTTTCATTGAATAACTAGTCTATTTTCGATTTTACACGAAAAATAGTTATGACGAAAGTAGTATGAAATTGGATTTCTTACAACTGAGAATGAATATCAAATATCACCCTGCCCCAAATATCATGATCCGCGTAGCAAATTGCGCGGCTGCCATTGAAATAATGATGCAGGTGCAACCGCATCAGAATGAATGAATTGATCCACGGATTCGTCGCCACTGTCGCGGACCTGCGAATAATTAGCGGATGAAACCGCGGATCCTCGATAATCCGCGGAATCGATGAAAGTTCGCGATGTACGTGAGACATTAAATACACTCTGCTTTAAAGTTATTACGCGGCTGCAACCGCGGATCCGCGACCGTGGCGGAATGAATCACGACTTAATCCGTTGAATGAATCATAATTCGCGGAATAAAGATAGGAAACAGGGGGGCCCAACGGTGACTGGCCCAGGGTCCGGAAAACCTAAAAACGGTACTGAGCAAATCAAACCAAAACTTTTCATTATGCAGATAGAGGGGAGCGCAAGATGGGTCCAACTTGTTTGTCAACATTTTGCGTTAAATCAAATAAGAGAAAATGCAGTGAAATAAGAGAAGAATCAAGAAAGGACATTTTTACGATGTTCTAGAAGGAATTATCCTAGGATCAACGAAAAACCTATGTGTGTAGTTTAGTTACGAAAGAAAAACCAAAAGAACGAAAAGCAGCAATTGTTGATAACTCAACTCTCGACGTAGCGGGACTCTTAAATATACCATTAAGGTAAGTACAGAAACGGTACCTGTTTGTAAAAAAATGTTCCTTTCGACTTTCGGCCTCAATGAATGGCAAGTTGATAATTGGGTGAGTCGTAGTCATAATGGAATGTCTCAAGCAAAGAAAGAAAGGCCTAAAATAGGAGGAATTCTTTTTTCTCGAGTTCCTAATGTATTTATGAAAACTTTCTTGGAAAAATTAAATAAGCTGCCTTCTCATTATTGTCGGAAAGAGACTAATAAATTGTATTTGGAGCAATCCTTTGCAACTATCACTGAGCTTTATAAAGTGTACATTGATGCATGTAAATAATGTAATGAAACTGTAATGAGCCAAAATTCTCTAATTAAAATGTTAACCCTTTCGCTGCGGATAGCGCATAAAAGCGTCATTTCATTTTCGTGTCACCTCTGCGGACGACGCATTTTTGAGAAAGGTCTAGTTGTTTTGCTGCTGTAAGCACATGAATGCGTATAAACAAGTCCGTTTCTTATCCACTCTTTGTCACGTGATTTAGCCAATCGCTTGGGCAGATTTGAAGCGGCGATGAAATGTTTTACGTTTAGTAGCGCTTGGAACGTTGGAACATTTGTTGTGACGTGTTGAGACGTTTAGTATTGTTTGGAAAGCATTTGTAAAAGTACCACGGAGTACAAAACAATAAAGGTGAAATAAAACGTAGTCATTCTGGGCGAATTGTGCCGAAACAGTGATTATAGAATAAAAGGTAATTACTTTGGTTAGTGCTGAAATAATAATAATTATAATTTTTTTTAATAACAATGTCTATCCCCTTGCCTAAAAGAGGGGCATATTATACCATTGCCAAACTAGAGGAAATCCTGACGCAAAGTGACTCAGAAGATGATTTTATAGCCGGAGATGCATCGGATGATTCCGCTGACGAGATTGAAGCCGAAGTTCTGAAACAGATGACTTCACCCGCAGATGAAACTAAAGTGGAAGAACATGCAGAAGAAGAGCCAGGTGAAATAAACGAACACTTGATTTGGGAACAGGTAAACATTGTGCCGCGAAGATTCTCTTTTGACACGAGTAAATGTGGACATAATATTCCGGGTCTTTTTGTGTAACTGTTCCGAATACGATTGTTTTCAATTTTTTTTTCGGGAACGAGATAACAAATCATATAGTTAGCGAAACCAATAAATTTTATAAATACGTCGTGGAACATAAAGATCGTCTTCTGCCACATTCTAGATTGAACCAATGGAAGGACACTGACGGAAAAGAATTACATCGTTTTTTTGCTCTGAATTTTCTAATGACGCTTGTAAGAAAGCTTTAAATACAAGAGTACTGGTTTGTAAATGAGTTATTAAAAACACCTGCCTTCGGGAAAACAATGCCACTGGAACGATTTCTGGGGATCTTCAGTATGCTGCATTTTTTCGACAATAATTTGCCAAAGAACGATGATACGTAAAATTTTGAATCATGCAAGAGCGACATTTAGAGAATCTGCGCAATCGAATTTTGGAAAATCTGGAGATATAGTTATTACACTCCTTGAACCCTACTTGGACAAAGGCCATACACTGTTTATTGACAATTGGTATAGCAGTCCTGATTTATTTTTATGGTTATATGAACATTGCAGTAACGCTTGCGGAACTGTGCGCAGGACCAGAAAGCAAATGCCTAAAATGGAAGAAAAATTAAAAGGGGCGAGTTTTCCTTTCGTACTACTCGAAACAGACTAATTGCCATAAAATGGTGTGACAAACGTGAAGTATTTATGGTTAGTACAGTCCATGACAACAGTGTCGCAGCTACAGGAAAAACTGATAGAACGACAATCAGAAAAATTATGAAACCAGAGTGTATTATTGAGTACAACAAAAGAATGGGGGCAGTAGACAAAACAGATATGCTGCTAAGCTCTGTCGAAAGTGTAAGGGGAACAACCAAATGGTATAAAAAAGGATTTTTCCATATTATGGACATGGTCCTGCTGAACAGTCATATATTGTTCCAAGATGCCATAAAAAAGAAGATAACACTGGCTAGTTTTCAGATGAATTTTATTTCTCAACTGATAGAACTCAACTTAGGTGACTACGTTTACACATCAAGAAGGGCGCAAGTTCCGGCTCCATTTCGATTAACAGCTAGACATTTTCCTAAAAAATTTCCACCAAGAAATGAAAATAATTTGATCGGTAGAAAAAGATGTTTTGTTTGTACTCAGAGTAAGGTACGAAAAGAGACAGTTTATATGTGTGAACCGTGTAATGTCGGGCTATGTATAACATCATGTTTTGAAAAATATCACAAATTACGTAACCTAAAATAGATAGGTACAAAAAATCGTTTTGATTCATATTTTCATTTTGTTAAGACTTTTTTGTTGTTTTGTTCTGATTTTTTAGAATAAGATTTTTTTTATTTTCCTTATGTAACTATTTTTGTATATGTTTATTAATTAATTAATTTAAATTAAAAAAAAAGTAATACTTACTATAAAATTCAAAATATTATTCAGTTATGGAGATTATACGATTATATTTCAAAATTTGATGCTTCACTGCGGATGAAGTCTTTTAGCGCAGCACTGGGGGAAACAAAGCCAGATCGAGCGCGCCGCAGCGAAAGGGTTAAGAAACATGAACATCTCCCTATACAAACCAAAAAAAGATGAATGTGACATCTGTTGTCAATTCAAAGAGAACAATTTATCTGAAGAAGAGTGACAAAGGCATCAAAACGAAAAGGATAGAGCAAGGGAGGAAAAAGCTAAAGATAAGGAAGAAAGTTTAAGAGGTGTCCAACACGTTTTAACAATGAATCTACAAGCGGTTAAGATGTGCCCTTCTATAATGGCGAGTGCTCTGTACTATAAGCGAAAATTAGCAGTCTATAACTTTACAGTTTATAATCTGGCTACGAGACACTGTACATGTTACTGGTTTGACGAAACACAAGCCGATCTACAAGCCTCAACATTTAAATGATGGTAAACCAGTTATTCTCTATTCAGATGATTGCACTTACCAAAACTGTAACAGTATTATGGCAAATGCTCTTCTACATTTATCAAAAGAACTGAATATTTCCATCCAACAAAAGTTTCTTACCAAAGGACATACTCAAATGGAATGCGACAGTGTTCATGCAAATATTGAAAAAAAATTAAGAAACAAGAAAATTTTCTTACCAAGTGATTACTGTCGCATTACTGAAGAAACCAGATCATTACCGGAAAAATATGAGGTCAAAATGCTTTCCCATGATTTTTTTACTAATTTCAACCAGTTTATAGTGTATCAATCGATCAGGCCCGGAAGGAAACCAGGAGACCCGCAAGTAGTGGATCTACGATCAATTCAGTACACAGATGGAAAAATGTTGTATAAAGTTAATTTTGATGATGAGTACAAAGAGGTACCGCAGCGAAGAAAAATGGAAGTGAGAGACCAAAATAATTTCACAAAACTTTTTGAGGAAAGATTGAAGATTATGAAAAGTAAATTTGATGATCTTCAACAACTAAAACCTGTAATGCCTAAAGATTGTTGGCTTTTTTACGACCAATTACCACATGATTAATATTAAAAAATTAATTTTGTTCTTTTAAATACAGTACTCTCTCGCTAATCCGCCGCTCCATAATCCGACAACTACTATAATCCGCCGTTTTTTCGCAAGTTGATCCAATCTATAGACTCTCTGTAATCCGCCGGTATTGAACGAGTTTGGTTCGGTAATCCGCCGCCGCAATCACCTCCCTATCTTTTTTTTCTGGAATGTTCTATACATCGCCGTTTAGTCTTAAACAACTATGTACTCGTTAGTCCGCCACTAGGAATAAAAACGAACGGTCGCGCGTCTTTCTTTCTTGTTGTTAATTAGCAAAAAATGGCTTCTTCACCACAATCGCGATCTACTAAACGAAAGCACGAAACTTTAACTTTAATGGAAAAAATGGAAATCTTAAAGAAAGTGGATAGTGGTGTGCCTTTTACAGACATAGCAAATCAGTTTCATATTGGGCGGTCAACAGTTTACGATATTAGGAAGAAAAGAAATTAGATCGAAAACTATGTCACTAACACCGAGTCTGGAATAGGAAAACGTCAAACGATGAGAACTGGTGAATATCCACAGTTGGAAGAAACACTTTTTTCGTGGTTTTTACAAGAGCGTCAACGTCACACACCGATAACTGCTGAAGTATTGCGACAGAAAGCACTCCAGTTCTATGCAAAAATTTATAAGAAAAATGATTTCAGAGCTAGTGAAGGATGGCTTACAAAATTTAAAGCAAGATTTGGAATCAGATTGCTGTCCATAACTGGAGAGAAATTGTCCAGCAATGAGGCTGCTGTATCATCATTTCTTGAAGTTTTTATGAAAAAAATTGAAGAGCTTAATTTGACGGCGGGTCAAGTTTACAATGCCGATGAAACTGGCTTATTTTGGCTACTTTTACCACATAAAACGTATGTTCACAGAAGTGAAACGTCTGCTCCAGGCAGAAAAGTATCCAAGGAGCGGATAACCGTTATGCCTTGTTCAAATGCAAGTGGCAGTCATAAGTTGAAACTCTTAGTTATTGGAAAATCTAAAAACCCTAGGTCATTCAAGGACACAAATCTCCCGGTTGTTTATATGAGTCAAAATAAAGCCTGGGTAACCAAAGATTTGTTTTACGACTGGTTTCATCATGTTTTCGTGCCTGAGGTGAAAACATTTTTAAAGTCGCTAAATCTACCACAGAAAGCTCTTCTTGTGCTTGATAATGCTCCTGGACACGGCCCAAATGACGAATTATCATCTAGTGACGGCTGTATAAAACACTTTTCCTTCCTGCTAATTGTACGCCTCTGCTCCAACCAATGGATCAAAATGTGATACAAATGATGAAAAACAATTACAAAAAGAAGATTTTACTTAACGCCATAAGTCGAGAGGCAAACATTCCTGAAACTCTGAAAATGTTGAATATCAAAGATGCAGTTTTTACAGTTTCTGATGCCTGGGACGAAGTTGGAGAAAGAGCAATCAAATCATCATGGAAAAAATTGTGGCCTAGAATTTGTGAAGATGATGACACTTGGGAAGAAGAGGATCTAATTCCATTACAGGAATTGATAGAGTTTGCAACAAATCCTAATGCAGGTTTAACACGTGAACACGTTGAAAATTGGTTTGAAGAAAACCCAAGACATATATGAGACACATTTAACCGAAGATGAGCTTGTAAATGAATCATTTGACTCATCCTTTGATACCTCATCAGACGAAATGTCGGTACATGTAGATTGCACTGTCAAATCAGAGGACGCTTTGGAAAGTGTTGACACTTGCATTAAATGGGCTCAGGAAAATGGAATGACATACGTTTGGTTAGAAATTTACGTAAAATGCGTGATCAAGGAATTACGAAGATTTATTATGGCAAAAAACAGGCCAAAATAGACCAGTATTTTTCAAAACCTGAGTAATCAGTTACGTGTCAGTTTATTTTCTAATTTCAATTCATTTTTGTAAACCTACATACTAATACAAAATATATCTGCATATGAGTAAATATCTACATGTTTTTTTTTCCTAGACACTATAATCCGCCGTTTCCAGTAATCCGCCGATGGTCCGGATTTTATGGTGGCGGATTAGCGAGAGAGTACTGTATTGTTCTAAAATTGTTGCTAGGAGAAAATAAAAAAGTTTCTATTACTCGTAACTTCTTGTTTTTACTTTTCAATAGCTCGTAAGTCTAATTTCCTACAAATTGAAAAAAAATATTAAAAAAAACGAAATTCACAGGTTTTCCTTATTGATTTTCTTGTTAACATTTTCCATCAAAAATTTGATCGTTATTAAACATCCAAGACAGTTTTATGTTCCATTAAGGACCCTGGGTTCGTTAACGACCCACTTCAGATTTTTATTGTCAAACCTAACTTCTTTTGCATAAACAAAAGATCAAAACTTATTTCCATATTAGCATTGTGTACCTTTTGCATGCCGGGCGCTTGTTTCAGGGTTTTTTCTGGCTTCAGAGAAATTGTTGAAAATAGTATTTTTTTCTTGTGCGTGAAATGACTTCATATCGGAACTGGTAAGAACCTTTTTTAGTATTTCATTGTTTATTTTGGTAAATTAGTACAATTATAAAAGATGTCTCACAAGTAAGGTTTTAAGAAATCAAACTTCGACTGCGAGGTTGCCAAGCTGCATGTGTTTTTTTTAGTGGGTCGTTAACGACCCCTTCGGCCTCAGAAGTTCTTGAATATTTTTATTGGTTATTTTTTTAGGAAGCGCTCACTCACAGCTGTTGAGCTTTCAGAGCAGATAGAGAATTTAGAGGCAGATGATGTGATTCCAGACGGAATTGTGATATTACCAGCTTATGATGGTGATGAGAGTGCCGAAGATTCAGGAGACGAAGACTGTAGGGATCCGGACCGTCTTTGTGCAGCACAACTAAATGCTGAAGCAGAGTTCTTTTATGACAATTCCGACCTCCCAGAAGAAAGCAAAGAAGCCGCAGAAGTAATTCAGGAGACAATTCAACCCTCTACTTCTAAAAACTTATGAATCATAATATTGTAATAAGTTGGATTTATTATATTTTCCGTTGAATTTTAGATACCAAAACACATGTGTTTTCGTATGAAAAGGGAACCTTATCATCTTTCAGAAATAACCTTAAGGCCAACAGAACCAAGCCATTAAAAGGAAAAATCGTTAAAATTAACTGCTTGATGCTAAGAAATTCGATATTTTGTAACATTCAACCCCATAATTCATTTCATTATCTTTCGTTAAGGGTCGAAAATGTCATCCAGTTTGTATACCCCATTTAGAATAAAAGTCAGAAAACACTCAAACGTATAATAAATATCGCAATTTATCTCAAAATTCAACGACATGATAAAATGAAGCCACCCAAGTGGCTAATCTACATATGTTTTATTCGAGACAGGAAAAAATATCAAAAATGACCCTTGCAGTGACATCTATATATCAGTAGTAGACTCACGACATTAGAAATGTCGGGAACTAGACGTGAATTCTTGCGGACTTATTCGCCGGACCATGAGGTGGCGAAAAGAGTACCAGTCTTAGAAACAATTTCAAACTTTCCGATTGGTTAGAATTTTCTGAGACAACATTACTTACATCCCCTAACATAGTAAAGGTGGTGAGGTTTTTTGAAAAGATTGAAGTCAGTGGTGCGCGGAGATTTGGTGAATCCAGTTGAATTTCCTACGGTAGCTGGAAATTCTAGAGGAAATTTTGAGTGAATTGAAATATTGAGATATTTCAAGTCACTGTTTAGAGAAGTGACACTAATTGGGTTTTGGTAGTATTCGCGGGTTTATTCAATTTAGTGATTTAGAGATTTTTTTCGAGTTCCTGGTAAGAGTTTTTGGGGAAATAGTGGCTTTTGTTGGAGTTTTCAGGGGAGTCCGTCTACGATAATTTTGGTGAGCGTATTTTAAACAATTCTGATATATAGTGTAGATGTTATTGCATGCGTATGTGGATTATATTTTCGACTTGGCACCTAGAGTATTAATGAACATTTACCATAATAATATAACTACGAATCGGGTTCCCTTTTCATTTTATTAGGTTATTATAGGTCATAGTAATTTCCTACGTTATACAGAGGGGAGCGATTAAGTGGGTCTCTTGAGAACTTCTCAGAGTTGTATTTTAGTTGGTTTTATAGCATAGCTAGTAGAATTCAGGCAAGGCATATCTATGCCCTGAGTGAAGTTACCTCAATTTTCAAAGGAATACTCCTGTCAGTTTGTTTTAGTAGTTTACCCATAGTTTGCTCATGATTATAATTATTATAGTTATTTATGTATCAAGGGAATTAGGAGGGCCTTAATTACCGATGGCAAAGTTTGCGTCCCGAGGGCCTCTGGCCCGAGGGACAGCAATTGCCTGAGGTTATTAAGGCTCATTAATTCCCGTGGTACATAGATAATTTTATTTCTGACCGATTTCAATAAAATTTTGTTCATTTTTGAAACGGAAAAATGTACCAATTCATTACCTTCCCGGTATATTTGAATCAGGTACCGTTGATTATAGTAGAGTTTTCTTGTTGCTAGGTTGTTGCTATGTTACTTGTTTATAAACAGAACTTTGTTATCAAGCTGTGTTTGCGGTGAAAACGTGTTTTCTACCCCAAATATAATGGAGGATATTTTGAAAAAAGCAGAACAAGCAAGAGAATCATTAATTCCATCGAAAAGTGAAGCCGTATACCAAAAAGAATACAAGATATATCTGGACTGGCTGACACGGAAAAATGTTATGCCAAAAGATGTCACTGAAACTGTATTTCTGGCATATTTTCAAGAACTGGTAAGGAATTTTCTATGTTTTTCGGTAGATTTGGTAGTAATTGTGTTTATTCCTTTCAGTCAGAAACGTATAGTCCGAATTCTTTATGGACTAAATGGTCAATGCTAAAATCGATGGTGACTATACATGAGAAACGAGATATCACCAAGTTCAATGAACTACAGGCTTTTTTGAAACGGAAGAGTAAGAGTTATAAGCCGAAAAAGTCTGCTGTTTTATCTCCTAAAGATGTTATCAGATTCCTAAAGGACGCTCCTAATGATATTCATTTATTGCATAAGGTAATTTTTTCTTATTTTCCTTTTTGTGTGTATTTATTTCCTTTTTTTTTGTTATAGGTTGTTTTGATTATGGGTTATTTTGGAGGATGCAGAAGTCAGGAACTTTTGAATATGAAGATATCGGATATAGAGGACCGGGATTCCGTTATGGTAGTGAACGTACCGGAAAGTAAAACTGGTGTATCGAAGAAATTTACAGTTGTGGATGAAAAAGAGTTCTCCGCTTTGCCTTTATTAAGACTTTATATGTCTTTGCGTCCTAAAGGTATTGAACGATTTTTTTTGAGCTTCCGACAAAATAAATGTACATCTCAGCCAATTGGAAAAAACATGTTTGGGAAAATCCCCAGCAAAATCGCAATGTATTTAGGATTGCCAAACTCATCTTCCTATACGGGACATTGCCTTCGTCGCACTTCTGCTACTGCTCTAGCCAATGCAGGAGCAACTATGACTAACTTAAAAAGACACGGAGGTTGGAAAAGTTCCACGGTGGCGGAGGGGTATTTGGAGGATAGCATCGAATTGAGAAATAAAACGGCGCGTATGTTGTCTACTTTGTCATCAGAAGAGGCAGGTACCTCGACTGTAGTGAACAGAAGCTCCAGCCATACAAAAGAAGAAATTGTTTCCAGTGGCGGAAGTAATTTTCAGGGAACATTTCAAAATTGTACATTTATTATTTGTAATGACGTGAATAAATAAAATATGGTTCAGTTTTCATTTCTATTTATTTTTACTTGTGAAAGGTAGAGGGAATTATAAAATCTATAATGTCCCAAGGGAGTTATGACCCTCTTTATTGATAGCGTAACTATGACGATATAAGCTTATAATATCCCGGTCAGAAATAAATTTCTTTTTCTTTTATATAGTGTCAATAACGTTCAGTATTAATTTTTGTTCATTTAATTTTTTTCTATTGTTAATCCGATTATTCTGCCAACTTTACTCATCAATAAAGTTGGTTTGTGAAAACTTTGCTAATATTATTTCATTCCTTCAAACCCCTAAAAGACCACGCATTTAAGCCGTGGCCGAATCCAGTCTCTGAGGATATAATTGGTGGCATAACCAAGCCATTCCTCCACGAAGATTAGAAGGTAGGAAAAAGTCAACTGTTGACCAAGTTGCCTACTAATTCTCAATCCGTGTGATCAGGACGGATTTCAAACTTTTTCTGATCTGGTGGCAGCAACTCTCACGCTACCAAACTAAATTAAGAAAATAAATACCTTTGGCTGAACGATCCCATATACAGGGGGGTGAATTTTTCTGGTGCGAGTAAACACTGAGATAATTATTATATATTCATAGTAGTACTTATATAGGGATCGCCAATTCAGACCCGACGGTCATTTATTACAATATTGGAAACTTCATATTTTCACAAACATTGCCAAAAATTGCAGATTTCAAATGGCAAGCACCAGGTAATTTCCAGAAAAATGAAACCAATACTGATATTAAATTTTGTCAGCCCCTAACTGTTTCCAGGGAGAGTGATCCTTTAGATTTTTTTGAACTATTTTTGACCCCAGAAATTATTGAAAATTTTGTAAGATTCTCATGCTTGTATGCTGCGAAAAGAAATAAAGCAGGATTTCAGTTGGATGTTGGCGATATGTACACCTACATAGGAATTCTCCTTTTGAGTGGATATGCTCTATTACCAAGAAGAACAATGTATTGGGAAACAAACGAAGATGTTCGTAATCCTCTGGTGGCCAAGTCTATGCGCAGAAATCGTTTTTTTGAAATATCTTCTAATTTTCATGCAGCAGATAACGATAACTTGCCTCAAAACGATAAGTTTGCCAAAGTAAGATATCTTACTGATGCACTAAATAATAACTTTTTGCGATATGCACCTGTTGAAAGCAACATATCTATTGATGAATCCATGATTCCTTACTATGGAAGGCATGGACGTAAACAATACATAAGAGGTAAACCTATCCGTTTTGGATATAAGGCATGGGTTGCAGCACTAAAGTATGGATACTGTGTACAGTTTCAAGTGTATCAAGGCAAAAATAAGAACATGGATATCGACAAAGGTATGGGACTGGGAGTATCAGTAGTATTTCATTTTGCAAAAATACTGAAAAAACATTACGATGATCAAAAATTCTCCCTTTATTTTGACAATTTTTTCACTTTTGCAAAACTTATCACATTGTTGGGTCAAAAAGGTGTAGGAGCAACAGGTACCACTAGAGAAAACAGAACTGGCAAATGCAAACTGATAGAAACTGCCACAATGAAGAAGCTTGATAGAGGCTCCATGTGTTCTGCACTTGATAACCATAATAATGTGGTTGGTGTTCGCTGAAAGGATAACAATATTGTCACACTTATGTCTAATGAGTATGGGTTAGAACCAGTGGCCAAATGTAAAAGATATTCGGCAAAAGAAAGATCTAAAGTCAACATATCACAGCCTTACGTTGTAAATAGGTATAATACTTTCATGGGGGGAGTGGATCAGCTGGATAATCACGTCTCAAATTACCGAATTGCATTTAGAGGCAAAAAGTGGTACATTCAGCTGATTTTTGAATGTTCGATGTATGTGTCACAAATGCATGGCTTTTAGCGCGTGAGTATAGATACAGTGAAGACAATCTTACTTTCCGTCGTACAGTTACACAAGCACTCTTACTGAAATACGAAAAACGAAGCACATGTCCAAGACCGAAGAGGGCAAACATTCAGTACCCAAAAATTGCAAGCGGACGACACATAATCTTAACTGGACAAAGACGACTCCGATGTGTGGTATGCAAAAATAAGACCAACAAGTCTTGTGATGCTTGTGAAGTTCCGCTACATGATAAATGCTTTCAAACGTATCATAGTTAATTTCAAATAATATAAAGTCAATAAACCACCTTATATCTCAAGTGTACATTTATTGCACTCCTAAGTCGCAAGGGGTCATCAGCGACCCACCTCAAAACTCAAAAACCAAAAAGATAGCATTTTTTAAAGTATTTTTCTGAGTCATTTCTGACGTTCCTTGAACTGAAAAAGTTATCAGAATAACCAATTTTGGAAAAAAATAGTTCTGGGCCTTAATGGGTTAAGACATACGAGTTATTGATTTGAGACCGTCGATAAGAAGAGGCGGCAAATTATAAAATGGGAGTGTATTCATTTAATCCTGATGAATTGGAAAAACAGATGGCCAATATACAGATTTGCATTGATACAATTGATACATGGTAGATTTTGGAGTAGAAATTGAGTAACGAAGTATGAATCCCAGTTAAACAAAATAATTGAAGCTGAATTCCAAATATATTTTCTCATAGAAAAACTTATATAACAATGCAACTCATTTTCGAAAATTTCCTATAATCAAAATAGAATGAAAATCAACTCTGCATAAATATTCAAGATAGAAAGCACAACTGACCAACATTGTTCAAGTTTAATGTTTTCCTGAAAAAGAATAAAAAACAGTAACAGTAAAACAGTATTCCTGTCTAAATAAAACAAATATTCCTGTTTCCTCGAATACAACTGCAAGAACATATTTTCCCTCCAAAGTTGGACCAGTAATGAAAATCAAAACGCTTCCCAGCTATATTACCTTCGTAAAAATGTGAACATGAAATATTAAAAATAATTTTTGACATCTAGTCCTAACTACATGATAAATATTAGAGGAGATACTGAAGTAACTTAAAAAATGTCGGAGAATTAAACTACGGGTAACTCATTTTTGAAAATTTGCTATGATCAAAAGGTAATGAAAATCAACTCTGCATAAACATTCAAAAAAGAAAGCACCGCTGACCAAAATTGTTCAACTATAAAGTTTTCCTGAAACAGAAAAAAAACAATAAAACAATATTCCTGTAACAATAAAAGACATATTCCTGTTTCCTCCAATACACCTGTAAGAAAGTATTTTTTTCAAATGCTGAGCTGGTAAAATGAAAATCAAAACACTTCCCAGCTATGGTTTTTCTGTAACATGGTTGAAAATGCATCTAAATTACATAATAACAAGTAATACAAGATAATTCAACCAAAATTATTTGATTGTAAAAAATATGAAGATTTTCATCTCCAAACTATGTCAGGAACATAAATTGCTCAACTATTAATAGAAATGCTTCAGGGATTAATTAGAGATTACTGAATATAATGCAAAGTAACTGCAAAGTGAGGTTCAAGAGATGATGAAAATCAACTCTGCATAAACATTCAAGAAAGAAAGAAAGCCCCTTTAACCAAAATTCTGGGAATATAAAGAAGTCATGCAAGCAAAACTTTTTGTGAATCAAAACAACAGAGCATACAGCAAGAAAATAATGCAACCAAGACGTCCACTTCATTAAAAAAATAATGAAAGAATTTCATCCATCAGATTTTTTTCCTATAACCGAACTATTTCGAAGATCGCACCAAAGAGGAACAATTATAAATCGATTTCAAAACTTCTAATACCTTGATAATTTCCCGGCAGAGAGCAACATCTTCGGCGAGGTGACTAAGCTTGACATTGACATCCAGTCCTAACTACATAGTAACTTTTGAAGAAGATACTGAAGTAAGAAAATATTGAAATCCCACTTCAACAAAAAATTGAAGCGCAGACTTCCATATATTGTCCCCCTTGGAGTAGTTATTCATAGAAAAACTTTTGCAATGTCGAAGTATTCAACTACATGCATCTCATTTTCGAAAATTTGCCATCACCAAGAGATAATGAAAATCAACTCTGAAAGCAGGACAAGTGACATCACTTACTGTTTCCTCAAGTATGCTTTATAAACATTCAAGAAAGAAAGCACCATTATGACAAAATTTGTTCAAGTGTATGATTTTCCTGAAAGAGAATAAACTACAACAATAAAACAATATTCCTGTAACAATAAAAAAAAATTCCTGTTTCCTCCAATACACCTGTAAGAAAGTGTTTTTCTCCAATGCTGAGCTGGTGAAATGAAAATCAAAACACTTCCCAGCTATATTACCTCCTTCAAAATGTGAACATAATGTATTGAAATAATTTTGTGAATGAAAAAAGCTAATTTGAGCCCTGTTTGGTTTTTGTTGTTTTTATGGTTATGGTTTTTATGAAACATCATTGAAAATGCATGTTTCATAATATCTGATGAAAGATCATTCAACCAAAATTATTTGATGATAAATTGAGAAGACACTACTACTATTCCACAATATTTCACAAACTTCATTTTTTTTCTTTTCAGCTTCCCAGGTTGACTCTTGCACTTGAGATGGCTTTGGTAGCGTTTCAGCTGTCTTTTTCATAGAGCAGGACTCTGAAAAAAATATATAAGGCCTTAGACGCCAATTTCAGTCAATACAGTTAAACTAAACATACATGCTACTATTATTTTCACTACTATGTTCAATAATTTTCTGTGGAAATTATAAATTATTATTATTGTGACGCATCACATCATATCTCAAATAAGTATGGGGAAATAGATTCACTAAATTGATCAAAATGAATGCCAGTATCAATCTAGCTATTTTGAAACTGGTATACGTTTGTTCAAAAGTAATTGACAAATAAGAGTACATCATTACCACTGACAGAGCGAAGCCTCAATTGAAGCTACTCAAGAATAAGCAAATACATGGGTTATTTCTTCAAAATTAAAAACTGTGGTTTATCAAAGTACCTGGGCTGAAGTGGAAAATTGAAGGTTCATCATGGACTGACAGGATGGTGTATTTAACACCTTAGTCTACCGCGGTCGCGTTATGGGTATAGAGATAGAGATTCCTGACACAAGGTGCAGGTCCTGTTGCGAGGCGTCTGAGACCCTAATGCACTTGCTATCAGCATGTCCAGCATATGCGGTCTCGGCGTATATTCATCGACATAACGCGGCCCTAAGAGTGCTATATTACCATCTACGGCACTCTTACGGTATTGACGAGACACCGGTGTTGCCCTACGCTCCGGGCGATATTGAATCCTTTGTAAGAACGCGAAGTCCAAATTCATTGAAAATATTTGTTACCTACCCACAGGTTCATGCAAGGTAATAAGCCTAATGTAGTTCATCTCGAGCACGAGATTTTCTCTTCGAACTCCACAAATTGAGATGTTTGTTCTGATTATTGGAGTCGATAGTGCAATGATGCCCTCTCTGCTGACGAATTTCAAGATCATACCATCTTGCCGCACTAAAGCAGAAATCTTAGCCAGACAAACGCAGAAGGCCGTCATTCTTGACTTAGGGCACATGATTCTCGGTCCCAATGATCACTTACCCCGCGGTGTGGGGAGTGGTCGTTGGTTGGTAATGGTGGCGCACCCTCCTGAATGTATCGATGCTTCGGGAAAGATGAGCCTTTGATGTCATACAATGGGGAATGTTCCTCCTGACGAAAATCAAATAGTTTTCATAAAAGAGCTCTAAAACAACGCATTTTAAACTTATCATTTCAACCTTTTTCTTCAAAAAATTATTTAAATACTTAAAAAAGAGGAATGAAATAATGCATTCAACATTTAAAGGATTCGTTCCTATTTCACCATTTGGCAACATCGGTTATAGCTAATAAAGGACAATGAATCTGTTACCTGTATGAGACAAACAAAGATGACATATTTCAGAGGCGTGCTGTTCTGTTAACTTATGTTCCGAGTTCCGAGACATTCTGTGACATATGACATTTTTTGCACCTAACCTATCTTCCTCTATATAAATAAATAGCAAAACAACTGTTTATGTGGCTTGTGGAGGTGGTATTGAACTATAATTTATATTTTGCCTTAATTGTTGATTCATAAAGATAATTTTCCTTTTTTAAAGTAGAATATCTAGGTACGTATAAATTTTTCAACTTGATGTAGGCGCTGTTGCCAATAGTTGCCAATTAGAAACAAATCCCTTTAAAAATTAAAACCCAATATTTGAAACATCAATTTGAATACTTTTCCAAGTGAATTTGAAAAACTCATGAATTAAACTCAACTTTATTTTGTTCAAACTTGCATTTGCTGTAATAACCCAAATTGAGGAACATTTCCCATTATGAAGGCAAGTAAGTCTGTAGAGTACAGATTATGACTATACAATGATCAGATACCAGTAAAATACAATTGAACACGATGATTACAAAAAACGTTAAATATTAAAATTGAGGAGCTAAAAAATAAGAGCCTGTAGTCATAAATGCCTGGGTACTGATTCAATAAATTCTTCTACCGAGTAAAATGCTTTTCCGATGAGATAGTTTTTCAAGTTGTTCTGAAATTGCTTCAGAGTATTAAATCCCTTTATAGAAGAGGCTAGTTTGTTATATGAAAAGAAATCAATATTCCAAAAACACCACTATCGATTTCAAAAACACCAACAAGAAAAATATCATTCAATACAATTGGTATAATATTAAAGACCAGTCTATCTAGGATTTGTTGGCCATAAGTTAAGCCAATAACTGATGAATTATGCGTTTTCAGAATAATTTTATTATTTCATTTTGATTTTCAATAATCAATGTTTTCAAATCTTTTGGAAGATAATTAATCAATTTGATTGAATCAAGTATTGCAAGATTTCCTGTATTTTTTTTTTGAAAACTTTGTCATTTCGATCAAATCCAAATTGGAATCAAATAGCAAATGCGAGAGAGAACATGAATATTGCAAGTTCATTTCCTAGTATACACATGGCACCATCAAAATTAAGTAAAATATACAATATGTAAAATAGGTAAAAACAATCACAATTTTTTTACAATAACACTAAGTAGATCTCACATTTAATAAAATAATCCAGTCATATTAGTCAAAATAGGGCAAGTATCCTAGAATTGAAGATAGTCAGCTATAAACTTGTATAAACCTTTATTTTGACACCCTAAAACTTGTCTTTGTATTCATTGTGGATATTGAAGTTTATTCAAATCTAAAGCCATATGAAAACAATATATACGAGGTCTATCCAAGAAAGTTCAAATTTTGCAGGCTAACAAATGGTTTAGAGCGAATAAAATCTGAATCAAGCCAAGACACAATCTATAATCATCTCTTCACATACAGAAGTCGCACAGGGTTTATCAGTGAAATCATTTTGTCTTCGGTCACTCACATACATTATTTATGTAAAAAATGATCAAGTATAATCTTCATGCTTCGAAAACTGGAACAAATATTAAGCTTCACAGCTTTTGAAATTGCTTATTTTTCACCGTTTCATTCGCATATATGCTATTTGATAATTTTATAGGGGCATCGTCCCATTCCGCTAAAGCTGTATTCTACAAAAATAAAGCCATAAGTATTTTAACGAGAGCGGATATGCGGAATTCGTGCCGACCTCTTTTCACAAAACTAGAAATTATGACTGTTCTATGGGTTCACATTTATGATTCCTTAATAGAAATTCATAACGAAATTCATTAACCAAAAATTCAGACCACCATAATTATCCAACAAGATCTGGAAATCTTTAGACGTCAATGATATAAGGAAGGAAAAATTCGCTTGACCTTAACATTTGCAACAAACTTCCAGATTACTTCAAAGATTTTCACCAGAATCTGTTCAAGAGTAGAATGAAACATTTTTTACAAACTTACTGTTTTTACTCCACTTCAGAGTTTCGCAGTTTCATTTTTTCCCGCAGCTCTCAATTTGTTGAATGAAACAAACTGATCTTACTCATGAGATTCCCGCTAACACATCTTAGATCGGTAGGTATATATGTGTATAATTGTATTTTATTTTATATATGTCAAGTATGTTTGTGAATATTTGTAGGTGTATTTTGTTCATAAGGAATTTTAACTCATCAATTTATAAACACATATGAATGTATTAACCTGCGTCCCAGTAATGAGCAACAAGCGGCCCGCCAAGCTTTTCTAAAATTGATTTTATTTTATCGAATTCCTCCCATCAATATATTGTTATAAAATTAATCATAATAAAATGGTGCATAATAAATCGAAACAATTTTCTGTGACGAGTTACTCACTTGCAGGTGACTTGTTCAACTAAACATGCAAAATTAAGTTAACCAACAAATTTTTTCAACTTTCAACTGTTTAAACCATAACAGCATGACAGAAAAGCAAACAAAATAACAAAAGCTGCGGATGACAGACAGATAGACAGACAGACAGAATTTATTTAATCACGTTATGCATACAATACATTTATGACAGGTCAAAAAGAGAGCAGATGCACGCTGTACTGAGTACAAAGTTGAAAGATAATATACAAATATTATTTATCATTTGAAATAAAACTCAACTGCTAGCTATAATAAAATATTAATGCTACAGAACATCACATAGCAACATATATATGTAGGATAACTTTTTCTTTTAATTAATATTTATTCATAAGTTCAACTACATTAAATTGCTCCTGGCAACAGCGCCACAAACCCTGAGACAATGTTCAATTTCTGGGAAAACGGACGGTCCCATTCTTCTTGGAAAGGGTTCGTTATTCGTATGCAATAATCACGTCGCAGACAAAAAGTAGGTAAAATAAGTCAGTCTGTGGTAAGAGTTGACGGAACGAGGATTAAGACGAATCGAAGATGGCGGGTAGAGCAAACAATCAGACAATTGCTCCCAAAGAAAATGAAAATTTTACATGTAAACATTGTTCGAAAAAAGTGGTAAATAAAGTGAAGTGTACAAAATGCAGTGAATATTTTCATCCGAAATGTCTAGAGCAGTCTAGCGATAAAAAAAATCAGAATGCAAGCATGTACATGACAGGCAAACTGAGGACATCATACATCTCTCCGAGGAAGAATACTTGAGACAAGAAAACAAATTACTCAGGCAAATTCTGACAGACAAAGACATCATTATTGCCGACAAAGAAAAAATAATTCAGAAAATAACATTTTTAGAAGAAAGACATTCATCAATAAATAGCCATGTCTTTCAACAAGTCAGGAGCACAAAATCTGTTTTTGCAGGTAAAGAAGAAACCCTGGAAAAAAGTTCATAAATTGCAAACAAGATACAGGATAGCACTAACATTGAAACCCAACCCAGCACCATACAGGGTGGCACTAATTATGAAACGAGACCCAAGAACAGATTACACGAAACTATTCATCTTGAAAAGGCCCAAAGGAGTATCATGTCCAATATAATTAACCTTTAGGAAGGAAATTAATGTGACACTGAACGTTTTCAACAGGTCATCAGGAAAAGTAATCGCAGGAAGATCAATTATGGAAGAAGCGATGGGGACATCAATTTTAAAGGTGTAAATGATAAACAGAAAAAAATTTGTTACAGAAGTTCCTGATAACATAATGGAAGAAAATATCAAGGAATATATTGAAACACATATTTCCAAAAATCAGGATTCTGGAAATGAAGTGGAAGTCAAAAAACTACAAACACTTAATTTTAGAAGGAATAACCAATCCTTCATGATAGGGGCAGCACCAGGCTTGAAAGAGGAATTATATGATCCAAATTTCTGGCCAAAAAATATTGGATTTGAAAGCTTCGATTTTAGGAGAGGAAGACATCTCCTTGAAAATGTGGAAACTCAAACAAATAACACAAACCAAGCAGAATCTTTCTCAGAAAAGAATCAAATAAACAAGATTCAAATGATATGAAAAATTTCCCAATGCACCACAACGTACAGTCTTTAGGAAACAGTGTGAATATGCTCCAAAAAGTCATGGAAAATCTTAATTGCCCCATTCTATGCATAACAGAGCACTGGCAAACATGGGAGAAACTAAAACACTATACTATTGATGATTTCAATCTTATATCGAGCCATGGCAGAGAGGAACGCAAACATGGAGGTTCAGCAATTTATGTGATGAAGAGGATCTCCAGTAGTCCCATTGGTGAAGTTAATGCTCTCTCAGAGGATTTTACTTTTGAATGCTCCAGCGCAGCTTGCAAAATAGCAGGCGGCACCAAATTTATCATAGTCTGTGTATATAGATCACCATTAGGTGATATAAATTTTTTTTTAATTAAATTTCAACATATAATGGACATTTTATATGAAAAACACTGTGTATATTTTATTGCAGGTGATTTCAATGTGGATCTTTCATGTCAAAAAACGAAGGCTTGCAGATATTTCAGAGATCTGCTGGCCAGCTACAATGCTACTATAACTATTTCGGAACCAACAAGGAAAACTTCTCATTCTAGTTCATGCTTAGATAATATTATTACAAATTTTGATGGATTTGAAAAAGGAATAGTCATACAAACCGGTATTTCTGATCATTCTGGGCAACTCTTGCTCTGTTATATAATGAATCAAACTCACCTCACTTCCAGAATTCAGAAACGATACTATGATCCGGAATCAATTCTGGAATTTTGTAAAAAATTTGCTTCCGAGGATTGGTCAAATCTTTACAATGCAGAAAACCTAAATGAAGCATTCTCATCCTTCAGTAATACTTTCAACTTCTATTTCAATCTCTATTTTCCCAAATCATGTAAGAAAAAGAAGTTGACTAAAAGTGAATATTTCATGTCACCAGAGATTAGTCATATGAAAAACAAACTAGTTTTCTATCAATCAATATCTCACATTGATCATCAGTACAAAGAAATTTACAAGGAAAAACGCCAAGAAAGATTACTATAGGAAGAGAATTGCACAATCAGACAACAAAACCAAAATGATGTGGAAGATAATTAAAGAAGAAACGGGTTCACTGCATTGTAATCAGATGGATACTGAAAAACCAGGAGAAATGGCTAATAATATTAACAACCATTTTGCAAATTCAGCTCTCAAAATTTTGTCAACACAAAATAATATCAGTAAAGTGAGCGGTTTTGAGAAGTTGATAGCCTCCAGTAGTCACACCTTGTTTTTGAGTCCAGTCACAGAAAATGAGTTAAAGGCAATTGTAAAAAATATGAAAAACAAAAAGAACTGTGGAATTGATGATGTTCCAATACTTCTCATTAAAAGTTGTATATATGAAATAGTTAGTGTTTTAACTCATCTGATAAATATGTCATTCGAGCAAGGAATTTTTCCTGATGATTTGAAGACAGCTATTGTAAAACCACTACATAAGAAAGGAAGTTGGTCAGACATTAATAATTTCAGACCAATTAATCTTCTAACATCTATATCAAAACCATTCGAAAACGCAATGGCCACAAGACTAACATCTTTCTTCTCAAACTTTAATATGTTTTATAGCCACCAACACGCCTATTTGAAAAAGAAATCCATTGAGACAGCTCTTGTTAATTTTAGTAATGAAATTCTGGAAGCAACGGAAAGAGGGGATCTATCCTGTGGCCTTTTCATGGACTTATCCAAAGCCTTTGATTGTATAGATCATGATCTTCTACTAGGCAAACTTTACAAATATGGAATTCGAGGGAACTCTTATGACTGGTTTAAGTTGTATCTAAAACACAGAAAGCAAATCGTAGAACCGAACTTGAAAGATACAGCAGCACGATCAGAGGCTTTGGAGACGTCTATGGGAGTTCCACAGGGTGGTATATTGGGCCAAATACTCTTCATTATATTTACAAATGACATAAACATGGTGGTAAATTCAAATTCCGCTCACATAGTTAATCATGCTGATGATACTAACCTATTGTTGACAGATGCAAACTTACCACACATAATAAAACATAGCAGTATTGTAATAGAAAGGACAAAAAAATTTTTTTGGAAAATAAACTTGATTTTAATTGATGAAAAAACAGATTGTGTCATGTTCAAAATTGATAACAGCATGGAGACACCGAAGAGCATCAGTTTCAATGATTTTAGAGTGACCTGCAACACTTCTGTGAAGTTTTTGGGTATATATATCGATGACACCTTAAGTTGGGTAAATCAAATTGACAATCTCTGCAGAAAACTCTCTTCAACTACATATGCTATGAGAATTCTCAAAAAAAAAACCTTGAGTGATGTTCTGATGACTGTCTACTACGCTAATTTTTACTCTGCAAGTTTGGTATTATTATTTGGGTCTCCAGTCATGAGCTGAACAGAGTATTTCTCTACCAAAAAAGGGTAATCAGAATACTTTTTAGTATGAAGGTCAAAGACTCATGTAGAGGAATCTTCAAAATGAACAAATTATTTACAGTACCAGCGATATACATTTTTGAGTCATTAAAATTTTTAGTAAATCAACCAAGCTACTTTGAAAAGCACCATAAAACACATAAGTATGGAACAAGATTTAGGAATACAGTGCGATTACATTTTTTAATTATCTGCCACAGGATATGGCATATTGTTAATCAATAGTTTTAAGTTAGTACAGTTAGAGTTAAAGACATTCACCTACCTATGTAATTTTTCCAATCTATTAATAAAGTCAATCTAAAAAACTTTTAGAATGAATACCCCCTTTTCCAATTAGAGCTGATCGGTTTCGTGTAAAAATACTTAATGAATAAAAGAGGTAAGTAAGTAACTGCACTTTTTTTCCAAATTTGTTTTTTTTTTTTGTAAATGTTACTAAATTTTTACCAATGTTGAAGAAAATGTTTCATCATAGCCCAATAACAGGCAAAGTTTCAACAAAAAGATAAAATCATTAAACGAGTACAAACAAAAACGGTTTTTGAAAATTCAAATTGATTTTTTCTCCATTTCAACATTTTTTACTTACCTCCTTCATCCACTCGACTCTTGAACTATTTTCAAACATGAAATTAATCAAAATGACCGACGATCAAGACTGAGTGATGCACGATTACAAAGCTGCGTACGTGAACCTACCTCATTAATTCCGGTTGATATTTATCAGTTTGTATCGAAGAAACAGTGTTTGTTTTTATTTTGCATTGAAAATTGTATGTAAAATCTTTACTTTTTATATATTTTTTTTCTAATGTTTATTATAAAGTTTTGTAAATTATCAATAAGTGTTATTTTATGTGTGGTCCGCCAAAAAAGGCGGTAAAAACAGAATCTCTGAGAGAACTCGAGTACATACCAAAAAGTGCATATATCAGAACTGCTTCAAGGATCGGAAACAATGATGACACAATTGTATTATATCGGGGGGAACGACTTTGAAGGAAACAAAATAGAAATTGAAGAATAAATACATAATTTTTTGACCTCATATCACCTCCTAACATTTGACAGAGTAGACCAATCTTCACTTATTACAAATTTCAGGTTTTCGGAACATGACCATATGGTTCAAATAGTTATTATATAGAGCACCAAATAGGTAGAATTCAATCAGAATGGAAATGCTTAAATAACATATTATATAGTTAAACTATCCAGCGAAAACAACACAATGTGTTACTAGAATATCCCAACAAAATTTTACGCTTTGATTGAAACAATAACTTCTATTGTTTTTGTCACTGTCAACTGAAATTCATTTTTTTTCTGTTAGTCTGTAGTCTTGAACATGACATTCAATTCTCACATTAGTAAGTACCTTTTTTTATACAACTATATCGGGTGTCCCACATTTTATGTGACAGGTAATATCTGGTTTGTTGAAGGACATACACAAAGATGTTTCATACAAAAGTTTTAGGAGTTCATGAGAGCTATATTTTGATATAATTTTTAAATATACAGGGTGTTTGGTGTAGGTGCTACAGACCAAAATTCCATTTTTTTAAATAGAACGCCCTGTATATCATCACATATTCAGATGCTACGTTGAATTCTGATATCATTTCATGTTTGGTTTTTGAAATTCGGTTACGGCGTTGTTGAGTTATTGCACTTTTCCTTAAATATAAAGTTTCAAAAAAACTTATTTACTCGTACACGAATCCAGTCTATATCTTTTATTAAATTGAACTAGACTACTACTGAATACAAACCATTATTCTCACCTCTACGAAACGATATCGATATCAGTTGAATATAATATTGAAATTCTTGAGAATGTGACTAACTTGAGGGTGAATTGCTTTATATTGCACAATTTCATCAAGTAGCTTATGCTTGTTGATGCCATAGTAACAAATGTTGTTGAATTGTATCTACTTGTCAGTTCGATTCAGTGATTCTTTGCAAAACAGTAACTGTGTTCTTTGTGTGAAAACTCCAGTATGCCTTTCGGGTTTAGTCCAAGTGATTGCATTGATATGTTATTAATTTTTGGGGAATGTCAGAAAAACTGCCGTCAAGCACAACGTCTATACCAAGAACGTTTTCCAGACAGACCCATTTTGTCACGAATGACTTTTTCGAGAGTTGTAGAAAAATTGCGAACTGGGTCATTTCCTTCTACTATAAAGCATCGTCATCATACTAGATCTGTTAGAACTGAAGATTTAGAGATCAATGTGTTGGCTTATATTATTATTCATCCACATGTTTCTATCCGTACTCTTGCAGAAGAAGTCGGTGTGAGTAAATCTAATGTACAGAGAATTCTGAAAGAAAATAAATACCACCCATTCAAAATTCAGTTGGTACAAGGTTTGAAACCCACGGACTTTGAACGACGACTTGAATTCATTGCTTGTATTCAGGTAATATTACATGAAAGTCCTAACATATTCAGTCAAATTTTGTGGAGCGATGAATCGCGATTCCACAATAATGGAGTTGTGAATCGACATAACAGTCACTATTGGTCTCAAGAAAATCCTCACTGGGTACGCGAAAGTAATTTTCAAACTACTTGGGGTATTAATGTATGGTCTGGATTGTTCAATGGCCCATTATAGGACCTTACTTCTTCAATGAAAATCTCAATGGATTGCGATATTTACATTTTCTAGAAAATGATTTGATCCATTTGATGGAAGATATTCCCATAGCAGAACGACAAGGAATTTGGTGGCAACAAGATGGTGCTCTTCCTCACAATTCACAGGTTGCTACTGAATATCTGGATAGAACGTACCCAAATAGATGGATTGGTAATAAGGGTCCAATTCGGTGGCCGGCTCGTTCCCCAGATTTATCACCGCTTGATTTTTTCCTATGGGGTTATTTGAAAGATATTGTTTTCACTACTCCCCCTTTGAATGTGGATGATCTGAAAATGAGAATTCGACTAGTGTGCAGTGATATTACGCCTGATATTATAAGAGCGACTTGTACGAGAGAAGTGATTCGACGTTTCGAAGACTGTATAATATCTAATGGGCATCACTTTGAACAATTTTTATGACTTATTTCTAGGTACCTACCATTCTTATGAAATGATTTATCAAGTTATATTATTTACATTGTTATTAATTAAAGATTTGTTTTCGAATACACCTCTTTCAATTTCGCAATTGTTTCATATTCAAAATGATTCCTGACTGAATTCCACAACTCAAAATTGAAACCATTACTTCGAACACACAAAATTTTGACTAATTTTCATGTGATCTGATGCAGAGAGAATAATTGTATGAGATATTTTTAAAAATAATAGTCGTTCTCAAGACTTTACATTTTAAGCAATAACTCAACAACGCCGTAACCGAATTTCAAAACCAAACATGAAATGATATCAGAATTTAACGTAGCATCTGAATATGTAATGATATACAGGGCGTTCTATTTCAAAAAATGGAATTTTGGTCTGTAGCATCTACACCAAACACCCTGTATATTTAAAAATTATATCAAAATATAGCTCTAATGAACTCCTAAAACTTTTGTATGAAACATTTTTGTGTATCTCCTTCAACAAACCAGATATTTCCTGTCACATAAAATGTGGGACACCCGGTATATTTTTTTTAATGATGCAACTAATTTTCCTTTATTTTCAGTATTTTAATATTAAATTTCACAAAATGGATTCGAAGCTTTATATCTTCTATTAATCACCTGCGAGCGCTTTCGACAGCTGGTCGTACTGTCATCTTCTAGGCACTCCTCAAACTGTTGTGTTTTGATTTGTACTTGTTCCTTGATAAGTGATTTATGACTGAACATCCATAAATTCAACAGTCATAAATCACTTATTGAGGAACAAGTACAAATCAAAACACAACAAGACCTCACATTCAAAACATTAAACAAAACCATACACATTCCTAGAGAAGATCACCAGTGTGAAGGTAGCCATGTGTTTTCATCCATGTGTTTGGTGAAAGAGAGGCGAGCGCGCTATTCCGCCATAGGTCGTTTCACCGCAATTATTCACATGGCTAGCCATGGAAATTTTTACATTGATAGACTCATTGCTGGAAACGAACTGACGTGATTGGAAATGATTCAAATGATGATGAAAATATTTTTTTTTAAGAAATGAACCGCATTTTATTGAAATTGTACAAACAACTGATAATAATAGAAGCAGAAAAATAATTCCAAAAGGAAATTCGTTGCTAGGAATATTTTTTCTGTCAATTAATTGAATACACCCCCGACTACCCTTAATTCAATTTTCATTAGAAAAAATCATAACTCCTAGCAGAAACACATTGCTGGGAATTTTTTTTCATGAAACCATCGAATTTGGCATGCTTATTAACCTCAGAAGGGTCACTGATTTTGTCTCACGAAAATACACCCCCTTCTACCGTTAAATCAATTTTCATTAGAAAAAATCATAACTCCTTGCAGAAACACATTGCTGGGAATATTTTTTCATGAAACCATCGAATTTGGCATGCTTATTAACCCCAGATGGGTCAATGATTTTGTCTCACGAAAATACACCCCCTTCTACCCTTAATTCAATTTTAATTAAAAAAATCATAACTCCTTGCAGAAGCACATTGCTGGAAATATTTTTTTCATGAAACCATCGAATTTGGCATGCTTATTAACCCCAGATGGGTCAATGATTTTGTCTCACGAAAATACACCCCCTTCTACCCTTAATTCAATTTTAATTAAAAAAATCATGACTCCTTGCAGAAGCACATTGCTGGGAATATTTTTTTATGAAACCATCGAATTTGGCATGCTTATTAACCCCAGAAGAGTCGCTGATTTTGTCTCACGAAAATACACCCCCTTCTACCCTTAATTCAATTTTCATTAGAAAAAATCATAACTCCTAGCAGAAACACATTGCTGGGAATATTTTTTCATGAAACCATCGAATTTGGCATGCTTATTAACCCCAGATGGGTCAATGATTTTGTCTCGCGAAAGAACACCCCCGACTACCCTTAATTCAATTTTCATTAGAAAAAATCATAACTCCTTGCAGAAACACATTGCTGGGAATATTTTTTCATGAAACCATCGAATTTGGCATGCTTATTAACCCCAGATGGGTCAATGATTTTGTCTCACGAAAATACACCCCCTTCTACCCTTAATTCAATTTTAATTAAAAAAATCATGACTCCTTGCAGAAGCACATTGCTGGGAATATTTTTTCATGACACCATCGAATTTGGCATGCTTATTAACCCCAGAAGGGTTGCTGATTTTGTCTCACGAAAATACACCCCCTTCTACCCTCAATTCGATTTTCATTAAAAAAAATTATAACTCTTCGCGAAAACACATTGAAAGTTCATTCATAACCACCTATACTCTGTCCATCCAACAAAAGGAGTGCTTCAAAACAGAGTCGCACTAAGGAATGACCAAAATTTTATTTTTGAAGCTGCAGTTTTTTCATGTGTTTTCAGGTTGAGTTAAGCAAAAGTTAGCAGCTTCTTCAGACGTATCATCACTTGACATTTTAAAAATGTTTAACATTAAAATACTGTATATATACACACCACCTCAGGCGTTAAAACAACTGACCACTCCGACTCTGTGGTGCGAATTCCGCCAGTCGATTACAGTTGATTCTGATTAGCCAGCTTAAGGAGGTGTGTTTATTTCAACCAGTAGATTTAGTATTGACGCTTCTATAGAAGGGGGTGTATTTTCGTGAGACAAAATCAGTGACCCCTCTGGGGTTAATAAGCATGCCAGATTCGATGGTTTCATGGAAAAATATTCCCAGCAATGTGTTTCTGCAAGGAGTTATGATTTTTTTTAATTAAAATTGAATTGAGGGTGTAAGGGGGTGTATTTTCGTGAGACAAAATCAGCGACCCTTCTGGGGTTAATAAGCATGCCAAATTCGATGGTTTCATGGAAAAATATTCCCAGCAATGTGTTTCTGCAAGGAGTTATGATTTTTTCTAATGAAAATTGAATTAAGGGTAGTCGGGGGTGTTCTTTCGCGAGACAAAATCATTGACCCATCTGGAGTTAATAAGCATGCCAAATTCGATGGTTTCATGAAAAAATATTCCCAGCAATGTGTTTCTGCAAGGAGTTATGATTTTTTTAATGAAAATTGAATTAAGGGTAGAAGGGGATGTATTTTCGCGAGACTAAATCAGCGACCCTTCTGGGGTTAATAAGCATGCCAAATTCGATGGTTTCATGAAAAAATATTCCCAGCAATGTGTTTCTGCAAGGAGTTATGATTTTTTAATTAAAATTAAATTAAGGGTAGAAGGGGGTGTATTTTCGTGAGACAAAATCATTGACCCATCTGGGGTTAATAAGCATGCCAAATTCGATGGTTTCATGAAAAAATATTCCCAGCAATGTGTTTCTGCAAGGAGTTATGATTTTTTCTAATGAAAATTGAATTAAGGGTAGTCGGGGGTGTTCTTTCGCGAGACAAAATCATTGACCCATCTGGGGTTAATAAGCATGCCAAATTCGATAGTTTCATGAAAAAATATTCCCAGCAATGTGTTTCTGCAAGGAGTTATAATTTTTTCTAATGAAAATTGAATTAAGGGTAGAAGGGGGTGTATTTTCGTGAGACAAAATCAGTGACCCCTCTGGGGTTAATAAGCATGCCAAATTCGATGGTTTCATGAAAAAATATTCCCAGCAAAGTGTTTCTGCAAGGAGTTATGATTTTTTAATTAAAATTAAATTAAGGGTAGAAGGGGGTGTATTTTCGTGAGACAAAATCATTGACCCATCTGGGGTTAATAAGCATGCCAAATTCGATAGTTTCATGAAAAAATATTCCCAGCAATGTGTTTCTGCAAGGAGTTATAATTTTTTCTAATGAAAATTGAATTAAGGGTATAAGGGGGTGTATTTTCGTGAGACAAAATCAGTGACCCTTCTGAGGTTAATAAGCATGCCAAATTCGATGGTTTCATGAAAAAATATTCCCAGCAATGTGTTTCTGCAAGGAGTTATGATTTTTTTAATTAAAATTGAATTAAGGGTAGAAGGGGGTGTATTTTCGTGAGACAAAATCATTGACCCATCTGGGGTTAATAAGCATGCCAAATTCGATGGTTTCATGAAAAAATATTCCCAGCAATGTGTTTCTGCAAGGAGTTATGATTTTTTCTAATGAAAATTGATTTAAGGGTAGAAGGGGGTGTATTTTCGTGAGACAAAATCAGTGACCCTTCTGAGGTTAATAAGCATGCCAAATTCGATGGTTTCATGAAAAAAAATTCCCAGCAATGTGTTTCTGCAAGGAGTTATGATTTTTTCTAATGAAAATTGAATTAAGGGTAGTCGGGGGTGTATTCAATTAATTGACAGAAAAAATATTCCTAGCAACGAATTTCCTTTTGGAATTATTTTTCTGCTTCTATTGTTATCAGTTGTTTGTAAAATTTCAATAAAATGCGGTTCATTTCATAAAAAAAAAAGATTTTCATCATCATTTGAATCATTTCCAATCACGTCAGTTCGTTTCCAGCAATGAGTCTATCAATGTAAACATTTCCATGGCTAGCCATGTGAATAATTGCGGTGAAACGACCTATGGCGGAATAGCGCGCTCGCCTCTCTTTCACCAAACACATGGATGAAAACACATGGCTACCTTCACACTGGTGAGAAGATCTAACACAAAGAATAGTACCTGATGCAGTACAAATACAGGCAAATTTACCTAAAGTACCTGAAATACCTGAGTTGAGACGTTCTGACCGTATAAAGAGGCAGACGACAGGATGACAAGTTCAGTTTGAGGAGTGCCTAGAAGATGACAGTACGACCAGCTGTCGAAAGCGCTCGCAGGTGAATAATAGAAGATATAAAGCTTCAAATCCTTTTTGTGAAATTTAATATTAAAAGACTATATTTTTATATTATATAATAACAGGAGATGTGGAGAGGTTAGCTTGAGTGGCTTAAGTTAAGAAACAGGGTAAGATTGAAGCAGATATTGAAGTCGGGGACAAAAAATATGAAAACTCTTTTTTCTGTTCAAGCTTTCGAGACTCTATTCTGTTCATGTTTTCTGAACTTTATTGGCTCTTCTTCAGGAACACCATAGTACAATGAGATATAATTTAATTACAATTGAAAGTAGTACTTATGAAAGGAGAGGTTATGAATATGAAACCAGCAAAGATATTGTTTTTCTTGATACATTATAAAATCTGAAGTAAGTAACACTCATGAAGTTCAAACACATGGAAACAACCAAACATCTTAAAACAGAGAAATTACTCAATTTTATTTCGAGTTAAAACAAAGAGATGATGGTTCAATTTTAATTATGTGTGATTTTATATACAGTAGGATGATTCATATGCAGAATTCTAATCTGAACTCGAAAATTTTTTACTAGTCCAAGGAACTGTTGCTAAGAAATAATTATTGGTTCGTAATCTCCCTTTGAATTATTGTGTTAGAAAATGGTGTAATGAAAAAGCATTTTGTACAATTACAGAACGAAAAATGTTGGAATCTTACCTTTGTTTGTTAATGTACCCCAAACAATCTCTATTCTTATGGGTATGTAACTGACTGCCGCAAGCTGCATTCAACGAGTGTTCCCAGGTATTTCCAATCAAATTTATCCATAATCCATATCCTTAGCAGACACATCTGGAATGCTAGCACTTCTCATTGTCGCAAACACAACTTTCCATGCAAGACTGAATTCTGGTCTGAAATGAAAAAAAAAAACAGTAAATAGGGTCCGTATTTTCAAAACTAAAATGAAGTTATCAATTCAATGAGTCAGGATTCGCTACAGATAATTTTATCGTAGAATTCTGAAGGTTCTCACAAATTTTCAATAATTGGCTAATCACATACTAAATTCGACAGTCTCCCAAGAGAACAAGAAAAATTCTATAATTATCAAGAATTTTTTGGACAATCCTGAGCAGTAGAGCAGTATAATATTTAATTACTGGAGGTTCAATTATCAATGATGCAGATATCCAATTGGCGATAAGTAAAATAATTTTCAGGAGAATAAGGCATGAAAGACCTTTACGTTATTGGAAAATTCATCTCAGTGAAATTCCAAATACATGAAATGAAACAAAAGGTATTTGGGACTGAAAAAAAAAAGACTCGAACTAAGACAAAACTAAAAGATTCCAGAATAACCTCCACAGAAGACCTCATTCAATTTTGCATTGCGGCCCTGACACTTGCAATCTAAAAGTTTCTCCTCTCTCATGCACGGACAATAGATGGTTGCTTTCAGTAGAAAGATGAAGATAGTCCTTTAGTCAAAAAGTGAGATTCTCAGACAGCTTATTCATAAATTGATGAATTAACTATGATACAATAAATAGTTGAGGTTAAGTCATGAAAAATAAGAAATGAAACTTACTATGTTTTTACAACTTTTATTTGTAAGTAACGTTACTGAAATTTCGTCCTTTACGGACATTTTCAAACTTGTACATTAAATAAACTGAAAATGACTGATTACATTAGCCCTTATATAACACCACTGTAGGTAATAACAGGTACTCAACTTAATTGAGTACCTGAATTTTGTTTACAGTGACAATGTGGATGCGCTAATTTGAAAACCGGTGAGTAAACTAGATCGATTTGATCATTTAACAGGTTGCACTCGCAATGCTTATGTTAATGAATTTCCAAAGATTTCAAATCCTTCCTTGCATAGTGCAAAATTTCTGCATTCTAAGGAATGGTTTGAAAATGTCAAATTATTGTTACCTAGTCTGAAGGACCTTTCATGTTCAACATATTGTTTTGAGAAATTTCGACCACATTGTCTCAAATAAACACTATTACACTCCGGACATTTGAGCTTATAAACTCCAGATTTCTTCAACTGATTGCTTTATCCAGGGGTATATTAATCTGTAAGTGAATTTACGGTTTTGTTTTCTGACAACTTCTGGATTGTGTCTGCGTTGAAACCATTGTTATGGCCCATCTGTATATTCATTTTGCATTCCCTAGCTAGATTGTGAGCAAACAAAGGTAGTGAGAATGCTCTGGGCAACAGAGCAGACATTACCATCCCAAGTATTTCTTTCCATGCAGACAGTCATAAATTAGCTGCCTACAATTCAATGTTGCACAGAGCATTCTCACAACCTTTGTCAGCTAACACTGTAGCTAGGGAAATTAAAATAATTATACAAATAGGCCATAATGATGATTTGAAAGCAGACACAATCCAGAAGTTATTCATAAAACAAAGCCGAAAATTCACTTACAGATTAATATATCCCCAGATCAAGCAACCAGAAATCAAGAAATGGGTAACATATTTTGAAAAAAACCAGCGATAATTGCAGGTTTATTTAGAAAAAACAATGTGGAAGTGGCATTTAGACCACACGCCAGGTTATCTGATTTCCTTTTCAATGCCAAAGATAAAGTGCACAAGTAGGAGAAATCTAATTTATAAGCTCAAGTGTCCAGAGTGTAATAGTGTTTGTGTGGGACAATGTGGTCGAAATTTCTCAAAACGGTATGCTGACTATGAAAGGTCCTTCAGAATAGGTAAAAATGATTCGACGTTTTCAAACCATTCCTTGGGATGCAACCACAAGTTCCCGAATCTGAACAAAAAAAAAATTTTGCACTATGCAAGAAAGGGTTTAAAACTCATTTATTTGGAATCCTTGGAAATTCATAAGCATAAGCATTGCGGGTGTAATCTATTAAATAATCAAATCGATCTAGTTTACTCACCAGTTTTCAAATTAGCGCACCCACATTGTCACAGGTAAACAAAATTCACTCCTTACAGGGCAAAACTGCAGTAATGTTAGTTACAATGCTAACTTTAACTGAACTTGGGATTTGCAAATGTTTTCACTTAGCAATCCGATAGGTTGGAGAGTTATGCAGCATTGAATATGAAATATACAAATACAAAATACTTACTTCATGGGTTGCGTTTACATAAGTTAAAAACAACTTGAATTTTCACAAATATATAGTTTTATTGGAATACATGTATATATTATTTGAATGGTAGTATTTGCTGACCAGTCAAGAACAAAACTATAATTTTTTGGGAAAGAAAGTTTTTGGCTTTCTACTACTCCATTTGATACAAAAAAAAGGGATGAGACAATCTTCCAAAGAAAGGAAGGAAGTAATCAATTTGAAACTCTATACATGGATGTGTATTAGTCACTCCTAAAAATATAACCCCTTCAATTTAAAACTATGATGTTATTTATGTAGGCAGCAAATTAGAAATCATCAGGGAATAGCTTCAAATTATTATATAAGATAAAAATAAGATATTAATAATAAAATAGGCATAACTTAGTGTTAGTGAGGTTAGCAGTGTTCAAACCTTGTGTTTTCCAAACATCACATGTCAGAGATGACGAAATCATTTTATAAACAAAGTTAAAAATATTCAAAGTTGCACATGATATGTAAGGCTTTCTATTTTCACACTACACACTAACACATCTGAATAATTTACAGGTGAAACAACAGGAGTGGAATTCCACCATGTTATTTTGATAAAAAATAAAATTTGACAGACTGTCATATAGAATTCAAAACTATCTTCTTCTTGGCCCCAGCAGCAAAGACTATCTGGCCAGTTGTTAACAAATATCATATTTAAAACCAAATTTGACCACATTTTAACTCCGTATAACCCGATTCAGTTTTTCATCTATTTTGTGAATGAGAAACTGTGAACAGATTTTACTGTATCATTTCATACAGAAACACGGATATTGATTCGGAAACTATATGAAAAATTGAACATTCAATATTTTTCATTCCGATTATGTTGGAGCGCGTGTGCATAGCATATGTCTATCAGTTTTTAGGGTTATGACTGTGATAAATATCGATGTTTTCAAAAGACAATATGATGTAAAATACAGATAAAATTACTCATATATTTGATATATCTCCTATAAGTTAATCTGTCGTTTAAATAGTTTGGTCGTCTGCACATGTTAGTACTTTGATTGAAGAATACCAGAAATACCCCTGCTTATATCCTATCAGACACCCATTATACCCAATTCAAATGTTTATTTTTGTTGTAACATTCAAATTGAGAAGGGGTGATAGAAAATTCATATCTGAGCGCACTATACTTGTACTAAAAAATATGACAAATGACAAGTTTGATAGAATGAAGACGAAACCGGGTAATGTTTGAAGTATTGAACTATACTGTTGCAGTTTTCCATAATAAAATCTTTTCAAATAAACTATTATAAAGTAGTCATTATTACAAAGAATATCTAAAAGACCTACAGTACTCCGATACGAGGATTTGAGGATCCTGGTGGAAACTGACCCTACACAAACAGCTCCCATGCGGTTTTTGTTGATTTAAAACGTATTGGAAAGGTTATAGAGCTCGAAAGTGAGTGCCCCACGATTTGAACAATTGACAAAAATTGTCACCTTTCGAGTCTATTCTTCTTTGATTTTGCGCAGCCAAAATGATCCTATTCTGAATCTGATAGTAGGAGATGTTCAGGACAATGGTTGGATACTGATGATCATCCAAGCACTTCCCAAAGGCAAAAACCCACCAAAAAAGTCATGGTTATTGCATGATGGTCAACGGCTGGTGTGATTCCCTATAACTTTCTGCAAACGGTCCAAACCAAAACATCAGTCTCACTGTGAGAAAATCGACGAAATATACCGAAAATTGTGTCAGCAGCAGCTGGCACTGATCAACAGAAGAGTTCCGATGCTGCTCCACAACAACGCACGTCTGCCCAAAAATTTAACGAATTGAGCGTCGATCTTCCACCTCACCCACCATAGTTCCCAGACCTCTCTCCAACCGACTACCAGTTTTTCAACCTTCGCCAATCAGGACCAAGCAAAAACGGCCTTCCTTGACTCCATCAAATTCCGAGCACGCAATTTTTATGCTGACGAAATTAATCGACTTGTGTTACGTTGGCAAAAGTGCACTGATTCAAATGATGCTCATTTAGATTGAATTGAATAACTATCAACTGAGTTTTACAAGTCAAAGTAGACATATAAAAAAACAAATCTTTTGACAAAACTCAAGAGTATAATAATAACATTGATTTCTCAGATGCGAAAGACCCTACTCTTTAAAATATAGTTATCTGTGAAAGAAAATAAATTGGAACACATTTCATTAAGTCACTGATTTTCATTGAATAAATCACTTGTATCAAATCCCAATTTAAATCAAAATGATTCAATTGTGACAACCCAGTACTACAATAATATCTACTCACCAATATATGGATAAGGATTTGAAACATGTCTATACAGCACGAAGATTGACAACCGAAACCCCCCGAATTCCATTAATTTTTGTTGATCAATTTTGAAACACTGCCAATGAAATAGTCTCTCGTCATTCACTTCTCATAATGAAAACTCGCTTTTTGCTTGACGAAACATTGAAGTTAAAAATGATGAAGACAAAACATCCAACTAAGAGAAATCAGGAGTATGTAAGTTAAAGTGTGGAACGTGTCCTAAGGTGTCCAAACTTGCAAAACATTTAGGAATCATATCCAGGAGAATCATATGAGCTATATGTTTATATTTACCTAGAAATGTGCACTATTAGTATATCCGCTCGAAGACCGGCACAATGTTTATCGTTTCTGAATATACTGCTATAAATAAAACGCTAACTTTTTCCTTTTTTCCTTCAAAAGCGTTTTTTATTTTCTTGTTTACAAAAACTGTCATTCAACTATTTTTCAAAATGTCAAAACAAATACAAAGTGATTCTTATTCAAAATAAAACTCAACACTATATAAATAAAAAAAAGTTCAACATATTACAATCATCTTTCAGAAGAAAATAATATAGTTAACGAAGATTTCGAAATTTTGCACACAGAAAATGAAGGTTTAATGCTGAATCATTATGAAGCAATGGAAATTGATAAACTTAAAAATTCAAACATTCTAATGAATGACCCACTGGATTTAAATAGATCACCATAACTGAACTTGTTTTCTTAAAAACCGATGAAGTATTATGATCAGGCGCGTACCTGAGGTAATTACCTCCCCCCCATGACCATGACGAAAAGAAAAAATTCGAACATTTCTTATTTTCAAACTCAAACCATGATGATGATGAAGACACAACTATGGGTTTTTAAACCTGTCTTCTAATATTCTAGCCAAAACAATGCACTATGTGCACTATGTACTAAGTTTGAACGAGGTGAAATGAGCACTGAGGACGATGCACCCAGTGGACACCCCAAAGAGACCGTCACCGACGAAAACACCAAAAAAGCCCACAATATAATTCTGGATGACCTCAAAATGAAATCGGTCGAGATAGCTGATGCTCCAAAGATACCAATCCACCCAAAACAACAACGAATTGATGAAACTGAGCATTGTTTGAAGCTGTTCCACCATAAAAAAACCAAATTTATGCTTCGATGTATGACAATGGGTGAAACATGGCTCGATCATTCCACACCAGAATCAAAACAATCCACTCCAAAGTGTGCAAAGACGCACCAATCGGCTGGTAGAGATATGGTATCAGTATTTTGGGATGTGCATGATATAACATTCATTGGCTATCTTGAAAAGGATAAAATCATCAACAGCGGCTATTAAATAACATTTGGAGAGTAAATTACAAAAAACTAGCCCTAGTTGAAGAAAAACAGTGCTGTTTCATCAAGACAATGCACCAAGTCACAAATTAATGAAAACGGTGGCAAAATTTCCCGAATTGCATCAACTGTATTCTCTAAATCTGGCCCCTACCGCCTTTTTTATTTCTCGGATCTCAAGAGAACCCCCACAAAAATTTAAAAAAAATAGTTGAAAGTTTTTTCTTACGATATAGTCTGATGTATTGCCAATTATAAACACTCCTAGAGTAATTGAGATATGAGTAAGAGTAAAGTAGGCCTCGGTATTGATGTGATTATTTAAATGAAAATCCTCGGTTTTTCCGATTGGTATGTCAGATCAGATGCAAAACAATCATACTTCTCTGTCTGATGTATCCGAAATCTGAATTGGTCAACGTCACAATTATATAAATGAAAGTGCCCACTTGTTATCTGTGTTAAGTATAAATATTTGGTGGTTCGATATTCTCTCTACAAAAAAGATCCATCAGATATTTATGCAAGGCTAGCTACAGGAATTCATGCCGCCCATTATTTGTGAAGCAAAAAATTTTACCTTAGTATGTCTTTTTATTTTGGAAACAAGGTGTCTTATCCACAAAAAATATAAAAATCAATTTAATACCACCTCAACTTATAGTAGGCACACGTCAGTGTTACTTCATTTACCTTCCGACACCTACTCTAGCCCTTACACAAAATTCTATTATTTTCAGTAGTAAGAAATTATTTAATCACCTTTCCATTATTTCAAGGCGAATATTTAATGAAAAAAAATCAGAAAGAAGGTGAAAGAATTCCTTGTTGGGAGGCCCTATTATAGTGTGAACGAATTCTACCAAAGCTCTATCGAGTAATTGGAACGTAGCTTTGTGTAAACAAGTTATTGAAATCAACACGAAATGGCTATCATGTTCATTATGTAGCAATATATATTTACATTCACTCAATATTCATATATTCATTTACTTATATTTCCATCTGTTCAGCCGGGCTTAAAATTGTTCTGTCCATATACTCTGCTCTTGTCTCTAAGCATTATTTTATAGTTTATATTTGTTAATTGTCCCATATACACGTTTTACTCTACTAGACTTTGCCAATAAGATGTTCAGATCTTGGATAATAAAACATATTTTGATTTGATTAGATTTTATTTATCGTGCGTTCCACTAAACACTCACAAGGATCAAAATGCTCCTATAACCGTTCCACGTAATGACCGCGGTCGTTGTGGTCGCCTCGAAAACGTCACTTCATATTTATACAAGAAAATGTGAATCTCATCGATAAGCTTTGGAGTTTTAAAATTATTGGATGCGTTCTTAAAATACGAAAAGAAGTTGAAAGCTTGTTCCAATTTAAAAATGGTTGGATGAGTCCATTATGAATAGAAAAAAAAACAACTGTAGATTGTTATTGATTTTTTATAGCGATAAATAAAATTAATCGGATAACCTGGAAGATAATGACACATTTTCATTCTCTTCATTATTATTCCTGAGGAAATATTTTTCTGGTGAAACAGGATGGGAAAAATACTAGGTCGGAGTAAGTGTAATCGGCTCTCGATATCGGGTTATTTAAAGTCGTGATTGTTGAAAGGGATCGACCACTGACGACCTTTCAGAAGCTTGATAGTGATATCGATTCTCGTCATTAGTTATTTCAGAAATATACCGAGTTTATAGATCAAACCTAAACGATGAAGATTTCACAAGAAGTTTATAAGCTTACTCTTGATATTTTGTTTATCATCAAAAAGGGTCTAGTGGTTGGATGAGTGCATAATGAATGAAAAAAAACAACTGTAGATTTTTATTGATTTTTTATATCGACAAATAAAATTAATCGGATAACCTGGATAACAATGACTCGTATTCATTCTCTTCATTATTATTCCAGGAGGGATATTTTTCGATCGACCACTGACGTCCTGTTAGAGGCGAAATAACTTATCGAACACTCAAAGTCCTTTTTTAAAAAATCAATTTATTTAGTACAACAAAATAATTAGACAAAGGTACGTCTTTACAGTAAGAAAGTTTGATTATGAATGCCGGCCAGTTCCCTGGAATCTTCGCAAGTCGGCTTATCTTCCGGTGTACGCTTTCGTAGACTCAGCATTCTTTCTATGGGAACCGTGTTGGACATTGATGTAATTCCTCTCCCACAAAATTCAACTCCGGAGGGTTAGCGAGGGAGTTGAACATCGGAAAGTTCTATGTCTCCTCTTGGGCCTTGACTGGGTCGTCTATGGATATACCATGGCAATATCAGCTTCATATAACAGATGTACAGCAATACTGTGAACAATACTAAGTAAATAGCTATTGTCCACAAACTAGGGGTGTGTGAAATTCTTCCAAATGACACGTCTGGTTGATTATTAATAATTTGAGTTTTGATTTCATGAAGTTCGTCCAGTTTAATATCCTCTAACTGAAGGCTGGAATTCAGGTTTGGAATGGATTCGACTTCTAGGCTCAGATCAGGTAGTAGGATTGGCTGTTTCGGGACTGTAGAAATTCTATCGTTGGCGATTATTTCCTTCTGGCAGATTATTTGGCAACCTACTGGAATTTCTATTAAGTAGGTTCCGGTGAGTTTTAAAATCTCTTCTTGTTCTTCACAGATGAACTTAAGGGTCTCCATGGATGGCAGTAATACGATCCATTGATTGGAATATTCCAGTCTATTGAAGATTGGTTTGGTGAGCTCTATTCGAACTCGATTGCAAGATGTTATATTCTATACACTCAGCATCTGAATCTCGCATGCTGGGTTGTTTTTTTCGACTTCTTGAAGGTGTAATTTTTTGCAAGTATAGAATTGCGGTGAAACTCGTAGACATTCGTCGTTATGGAATGTATAGTACAACTGACTTCTCAATAAATATCTTTTTCGAGGAATTATAGCCTTAAACTGACTCCTTGTGGGAGTGGGTATGGCATATAAATGGTAGTATTCGAAAGAATAAGGATGCATGATAGGAATGTCTAGAATATAGGTAATTTTATTATTCAAGATGTAACTTTTGATTCGTATTATATTTTCGAACATGAGCGTGTTAGCTAAGGTCACTGAAAATGGTAGTTGCTCTTGTTTTAATTCTTTTTGAATCTTCATTAGTTCCTTATAAAGAAAAGCCGTTTGTATTATACTTAGATGCATTATTTTCAATTTGGAAAATGAGATCGAATTCTCGACATCTTGCAATATTGAATTGATTATTTCATAGATGTTTATGATTTGAATCAAAATATCCTTAATAAAAGTTGAATTTTCTCTGTACGTAGTTTGATTTATTATATGAAAAATTTGTCGAATCTTTGAATCTAACAATTTTTCATTATGACTTATCTACTGAACTGTGTCATTGAATTTATTTATCAAATCAATGGTCAGACTGTTTTGCTTTTTAAAGCTGTCACTCAATTTACTCTGGTTATCTTGAAGTTCTCTGATCAGGTTTTCGTATCTTTCGCCATCAGCGGAATCAAGATTTCCAGTGATAGACTTAAATATTGAACCTATACCATTGATGAGACCTCGTTTTCTTCGTTGAGGATGAGGTATAATTTCTTTCAATTTACTTTCTACTTTCTCTTTAGTAAATGTCAAAATTTTCAAGTAATTTGAAGTGTCATGGAGATAATCTTTATTTTTTGTAATAGTACTCATCAGTACATTTGATTGTGATTGAAGCTTATTGATTTCGATAATAATCGGAGACAGATCATAATAATGAATCAGAGTGTGGGTGTATTCTTCGATTTTAGCGGTTCCTAGTTTCAGAGGGATTAGGCCTGGATTATTTTCCAAATTTCTTACAGTAATTTTTTCATGAAGTCCAAAGACAACAGGGAATCTGAAATAATATATAATGTTGAACTTAGAAATTGTATGTTTTCTTAAGAGGACGTTTTAGGTTGTCCATATGAACTTTTTCTTGGGAGTTTGTCGAAACTGTTTTAGACTGATTTATTTACCGTTTTTAAAGTGGTTGCCTTGCTGAATTTATTAGCATTCTTTTGACGTTGATGTTTTTTGACAAAAACAGTTTGATTTGGTTCAAAGATCGCGGGGTCGTCACGGCTTTTATTTACTCTTTCGATAGTTTTTTCTTTATTTCGAACAAGGTCTCTGTTGATTTTAGAGTAAAGGATTTTTGTTTTCTCTTTATGACTATTTACATAGTCATTGAGCAGGATTTGGTCAATATCAACGCTGAAGGGATTTTCGTTATCGATATGACCATTGATGATATCGATGGGTTTCAATTTTGTGGTTGAATGAATTGAATTGTTATAAGCTAAAATTGCATATTTCATTTTCATTTTAGCAGGTGATTTTAGGTATCCTTGGGTGTTGAGTAAACGGATGTGTTCGATTAGCGTGGAATGGAGCCTTTCGATCATTCCGTTAGACTGTGGGTGATCAGGGGATATGAAGTGAACATTGATTTTGTGTAATTTTAGTAGTTCAAGGACTACAAAGTTTTTAAATTCACTACCGTTATCCACTATGATCTGTTTGGGCACTCCGTGATGGGAAAAGAATTGTATTAGGTTATCTACAATTTCCGTTCCATTCACTGATGTTAGGTAGTACGCTTGAGCGTATTTAGAAAACGCGTCTATTATAGTTAGAAATTTTGATTTTTCTATAGTGAACGTATCGAGATGAATTATTTCAAAAGGCTTTGTCGTGGTAGGGGTTATGTTCATTTTCATCCTAATAGGATTTCTCTCATATTTGCACATTCGTTAATATAGGTCTGGACTGAATTTTTCAAGAATGGTCAATAATATCTACTTTTGATTCTTTGTTCGGTTTCATCAATTCCGCGGTGGTTAGTTTTACTTTCATGATAATTTTTAATAATTTCTTCGGCATCTTTTTTTGAAGTGACATCTATGAGCTTCGAATTACATTTTTTGAATTTAAGTGATGGCCATTTAAAATTTTTTGATATTACGGCAGAAAAACGTTCGTAGTCATTGGGTTTTTCGAAGAATATGTGATATTGAACATTAGGGGATACATATTCCGTAACAAATTTAATAATGTCTTCTTCGAATTTTTCCTGCGATATTTGTACAGTAATTCGTTTCTTTTTACCGAATAATATAGTAATTTTTGGTTTAGCGGGACTATGTAAAGTTGAACTGAAAATAATTTGATTTTGACCATAATTAACCGCAGTTTCAAAGATCGGTATGTCTACTACAGGATTTTGTTCTTGATTGGTATGTACCGTGTTATCGTCTTCTACTGGTGGTTCTATTTGTATGGGAAGTTCCGATTGGTCATTTTCAGCTTGGTCAGGAGGTTCTGGTTGGTTGAGAGGTATTGGTTGGTTGAGAAGTATTGCTTGGGCAGAGGGTCCTGGCTGATCAGGAGGTTCTGATTGGGTGTTCATTGGCGGTTCTACGTCAGGTGAAACCTGAATTGAGGCATTGTCTTCGTTGAGTCTGTCAGTATTATTCTCAACGGCATCATCGCCTACATTTACCATAACAGATATGTCGTCTAGGTCTGGCAAAGGATCTCCGATGGTTTGGATATCAAAAGAGGGCTGATATTCAGGGTTCCTAGGACTGGATGGATAGGATTTGGTTGGTTACCAAAAGTTGTAGACTGAGGAGCTAAACGTGCATCTCCGAGTATTTCGTCTAATTCGTCCCAGAAAGTCCTTGTTTCTTTGGTGTGAATTTCTATACCTGATAGGGCGTCTGCATTTGTGTTTAGTTTGCCCTTTTTATAAATTATATTATAATCGTACTCGTCGAGTTTAATACGCCATCGCAATAGTTTCGAATTTGGATCTTTTAGACTGTGGTCAGTTAAAATGTTAAATTTCCGTCCAAACAGGTATGGGCGAAAATATTTCGTAGCCCAAACGATTGCCAACAGTTCTTTTTCAATAACCGAATAATTCTGTTCTGAATCATTCAGCGTTCTCGAGGCATACGCCACGGGTAAGTCATTACCTATCGGTCCCTGGGACAAGATGGCTCCTAATGCAACATTACTTGCATCGGTGGTCAAATTAAATGGTTTAGTAAAGTCGGGATATTGCAAGATAGGCTCATTTATCAAAAGATTTTTACAAGTCCCGAAGCATGAAAGAAATTCTTCATCATGTTCGATTTTCGCTCCCTTCTTCAGACATTTCGTTAAAGGTTTTGTGATTTTAGAAAAGTTATTGATGAATCTCCGATAATAGCCAAGGAGTTGTTTCGTGGTTTTTGGCAATGGATAATTTCTTATGGCAATTATTTTATCGGGGTTAGGTTTAACTCCGTTAGGGGTGACAATATGGCCTAGATAGGCAACTTCTTTACGCAAAAACTCAGATTTGTCCAACTGTATTTTGAAGTTAGACTCTCTTAGTTTCTGGAACACAGATCGTAACCGTTCTATGTGTTCTTGCACGGAAGTTGAAAAGACTATTATATCATCGAGATATACCAAACATTTTTCGTTTTGAATACCGCGAAGAATGTTATCCATCACACGTTGGAAGGTGGCTGGAGCATTTTTCAGCCCAAACGGCATTCTCAGATATTCATAGTGTCCGTTTTCAGTATTGAAAGCTGTTTTTTCAATATCTTGTTCGTCCATTTCGATTTGATGAAATCCACTTGCAAGATCTAAGGTAGTAAAATATTGACACTTCCCTAGTTTGTCTAAAAGGTCAGTAATATTTGGAAGTGGGTATTTGTCGTCGATTGTCTTTTCATTGAGTTTTCGGTAGTCTACGACTACCCTCCATTTTTGCTTCCCAGAAGCGTCCGCCTTTTTGGGCACAACCCAAATCGGTGACGATCAGGGTGAGTTACTAGGTCTTATAATTTTTTGGTCTAACATTTTTTTAATTTGACTTTCAACCTCTTGTTTATGTATGAATGGGTATCTGTAAGATTTGGAATAAACAGGAGTTTCATCGAAAGTTTTTATGTTATGTTTAATTTTACTTGTAAAAGTAAGGGGCATGTTTTCCTGATAGAAGACATCAGAAAATTCCTTACATAAGTTGAAGATGTAATGTTTTTCTCCTTCGTTTAGGTGGTCTGTGCGAAAATTAGTGAAGTCAAAATTCGTTTTTTCGGAATCATCGAAATTATTGAAATTTACTTCTTCTATGAATTTTCGATTGAATTTTTCTGAAATAGGTTCTGAAAAATCCAAGACTACGGGAGATGTTGTATTGTTCAAGATTGTTGTCAATGCTTTGCCATTTTTTGCTAACGTTAAGCATTCCGGAATTTCGCAATTGTGAAATTTTTGATGGGGTATTATTATTTCACCTTTAGCAATTGAAGATTTTATTTGTATAACTTGTTCTGTTCGAGGTGCAACTGTGATTAAATTAAGATTGTTTTGAGTCTTATGGTACTTCAGTTTGATTTGGGTATAAGGAGTTACGAGAAGATTTTTACTGAAGTAATACAGTAGAATATAAATAGAATACAAATAGAATTTCAAGTTTTGGGATTCTGGTAATCTGAATATTCCTGAAGCAGGTACCATTGCGCTATGTTTATGAGCTGATTTCTGAAAGACAGTAGAGACTATAAAGGGGTCATTTCTAATAGCATTTGGAAAAATTTTGAAGGCTATACCTGGATCAATGAATGATTTTGTGGACCCAGAATCAATTAAAAGCTTAAGATTATAGTCAGGCAATAAAATATATGGCAATTCTCCTGAATTGGAAGTATTGAAGGGAATAATTTGTGGATTTATGTTTGGTCGTTCATTGGAGGCAGGTTCTGAAAATTTTTATCAAAATGCGGGTTTTCGTCAAAATTCTGAATCTGCTGACTTTCGCAATAATCGTAATAAGCTTTTTCTTCGTGACCTTGACCTTGGTCATCGAATGAGTAAGTGGGGCAGAACTGACTTTGGTCATCTACTGAGTAAGTGGGGCAGAACTGACTTTGGTCATCTACTGAAAAATTTTCATCTTGATTTAATTCAGTATTATATAGCTCTTCAGCCTTGCGAATTTTGTTGAAAATTGTTTGAAGTTTGTCGAGTGGAAACACTCATTGGGGTAGGTCGTGGAAATGTTCGATTTTGATTTGGTTTGAAAACGTTTTGTTTTTGTTGCTGATTATTACCAAAAACTTGTGAGTTGGTGAAGAACTTTTGTGGCTGATTAATTGGCTTCGAGTGAATGGGAATTGGTTGCGATGGGAAGTTGTTTTGCTCCCGGAAATGGTTATTTTGAGTATGATTATTAAAAGGTTGTCTTGGCATGGGATTGAAATATCTTTGTTGTTGAACAGGTTGAGTTTGTTGTTGTAACGGTGGTCTAATGTTTACAGGAGTTGCTCTGGTTAAAGTTCTGCTAGTATAATTTTGGAAATAATGGATATTGTCTTCTTGAGTGACTAATTGTAATGCTTCATTAAGTGATTTCGGTCACATACAACGGATAGTAGTACCTAATGGTTCTTTCAACCCTGATAAAAATGTTTTTAGAGTTAGGTTGTTGTAAAGTGTTCTCTTTAAAATTTTTGAAGCATCATCTACCTCATGCAAATCTATATAACTACAAAGTAAATTGAGCAGATTGAGGCAACGGTCATAAAACTGTTGAGGTTTTTCATTATTTTGTTGCCGCATCATTACTAGGTCCCTATTAAGGCAAGTTTCATCTCTTTGGTCTGCAAAGTTTCTAGACAGGGTGGCTTTGAGGTCATCCCATGTAGAAACATTCTGTATATTAATAATTAATTTGGCATTTCCTGTCAATTTTGAAATTAGGGAATTCAACAAATAAGTGTTCTGAAAATTGTCAGGATTCTGAGCATCATAAAATGTTCTAATTATACTGTCACAAACTGAAATGTATCTGTTCAGATCATTTGGGTTTCCGTCAAATTGAGGGACACAGTTTAAGTATTCTGGTTTGAATTGTTGTGCCATTTTTTGTTCAAAATTTATGCTAACTGGTTCGATTGAAATATTTGGAAATTGGTATGGGTGATAGGAGTCAGCTGAAGGAATATCTAGTGATAAATTTTCAAGAATTGTTGTTAAATTTTCAATAGACATCAAGTTGTACTTACATTAAATAAATTGAGGCTCTGAGCATTATCCTATAAGGTCAACTTCTGGATTCACAATTTTTGTCTTCACCAGGTAGTATTCCTTGCAAATTTGGACAATATTGGTTCCAAATTTCGTTGGTTCACTGCTAATGGGGCCTTCCACGAATCTTCGATAGATTGGGTATCCTGATATCCAAGGAGCCACTTCGTTTCAAACACCTTAACAAACGAGCACCAACTGTTCGATAACCGATTAATCGTTGATACGAAAATTGTCCGTTCGATACGAATCAATCCCGGTTATCCTACCGACTGCGCCAAATAACTTATCGAACACTCAAAGTCCTTTTTTTAAAAATCAATTTATTTAATACAACAAAATAATTAGACAAAGGTACGTCTTTACAGTAAGAAAGTTTGATTATGAATGCCGGCCAGTTCCCTGGAATCTTCGCAAGTCGGCTTATCTTCCGGTGTACGCTTTCGTAGACTCAGCATTCTTTCTATGGGAACCGTGTTGGACGTTGATGTAATTGGCGTAATAGTGATATCGATTCTCGTCGATAGTATTTTCAGAAATATACCGAGTTGACAATTCAAACCTAAACGATGAAGACTTCACAAAAATTTCAAAACACAGTTTCCGTGTCAAAGTTATGTTGTGGGTATTAAACAGTACTAGTGTGAAGTTCACAAACTACTTAGTAGGTGGTTTGTGGTGAAGTTAGCAACGCTTTTCCATCCACAGTTTCTGACGTGCTGACTGTCGATGTTGAGATAGAGGAGGTATTGTAAGCAGTGTTGCCAAGTTTCTCATAAATCTAAGGCTGGTATTTAATTGGGCGATATCATACAAATGAGCCGAACAAATCAAGAAACATTTTCTAAACGTATATACAAAGAGAACTTGGAATGAAATTTGTCACTGATAATTATTCATAACCGTATTGAGTAAGCCTAGGAAGCGTATTGACAGTACTGATTTTGACACGCATTATTATTTTTTTTGAAGATGAATACCTACTTCCTATATTCTGACAAAACTTCGTATTTTACAAATAACGGCAAGAACTTCGTGAAATTTTGTGGAATACCTTTTAGTGCACTAATAGAGTGAATCATTAAATTAGCGTGACGTGCCGTATCGCCTTGATTACAATATTTTACACTTAGGAAAATAAAAAAATCATATTTTCCTATTTACGATGAGTAACCCCATGAAATTTGGTAGAAAACCATTTGCTGATGTGTACTAACAGGGTGACTCCTCAAATTAGCGTCACCTACTGTACCAACTCTGATACGAATTTTTATTGGTGGGAGAATAAAAAAGTCATATTTTCCAATCTACGATGAGTACCTCCATGAAATTTTGTGAAAGACAATTCGGAGGGGTGTGCTAACAAGGTGAATCATCAAGTTAGCGTGACATGCCGTACGGACTACCATACGAATTTTTATTATTTGAAAAATAAAAAATTCGTATTTTGCAATCTAGGATGAGTACCCTCATAAAATTTTATGACAGACCATATAGAGGGGTGTGCTAACAGGGTGAATCATCAAATCAGCGTGACATACCGTACGGACTGCGATACGAATTTTTATTATTCGAAAAATAAAAAAATCGTATTTTCCAATCTACGATGAGTACCCCCATGAAATTTCGTGACAGACCAATAAGAGCGGTTTGCTAACAGGGTGAATCATCAAATCAGCGTGACATGCCGTACGGACTGCGATACGAATTTTTATTGTTCGAAAAATAAAAAATTCATATTTTCCAATCTACGATAAGTACCCCCATGAAATTTCGTGACAGACCAATAAGAGGGTGGTGCTAACAGGGTGGATCATCAAATCAGCGTGACATGCCGTATGGACTGCGATACGAATTTTTATTGTTAGGAAAATGAAAAATTCATATTTTCCAATCTACGATGAGTACCCCCATGAAATTTTGTGACAGACCATTTAAAGCTGTGTGCTAACAGGATGAATCATCAAATCAGCGTGACATGCCGTACGGAGCGCGATACGAATTTTTATTGTTCGAAAAAAAAAAATTCATATTTTCCAATCTACGATGAGTACCCCCATGAAATTTCGTGACAGACCAATATGAGGGATGTGCTAACAGGGTGAATCATCAAATCAGCGTGACATGCCGTACGGACTGCGATACGAATTTTTGTTGGTCGAAAAAAAAATTCATATTTTCCAATCTACGATGAGTACCCCCATGAAATTTTGTGACAGACCATTTAGAGCAGTGTGCTAACGGGATGAATAATCAAATCAGCGTGACATGCCCTATGGACTGCGATACGAATTTTTTTTGTTCGAAAAATAAAAAATTCGTATTTTCCAATCTACGATGAGTACCCCCATGAAATTTCGTGACAGACCAATAAGAGAGGTATGCTAACAGGATGGGTCATCAAATCAGCGTGACATGCCGTACGGACTGCGATACGAATTTTTATTGTTCGGAAAATAAAAAATTCGTATTTTCTTATCTACGATGACCCCATGAACCAGTTGAATTTTGTATGAATGCCATTTGTTTCTTTTAGATACTTCCAAATGAAATATTGGCCAAGTTAGTGCTACAATGCATCTTCACGTCTTGGTTATGTGAGGATTTTCTTGTACTGTTCACAGAACGTCCACTTGAATGTCTTCAGAAATTGCCGTTTGAACTTTTCTGGCGTTATCTTTTACGTAGCCCAACTCTCGTTATCTGTTAGGTACTCAGTTGATAGCATAATTGGTCGAACAGGTCCCAAACTTCTTGTTGTGTCTGAAATTTGTCACCGAAACCAATCAGCATTAAATTCAATCTCTCTGTGTTTCACTTGAACGTACAATTTCTCATTTGAGTTACGAAGAGCACATCAGCTAAGAGCAAACTGATCAGATAACATCAAATGACAAGTTTCAAAATTCATAAATATTAACCTCATCCGCTGTGCAAAATTCAGCAAATATCGACCAAACAATAAAATCATTGAGCGATAAATCTTTTTTGTATTATGGGCTTTGCTGAACCTGTATTTAGCTTAAATTCTTTGACGAATACGTTAGGAAATGGATTACTCATAAAAATAATTGAAATAATTTTTTTCTCAGTCATTATTAAACTAGACCCATTAAAATTGTTATCATTATAGTTGGGCTCACCGTTAAAAATATGGCGATGACGCCGTATCTACGTCACCGATGACGTCACATGACGCACTTCTACGCCGAAATATAAGCAATATGAAATTATGGTTGACGTATCCAAGCGAATTTCTTCAATTGATTCATATATATCTTCCTGAATTCTGTTTAATGGATGTCCGGGCTATTCACTGATATCACCCTGTATAATGTAAATATAATTTTTCATATAAGTCAAAAATATATATTTTGTGTTAAATATTTAATTTAAACTGATTTTTAATAATTTTTCTTCAAATGTATCAAATTATTATATTGAATATATATAACTCAAAAGTTGAAGCTGTCGTACTCATAACAAACCTAGGCAACTCGTGCAGAACTCTACAAAACTTAATGTTTTTTCTCTAAACCGTTGATTTCTGACTGGGGGTCCACACCTGACCTTGCAAAATATCCCACTACAAGTCATCACGTGGCAGCGGCAGTTGTGGTCAGTGTTGCCACATCTACCAACTTTTAGGTAGATCTACCAACTTTGCCCTCAGTCTACCTGTCTACCAACCTAAGCCTCAAATCTACCTATTTTTCAAAATTTTCTAATGTGTTTTTTTATTTTCTTATTTTCATAATTTTATGACACGTAAATGTAAATAATTGTATTTATGAATAAATGAATTACAAGTAAAAAAAAAAGTTTCAACGCCATTATTGAAAACATTTTCTTTCTTACTGAAGGATGAGGTGGTATGGCTTTGTGACTTAGCTCAACGGCGAATAAAAACACTTACGATTGACAGTTGACATTGACACTTCAGTACCGCGTAAACCGAGTTTGAAGCATTCGAGTTGTTTGTTAGCATTACATCAAAATATTCAGTTGAATTTGATGTAATAATTGTGATATTATTTGTTTTTGTCTAATTTTGTTAGTTACTACAGAGTTGTGAGTGAGTTGTTATGACCTACTTCTGCCTCTAGCAACCTAGAGTATATCTTAAAGAGTAATGGATTCTGATAGCAGCGATGCCCATGATAGTGGCGGAGAAGGTGCACGGAGTCAAAGGTCAGATACTCCGCCACGAAAGGTCAGAAAAAGGCACTATGATCAAAAATATATCAAGTCATGGGAAAAAGAAAAGGAATATGCAGGTTGGCTACAAGGTAGTACGAAGGGGGATGAATATTTTTATTGTAAAGCATGCAAGTGTGATCTTAAATGCTCTGGTGGAAGATTTATTCTAAATAAACATGCGAATAACGTATTCCAAAAACACTTTATTGTGAGATTTTCACTAAATTGTTTTACAAAAACGCAACACGTGTTTCGCCATACAATGGCTTCATCTGGTGTGTCTTTCCACGCCAGATGAAGCCATTGTATGGCGAAACACGTGTTGCGTTTTTGTAAAACAATTTAGTGAAAATCTCACAATAAAGTGTTTTTGGAATACGTTAGTTATGGATTTTCATCAAGTATCGGCCGATTCCATCATAAACATGCGAATAGTTTGAAGCATGTTTCTAATGTGAAAGGTGAAGTTTCATGCTTATTGTTTTACTTTTATAATTATTATGTGATATAATCTTTGATCTTTGGGTATTATTATTTTTTAAATAAAAGTCAGTAATTACTGAAGTAAGTTATACACATTATAACACTTATTTTTAGGCTCAGCAAACCAACAAACTATAACCCAATTTGGTCAAGGTCAGTCAAAAAAGGCATTTGAGGATAAAATCAAAACCGGTGAAATAAGAATGGCATGTTTTTTGGCAAAAAATAATCTACCTTTTAACATTGCTGGTAAGTTCATATATGGTGACTAGCTAGGATTAGTAATTTAATAATCTATAGGTTATATTGTATCATATTTTCTCCACAACTATTTTTTTACTATATGTATTCAAATCATAATTATTATTTTTCAGGTGACCTAAAGATACTTATCCAAGATGTGTGCACAGATTCCGAAATAGCAAAACAGATAACTTTCGAAAAAACAAAGGCACAAGCTATTATTACAAATGTAACTGGAAAATTGTCTCATAGTGAGTTAGTTGAGACTTTGAAAACTGAACGATTTTCTTTAATTGTTGATGAGAACACTGACAAATCAACCACAAAACACTTGGCGCTCATTGCCAGGACAACAGTAGATTTTAAAGTGGAAGACAATTTTTTGTGCTTAATACCAATTGTGGATGGTAGTGCTTCTGCATTACATGAAAAATGCAAACAATATTTTGATAATCAAAATATTCCCTACAAACAAAACATGATTGGATTCGCAGCTGACGGAGCTAACACCATGTTTGGTCCACACCATTCATTATCTACCCTGTTTGCAACAGAAATTCCAAATTTATTCCTAATGAAGTGCATTTGCCATTCCTTCCACCTATGTGCTTCATATGCCTGCAAAACTCTTCCTAGAGGTGTAGAGGATTTTGCAAGAGATGTTTATAATTACATCCAGAATAGCCCAAAACGTATGGGTGACTATGAAGAATTTCAGTGTTTTGTGGCTGTGAAACCCCATAAACTACTACACCAAGCTCAAACAAGATGGCTTTCTCTACTTCCTGTAGTAAAAAGACTTTTAGAACAGCTTCCAGCCTTACAGTTATACTTTCAGAATGCTGTTTTGAATGACAGGCTACTTGCAGCTCAAACAATACATATAAAATCTATGGATCCTTCAACAGAGCTATACTTAAATTTTTTGGATTTTGTTTTGCCCTATTTCCATGATATTAACAAAGAAATGCAATCAGAAAGTCCCAAACTTTATTTATTGTATGAGAGGATTTTCACAATATACAAAACTATCATGGAATGTTTTATTAAACCTGATATACTGCAGTTGACTGAAGGTGAAAAAACCAGTAGCAGGGATAAAAGCCTGGACTCAGAGAACAAAATTTTGAGTTTAGATTATGAAAATAAAATGAATCATCTAACGATTGAAGAAGTGTACCTTGGTGGTAAAGTTCAATTCCTATTACTGAAACCAGGTTTTATGGCCAGAATCCATGAAATGGAAATAATACAGTTTAAAGAAAAATGCATTCTCTTTTATATGGAAAGTTTAAGACAAATAAAGCAACGTTTTTGTTTTGAAGAGAAGCAAAGATTAAAATCTCTTGCATTTATAAACCCTCAGCATTTAATTGAAAAACATGCAGTCCCATCTATTGCTCATATAGGAGTTCTGTTTCCAGGCAAGTTTTAGTTATTAATTTTATCTACTTAAGATTTTTTTTCATTTTAATTTAATTATTTATGTAAATATAACTTCTTTTTTCAGGACTATTCCCAGAGACAGATAACGTGACCGAATTAGACAGAGAGTGGAGATTATTGAGAAACATGGCACTCCCCTTTACAGGAAAGAATGCGGATCCTACACCTGAAGAGTTCTGGAAGCATGTTTTATTAATCAAAAAAGGAGACCAGTCTCCAATGTTCCCTCTGCTATGTCAATTCATAAGAAAATTACTGGCACTTCCTCATAGTAGTGCCAATGTTGAGAGACTGTTTTCCTCTATTAATAATATGAAAACCTGCCAAAGAAATAAACTTTGCACAGACACTCTAGAGGGTTTGTTACATACTAAAAGGTTTATCACAAAGAATAACGGGCAGCCTAGTAGTAATCATTTAAAACTTTTTAATAAGAATATGTATAAACACAAACAATAAATAAATTTATTATTATTTATGTATTTTTAATTAAAAAACCTATTAAATTAAGGTGGTAGATCTACCTATTTTTAATCTTGGATTCTACCAACTTCTACCGATTTTCGGCACATATTCTACTAATTTTCTAAAATTAGGGTTGGCAACACTGGTTGTGGTTGTTGCGAGGCACTTGCACAGATTTCATAACTTCTTAGCATAAGCATGTAGCTGATAGGTTAGGTTAAAACTAGAATGATATTAGCTTCATGGGTAGATTTAAATGATTCGTAAACTTATGAAGTAATTGATAAGTAGAAACATTATTTTAGATTTATGATGTAAATTTATGGTTTTGTGAACTGCGAAAGTTTTAGTGAGGAAAGTTAATTAATTAACCGGGGTGAGTTTATTATCATCAAACATTTATTACTATCATCTTATTTTCACGATGTCTAAAAATAACAATAAATACCGTCAAATTGCGTGTACTATTGTCAATGCCGGATATAACTTTAATACGTTAGTAGAAAAAGAGTATAATGACGAAATATATCATACGTTAATGAAAACACTGAAGAAAAAAATACCAAAAACAACAGATATAGCCTTTATAAAGCTATTAAACTAAATTACGGGCAAATTAAAGACTTAATTAATAATTTGGTCTTATCGTCAACTGATTCTTTTTTTACTCGTTTCAAAAGGGCAGTCAGTTCAAATGACATAAATGAAAGTCATTGTCACCATCCAAAAAAGGAAGTTTTGGCACTTTATGCATTTCTTTGGGTCAAAAGAATAGTCTTAAGAATAGATTGAATTCAAAATTATTTTATATAAGACATAAAGATAAATTTTGTAAAATAAGATGTTCAACTCCTTCACCTCAAAACCCAGATGATATGGCTAACTTCTCTCTTGATATATCAAACATTTTTATTAGTGTGAAGTTAGCCACAGTTTCCTGGCCACACTTTCTGACGTAGGGAAAATTATATGCGGGATAGAGGAGCCAACGCGGGCGGTGTTGTCAGATTTTTTACTTTTTCTGTTTCTGATGATTGAACTTCTTCCAGTGAATAAACTTAACCTACAAGAAGACCATGTTTCTGATACAATATTCAACATAAAGTCTTACAAATCCGTGAGGAGACCATTGATAATCTACCCAAATGATTTCGAATGTCAGAAATTCTCATATTTCTCAAAAAGGAAGACATACAAATAATTATATAATATAATTGCAGTCAAAACAATGTGTGACCGTAATAGACGAGGAAAAAATTATTTCTCAATAAGACCATCAGTAAACTAACAGAAATATTTCAAGTGCCAAAAATTTTTGTATTTCGCAAAACTGATGACATATAGTTGAAATTATATACAGGGTTAAAACGATTTGTTTGGCCGTAATAGGCGAGGAAAAAAATAATGTCTGACAAAACTTCAACTAAAGTACCCGAAATATTTCGTGTGCGAAACATTTTTCAGCTACATGGGAAAGGAAACATATGGAATGTTATATATACAGAGTCAAATCAATTTGTTTGGCCGTAATGGGCGAGGAAAAAAATAATGTCTGACAAGACTTCAACTAAAGTACCTGAAATATTCCGTGTGCCAAAAATTATTGAGCTACATGGGAAAGGAAACATATCGAATGTTATATATACAGAGTCAAATCAATTTGTTTGGCCGTAATAGGCGAGGAAAAAAATAATTTCTAAACAAGACCATCAGTAAAATAACAGAAATATTTCGAGTGCCAACAATTTTTGAACTACATTGGGAAGAAAACATATGAAATGTTATATGTACAGAGTCAAATCAATTTGTTTGGCCGTAATAGGCGAGGAAAAAAATAATGTCTGACAAGACTTCAACTAAACTACCCGAAATATTCCGTGTGCCAAAAATTTTTGAGCTACATTGGAAAGGAAACATAAATAATGTTATATATACAGAGTCAAATCAATTTGTTTGGCCGTAATAGGCGAGGAAAAAAATAATGTCTGACAAGACTTCAACTAAACCCGAAATATTACGTGTGCCAAAAATTTTTGAACTACATTGGAAAGAAAACATATGGAATGTTATATATACAGAGTCAAATCAATTTGTTTGGCCGTAATATGCGAGGAAAAAAATAATGTCCGACAAGAGTTCAATTAAAGTTCCCGAAATATTACGTGTGCCAAAAATTTCTGAGCTACATGGGAAAGAAAACATATGGAATGTTATATATACAGAGTCAAATCAATTTGTTTGGCCGTAATATGCGAGGAAAAAAATAATGTCCGACAAGAGTTCAACTAAAGTTCCCGAAATATTCCGTGTGTCAAAAATTTTTGAACTACATTGGAGAGAAAACATATGAAATGTTATATGTACAGAGTCAAATCAATTTGTTTGGCCGTAATAGGTGAGGAAAAAAATAATTTCTCAACTAGACCATCAGGAAAGTAACAGAAATATTTCGAGTGCCAAGAATTTTTGTATTTCGCAAAATTGAAGACATATAGTTGAAATTATTTACAGGGTCAAAACAATTTGTTTGGCCGTAATAGGCGAGGAAAAAAATAATGTCTGACAAGAATTCAACTAAAGTACCCGAAATATTCCGTGTGCCAAAAATTTTTGAACTGCATTGGAAAGAAAACATATGGAATGTTATATATACAGAGTCAAATCAATTTGTTTGGCCGTAATAGGCGAGGAAAAAAATAATTTCTAAACAAGACCATCAGCTAAGTAACAGAAATATTTCGAGTGCCAAGAGTTTTTGTATTTCGCAAAACTGAAGACATATAGTTGAAATTATATACAGGGTCAAAACAATTTGTTTTGCCGTAATAAGCCAGGAAACAAATAATTTCTAAACAAGACCATCAGTAAACTAATAGAAATATTTAAAGTTCCAAGAATTTTAGTATTTCGCAGAACTGAAGACATACAGATGGAATTATATACAGGGTGGAAACAATTTGTCTGGCCGTAATAAACGAAAAAATATAATTCAAATTAGTACCTGAAATTTTACGCGTGCCAAATATTATTTAGCTTTCCTTGGAGAGGGACATAAATGAATGAATCACAACATTCCGAATTTTGCATATAGATGTTTGAATCTATATATATATATATATATATATATATATATATATATAACAACTCATTTTTAACCTGCAAGTCATCAAAAAACATTGTGTTACAGTAATTCGAAATGCTTTGGAAAAATAGAAGGGATAATTTTCAGGGGTAAATTTCATTATACAATGTTTCATTCGCATAGTTCACAAATGAATCCTCCATCAGGACATTTTTCATACCGCATATGACAAGCTTCGTGGGAAAGTCTTCGACACTTTTCACATTGTTTTATTTTGGTATCTACTGTTATTATGACCCCGCAAATTATACATTTATCCTGCATGTTATCAGAATTATGCAATATATCAAGTTTTATTTTATTTCTATATCCTCTTATGTTGACGATGTTCATTAGAGATTTTGAAGCTGCAATATTTTCAAAAAAATATAATATGAATGGACCGCAACTAAATGAATCTTTTTGTATGTCGTGTGAGAGTACTGTTATTTTCCAGTTAGTTAGCTCGTACTAAGAAACCAACGCCGCAGTGAACACAAAGATTTATAGTATCATCAATTATACTTTTGTCTTCAAGCATCCGTCTCAAATGTTCACCCTGAAAATTTGTCGATTTGTTGTTATATTTTTTTAACCAATTTTCTTGAGATGCCAATCCTTGATCATCAACAGTCGCCTTGTGAGAAACTAATACTTTTCTATGCTTTCCTTTATTTGGAATTTCAAGTAATTCTTCTTTATACACCGATAGTACATACGTTCGTATTTTTCGCACCACCCTGCTACATTTTTGTCCCATATGACTGGCTAGAATGTTATTTTTGCATATACCATACCACCTCTCGACGGGGGCGTTGCTCTTTCTGTTTGAATCCTCCAACATCAATCCGCTCCACAAAGGTACGTATGGTAAGTACCGTTTCATAATGGTGTCAAAAAATTCTTTACAGTTGACAGGCTAATTCTTGAAAATGAATATAAAAAGGGCTCTTTTCGTATATTGTAGTGGAATATTCTGAAGGAGTTGTATATGTTATACACGAAGTATCATATTCAATATCTTTTGCACAGCATATTTTTAGCAGATTATGTAAACTTTTGTTCAAGGTTGGAGTTTTTGATGGAGAATTTAGTACAACCGCTATATTTTTGAACCATAACTGAAAAGTATTCCACTTCCGTATATTGAAAGAGGCCGCTAAAATTTCTTTCAGATGTGTCCTTATAACATCTTCTTGGAAATGGTTTTTAACTTCAATTACCATATTCTTGAATATATGATTGCAACAAATATGTAACTTAATTTTGTTGCTTGGAAATGTTTTCAACTTTGTGACAATATTATACGTCAGCTCTAGGTAATCTATCAGCTCCATACTATTCCATGCTACAGAGGTTGAATTCATCAATGCCCAACTGAAATCAACGACAACAGAACTGAATGGGGGCCACTTCTTTTGTTCTTGCAAGTAGAATGATCTGAATTTCAACTGCCATGCACCGATCGAACCAGCGTCGTGATCAGATGATATCATTTCTACCACTGGACATACTCTTTTATTTCTGGGTAGTTGAATGACTCCGCAGTAATAGAATATATTTTTCGATGTTTTTTTAGGTTTTCTTATTAGTGAACCTGTTGAATCTAAATATAAAACAGGTTTTTGCCTCATCAGAAACATTTGTTCTCTGCTATATACATACACATGCAGTGGGTCACCGACAGTCTTAATATATTCTGGATGACTTCGATACATTAATAACATATCTATGATGTCATCGGAGTGCCTATCATTTCTCGCAAATATCTCTGCTCTGGCTTTTCGATATACTGCATCTGATCTAACAAAACCTAAATTATGTGTTTCAGCTGTCGAAATGGATAGCGACAAAACATCGTTTTGACGTTGGTCTAGTGGATTTATATGCAACAAATTATTTTTAACGATTTTTCGTTGGATACCTCTCATTTGCTCATATTCTTTCCCTAAATGATTAAAATCATTTGATGTACTGAATACTTCCACTATATGGGTTGGTCTAGAAATATTGGAAACATTGTTTATGAGAAAGATGAATTTTTTACAGCTCTTATGTTGACAATAAGCATAGATTTTCATAAGGTCACCACTTTTTAGATATCGTTGTGTTTTGTAACATACTAAACAAGTATTATTAACAGATTTAATTTTTATATTCATCATGAATTGGTAAGAGCTTTCTATCAATTGACGATCTTTACATATAAACTGAAATTCTTTTTTGTTAAGTATAAATACTCCTTCTTTGAATGTACACATGGTGTAAGTGTTCCTCGACCAGTTACTTTCGTTCAAATTTTTGCATCCGTAAGGTAAAATTTTTGTTGTTCCGTCTTCAATTTGTTTTGTTAAGTAAGCAAATTCTTCATCAATATCTTCATTATCGGGAGTAACATTTATAATTTGTTCCTGAACATGTGTTATTTTGTTCTCAGTTGATTGGAATGAAAGAGAATCTGGGGTCTCCGATATTATATTTTCATTTTGATAGTTTATTTTCGTGGATTCTAGCTGATCATGTCCTTGGGAAAAAGTTATGTTTTCGCAAGACGAGGGTATCATCGGTTTGCTATTTTTGTCTTCATCTGCAATAAATGATCGTTCAACATCTACGTTCTCTACAATTGTTGAATGTAGAAATCCGTTTTCAGGAATATCAATATTAGGAAAACATTCATGAGGAATAGGAGAAACACTGCATTCAAAAACGTCAGACATTTTCAAACTCATTCTCGCTTTCAAATCATTGGCATGTCTTTTGATGAAACCATGTAATTTCTTACGAGTTCTCACGTTACTCTTCTCTCCTATTATTTTACACAATTCTGAGTAATGAGGGTTGCTGTAGTAACTTTGGGTGAGTAAATATTCAATACTGAGCCCTTTAGTTTTCAAATGACCTAATACTAAATCAATATTTCGTTCAACCAATTTTTTATTATTTGAAACTTTGGGTACAGGTTTTTCATCACAACGCTTTTCTTTGAATAATATCATTGATTTGATATTTCCAGTATTTTTTTTCAGTGCTTGCAATACCATGAATCGAAACGTATTGCTACTGGTTGAAAATAAATGATTGGCATCATCTTCAATTATTGGACTTGATATATTCAAGTATTCTAATGTAGTTTGGGTAATACTTGTATTCGCATTCAGATAATCGGCGAGTTTTCTAACTGGAAACTTCGTTTTGCGACCAGCCATTGTATTAAAATAAATTCCAATAGATACTTTTGGAAATGAAATCAACAACTGAATCAACAGATTTTGCCAACTCTTTGCAAATGAATCGAAACCTCTATTGAAGCGAGAAAAACATTTTTCCCTTTCAAAAAACGTAACAAGCGCCTAGAAAATTATGTGATGTACGTTGTAGTAATAGTATCTCAAGAAAAGTTCGAATAATTCAAGAAATAAATCAAATGAAGCAAATCATCGAAGCCGTCGCATAAATCACAGCGAGCTAAAATGAATCTAAAATGGAATATTAAGTACCTACATACGAAACATTGCTAAGATCTACCGCTCTACCTACATAATAGTCGACGAGTTGTCTATCTCTACAACGCGCTCCTAAGGTAGACACGTTGGTTAAAAATTGATCTAAATCAACAACTTTTTCAACTGAAACCGTCTGTTAAAAAACACCGACCGTTGAAATAATCAAATGTTAAGATATTCGGAACAATATTAATCTGAAGAATTTTACTGTTTGGATTATGTATAAATTCTGATGCAGATTGAAATATAGGAAAATATCGAATATATAAAAAAAGATGTAGAGAGGTAGTTGAGTAAAATATGTTTCTCTGTTTAAAAATTATCGATTATTAGTATCGATTAATGCAATGACCAAAAAAAATGTATCGGAATGATTCATTTAAAAAAGGATGAAAAAAATGTACAGTAAACTAATGCTGAATTGTAAGAATACTGTGAAAGAGTCACAAAAAGTTGTATGGAGAAGTAGTCGACAAAATACTTAAAAAAAAATTTGAATGCCAATTGGAAACAATAACAAGTGTTAGGTTTTTCAAAAGAAAAAAAATGTTAATTGAATTTTTGTGTGAAGTGATTATAGTGGCATGTTTCAGCGACTAAAGCCCCGTAGCGATTAGTAAATACTACACGCTGTTACAATTCGCTTTTGAAGTAATAATATGTTCGGAATAGTGAGAATCTTGCGATGGATCTGCAAATGTATCGTAATCATCTGATAGTTAAATATTCTCAAGAGGATAATCCAATAAGAAAGAGATTTTACTTTATTAGATTATCCGCTAGGAAGGAGTAAATGAGAAGTTTGATGAAAGGATTGTTCAGGTATATCGACGTTACTTCGAATTGATATCACGAAAAGTCTTCAATATTGATTAACGTCGTAGAAATTACGAGTTTGTTGTAGGACAATGATTAGTTTTGGTTTCACAACTGACTGCCATAGAGACTCTCGTGTGTAGATGCCAATGGGTTGCCCTTTCATGAAAGACAAACGGAGAACCTACAATCACAGAATGGTATCTATCGACTGCTATCCTATCCAGATTACCAATGGATGGCGAATGTTTATTATTACTCAGGCTGATAGGCCGTGGTCGAAAAAATTCGAATACAATAAATTTGAGAAATTTCACGAAATATTTTGACAAATTTGATTGTTTCGTCAAAAAATTGAAAAATTATATTTTGAAGATGAATAACTTCGAAAAGCGTCTGTTTATCAAGAAATTATATGATATATTTTTTGTAGAGTGTTCAATTTTTTGAACTATTGTACAGTTATGAAAAACTCAAAAACCAAACTTTTCCATGTTAATCAAAAGGGAAATTAAAATTTACCAAGCGGTATATTTTTGTTAGACTGAACCTAAATCAAATAATTGATATTTTGTAAGGAATAGGTGAAGTAAACTTTTTATGTTTTACGATATCATTATATATATATATATATATATATATACATATATATATATATATATATATATATATATATATATATATATATATATATATATATAAATTATAAATGAAACAATTAGTGGACACAACACTCCAAAAGTGGGGCAAACCGCGGACACGGGTTTCTGGCTATTGGCCTCATCAGCGCGGTGCAGCCAAGTGTAAAGATGGGCAACACTTGTTTGCCGAAAGCAGGAAACAACACATATGCACGAAGTCAACAACAGGAGCCAACCGCTCCTTTGTGGTTCCAGTTAGAAGACCTAGAATTCCCAGGCTACAACTAACATGACCACGTAGGCAGCTATAGCTACCTGCGTGACATCCGGGTCCAGGCTATCATAACCACTCGATAAAATCTCTCTTTGTATATATATATATATATATATATATATATATATATATATATATATATATATATATATATATATATATATATATTTCTACCGTAGTGTGCGCTGGTCAGGCCCTATCTCCCGAAGCCCCGATACATTTGGGAGGGCGCGTCAGCATTATCAATCAGTGACCACTCCCCACACCGTGAGGTAAGTGATCATTGGGTCCGAGAATCATGTGCCCTGAGCAAGCGCAGTGAGCCAAGAATGACAGCCTTCTACATCTATGCGGTTAAGATTTTTGCTTTAGTGCGGCAAGCCGGTATGATTTTAAGATTTCATAGTAGAGAGGACATCATTCCACCAAGGACTCCAATAATCAGAACAACCATCTTGACAGAGTTGTCTGGATAGAGTCTGCAGAGTTCGAAGAAAAAATCTCGATATTTTATCCCTTTTTCCTCCCCTTTTCTGACGACATTCGTCTCGCCAGGAGCTGAAAACTCCACGACAAATATCGTTTTGCTCTGGTGGTCGAGAAGGACCACATCAGGCTTCTCAGCTTATTGGCTTATTATTATTATTCTCACCGTAGTGTGCGCTGGTCAGGCCTTATTCCTCAAAGCCCCAATACATTCGGGAGGGCGCGTCAGCATTATCAACCAATGACTACTGCCTGGCAAGCCATGATGAACCCCTCAGTTTCCGACTTCAGCCCACTCGACTTGAGAAAAACGAACGTCAGGCGCTTTGATAAGCCAAGGTCTCCAATGTTATTGAAGAAGAAAGACCCCATGCATTGGCTTATTCTTGTGTCTCCGCAGAAGTGAGGTGATCTCTGCGGTTTTTATCTGACCTTTTTTCTGAACGGGTCTTTGGTTGTAACTCAATAATTTTTGGCACACGAAATATTTCGGCTACTTTAGTTGAAGTCTTGTTAGACATCATTTTTTTCCTCGCCTATTACGGCCAAACAAATTGATTTGACACTGTATATATAACATTCCATATGTTTCCTTTCCCAGGTAGGTCAATAATTTTTGGCACACGTAATATTTCGGGTACTTTAGTTGAAGTCTTGTCAGACATTAATTTTTTCCTCGCCTATTACGGCCAAACAATTTGTTTTGATCCTGTAAATAATTTCAACTATATGTCTTCAATTTTGCGAAATATATAAATTCTTGGCACTTGAAATATTTCTGTTACTTCACTGATGGTCTTGTTTAGAAATTATTTTTTTCCTCGCCTATTACGGCCAAACAAATTGTTTTGACTCTGTATATATAACATTCCACATGTTTCCTTTACAATGTAGCTCAAAAATTTTTGGCACACGGAATATTTTGGGTACTTTAGTTGAAGTCTTGTCAGACATTATTTTTTTCCTAGCCTATTACGGCCAAACAAATTGATTTAACTCTGTATATATAACATTCCATATGTTTTCTTTCCAATGTGGTTCAAACATTTTTGGCACACGGAATATTTCGGGAACTTTAGTTGAAGTCCTGTCAGACATTATTTTTTTCCTCGCCTATTACGGCCAAACAAATTGTTTTGACCCTGTATATAATTTCAACTATATGTCTTCAGTTCTGCGAAATACAAAAATTCTTGGCACTCGAAATATTTCTGTTACTTTGCTGAAGGTCTTGTTTAGAAATTATTTTTTTCCTCGCCTACTACAGCCAAACAAATTGTTTTGACCCTGTATATAATTTCAACTATATGTCTTCAGTTCTGCGAAATACAAACATTCTTGGCACTCGAAATATTTCTGTTACTTTGCTGAAGGTCTTGTTCAGAAATTATTTTTTTCCTCGCCTATTACGGCCAAACAAATTGATTTAACTCTGTATATATAACATTCCATATGTTTTCTTTCCAATGTAGTTCAAAAATTTTTGGCACTTGAAATATTTCTGTTACTTTACTGATGGTCTTGTTGGGAAATTATTTTTTTCCTCGCCTATTACGGCCAAACAAATTGATTTGACTCTGTACATATAACATTTCATATGTTTTCTTTTCAATGTAGTTCAAAAATTTTCGGCACACGGAATATTTCGGGTACTTTAGTTGAATTCTTGTCAGACATTATTTTTTTCCTCGCCTATTACGGCCAAACAAATTGTTTTGACCCTGTAAATAATTTCAACTATATGTCTTCAATTTTGCGAAATACAAAAATTCTTGGCACTCGAAATATTTCTGTTACTTTGCTGAAGGTCTTGTTTAGAAATTATTTTTTTCCTCGCCTATTACAGCCAAACAAATTGTTTTGACCCTGTATATAATTTCAACTATATGTCTTCAGTTCTGCGAAATACAAAAATTCTTGGCACTCGAAATATTTCTGTTACTTTGCTGAAGGTCTTGTTCAGAAATTATTTTTTTCCTCGCCTATTACGGCCAAACAAATTGATTCAACTCTGTATATATAACATTCCATATGTTTTCTTTCCAATGTAGTTCAAAAATTTTTGGCACTTGAAATATTTCTGTTACTTTACTGATGGTCTTGTTGGGAAATTATTTTTTTCCTCGCCTATTACGGCCAAACAAATTGTTTTGACCCTGTATATAATTTCAACTATATGTCTTCAGTTCTGCGAAATACAAAAATTCTTGGCACTCGAAATATTTCTGTTACTTTGCTGAAGGTCTTGTTTAGAAATTATTTTTTTCCTTGCCTATTACAGCCAAACAAATTGTTTTGACCCTGTATATAATTTCAACTATATGTCTTCAGTTCTGCGAAATACAAAAATTCTTGGCACTCGAAATATTTCTGTTACTTTGCTGAAGGTCTTGTTTAGAAATTATTTTTTTCCTTGCCTATTACAGCCAAACAAATTGTTTTGACCCTGTATATAATTTCAACTATATGTCTTCAGTTCTGCGAAATACAAAAATTCTTGGCACTCGAAATATTTCTGTTACTTTGCTGAAGGTCTTGTTCAGAAATTATTTTTTTCCTCGCCTATTACGGCCAAACAAATTGATTTAACTCTGTATATATAACATTCCATATGTTTTCTTTCCAATGTAGTTCAAAAATTTTTGGCACTTGAAATATTTCTGTTACTTTACTGATGGTCTTGTTGGGAAATTATTTTTTTCCTCGCCTATTACGGCCAAACAAATAGATTTGACTCTGTACATATAACATTTCATATGTTTTCTTTTCAATGTAGTTCAAAAATTTTTGGCACACGGAATATTTCGGGTACTTTAGTTGAATTCTTGTCAGACATTATTTTTTTCCTCGCCTATTACGGCCAAACAAATTGTTTTGACCCTGTAAATAATTTCAACTATATGTCTTCAATTTTGCGAAATACAAAAATTCTTGGCACTTGAAATATTTCTGTTACTTTACTGATGGTCTTGTTGAGAAATTATTTTTTTCCTCGCCTATTACGGCCAAACAAATTGATTTGACGCTGTATATATAACATTCCATATGTTTTCTTTCCAATGTAGTTCAAAAATTTTTGGTACACGGAATATTTCGGGAATTTAGTTGAAGTCTTGTCAGACATTACTTTTTTCCTCGCCTATTACGGCCAAACAAATTGTTCTGACCCTGTATATAATTTCAACTATATGTCTTCAGTTCTGCGGAATACAAAAATTTTTGGCACTCGAAATATTTCTGTTACTTTGCTGAAGGTCTTGTTTAGAAATTATTTTTTTCCTCGCCTATTACAGCCAAACAAACTGTTCTGACCCTGTATATAATTTCAACTATATGTCTTCAGTTCTGCGAAATACAAAAATTCTTGGCACTCGAAATATTTCTGTTACTTTGCTGAAGGTTTTGTTTAGAAATTATTTTTTTCCTCGCCTACTACAGCCAAACAAATTGTTTTGACCCTGTATATAATTTCAACTATATGTCTTCAGTTCTGCGAAATACAAAAATTCTTGGCACTCGAAATATTTCTGTTACTTTGCTGAAGGTCTTGTTCAGAAATTATTTTTTTCCTCGCCTATTACGGCCAAACAAATTGATTTAACTCTGTATATATAACATTCCATATGTTTTCTTTCCAATGTAGTTCAAAAATTTTTGGCACACGGAATATTTCGGGAATTTAGTTGAAGCCTTGTCAGACATTATTTTTTTCCTCGCCTATTACGGCCAAACAATTTGTTTTGACCCTGTAAATAATTTCAACTATATGTCTTCAATTTTGTGAAATACAAAAATTCTTGGCACTGGAAATATTTCTGTTACTTAGCTGATGGTCTTGTTTGGAAATCATTTTTTTCCTCGCCTATTATGGCCAAACAAATTGTTTTGACTCTGTAAATATAACATTCCACATGTTTCCTTCACAATGTAGCTCAAAAATTTTTGGCACACGGAATATTTTGGGTACTTTAGTTGAAGTCTTGTCAGACATTATTTTTTTCCTCGCCTATTACGGCCAAACAAATTGATTTGACTCTGTATATATAACATTACTTATGTTTCCTTTCCAATGTAGCTCAAACATTTTTGGCACACGGAATATTTCCTGTACTTTAGTTGAAGTCTTGTCAGACATTAGCTTTTTCTTAGCCTATTACGGCCAAACAAATCGTTTCGACCCTGTATATAATTTTATCTGTATGTCTTCAGTTTTGCTAAATACAAAAATTCTTGGCACTCGAAATATTTCTGTTATTTTACTGATGGTCTTTTTGAGAAATTATTTTTTTCTTCGCCTATTACGGCCAAACACATTGTTTTGACCGTAATTATATTATATAATTATTTGTATGTCTTCCTTTTTGAGAAATATGAGAATTTTTGACATTCGAAATCATTTGGGTAGATTATCAATAGTCTCCTTACAGATTTGTAAGACTTTATGTTGAGTATTGTATCAGAAACATGGTCTTCTTGTAGGTTAAGTTTATTCACTGGAAGAATTTCAATCATCAGAAACCGAAAAAATAGAAAATCTGGCAACACCGCCCGCGATTGCTCCTCTATCCCGCATATAATTTTCCCTACGTCAGAAAGTGTGGCCAGGAAACTGTGGCTAACTTCACACTGATAACATTTTTTCACGAATAGAAGTGTCACAGTTAAATGAAAATATTGATAATTCAAATATTTCAACTTCATTCAGTAAAAGCGTTATTTTGAATGAGGTGTGCGAGAAAACTTCAAATCTTAAATATGACAAGGAATTTGAGAAAAGCCATGCCAATTATTTAAGTTTTGCGATATCAGAAAATAAATCAGACGGGAAAGAGGACAAATTAAATTCATGTATTGTTGGAAAAGATGAAAACACCTCATCTTATAGTATTTCGGGAGAGGGTGAAAAAATCAATTGTGAATTGAAAAATATATATATATAAGCAGGCGTCTGAGTATTTAGGAATTTTACAAAAGGAAGTGAGAATTTGAGAGACCCTACTTGGAAAAGACCTTCATATAAAACTTGCAGGTTTTTAGAGGGGACGTTCATTCTTTCTGAGGCTGAATTTCAAAATATTTGTGTAAACAATAAGTTAGTTAGGAGATACTTTAATTTTGTACTGAGAAGGAAAATTCGAGTTGTAAATAATGTTTGTGTTCTCAATATAAAACATTCTAGATTTGCTAAGAAAAAAGACCAGAGCCTTGTGTATGGCTACTGTATGCATGACTGTGAGGTATTTATGTTGAAAATAAATAGTATCAGTCAGCCTGGTTGTCATGCAGTAGAGGTGTTCAGTTCCTCAATTAATTTCAATCATTTAAAAAAATATACCAGCCATGTGCGGGGTGTGGAAAGAAAGTTACTGGGTAATTCACTCCTCTCCCAAAAACCATTACTAAAACGCCATTATGATATCAAAACACTGAAGAAAGTACTTGTTTCTTCTGGAAACTTAGGAGATCTTAAATCAGATAGCGTTTATCGAAAAATTCGCTCCTAACAAATGTCAAAAAATGACAGACATGAGGATGACGTTTTGGATTTGATTTTAATGCAGCGATCAAATAAAAATTATATTTATTCTGTAGGGGTTCCCTTTTTCGTTTATATCTTTAGTAAAGAGCAGTAGTTGTTTACAGCTGATTCTCGGCCTCCCCCCACCACTATGACGTATCAATTGCTTTTTTTATTGGTTGTTGTTTGGTGAAGTCAAGGTGATGTGACCTTGAAGGGTGTGGTGTATGGATCGTTCAGAATTTTTTTCCCGGTTCTAATCCTCCCCCCACCAATATGATGTGTTATTTGCTTTTTTGTTGTGCAGTGAAGTCAAGGCGTTGTGACCTTGAAGTGTCTGGTGCATGGATCGTTCAGATTTTTTTTTCATATGAGATTTTGTGTGTTTATGTGTGTGTGTGTGTGTGTAGGAGAATGCACGGTACAGGGTTTCATCATGTGCTTGTTTGTCTATGTACAAACATACGTCTGCATACTTCGAAGATCCTCCAAGTAATAAATGCTCCATCGGTGTTAGGGCACCAAGTTAGTAGTGGAGTGACGTCACAGCAATAACCGTTCAACGGCTAGAGAGCGACATGTTCACTCCACGACGTGTGGCAGAGTAATGCGTATTCATCGGTCTGCCCTCACCTCTCCCGAAGCGATGAAGGTTGTGATGTAACGCATTGCTCTAGCCCCGCTATCGATGGTGACACCACGGCAGCCGAGGACCGTCTGCCTAACGTCTACCCTCTCTGAGACCGCAACGACCACTGCTTGCTCGTATATCGACATCTGTTATCGCATTCAGTTGGGAGGTAATCTTGGCGCATGTAGTTGAGAAGTGGGGTTGGCTATGACGTCTTGACGGGTCCTATCAGAGTGTATTTAAGAAGCGTACGAGTGTTGGCTATGTCAGTTTACATCAAGTGAGTTAGTGAGAACTATTATATAAAATGTATTCCTGTGACTGTGGTAGATCTTTCACTCGTAGTGATAATCTTCGTCGGCATCAGCTCCAGAGTTGCCAAGGAGGGCCTGCAGTGAAACGGGTGAGAGTGGATAATGCAACACCTATGTATACGTGCAATTGTTGTAATGTGACAATTCCTATGACCCAAGTGAATTCTCACCGAAGAACCATGAGTCATAAAAATAATGCATGTGTTCAATTGTCTGACGGTGTTCAAATTATAACGAATGCATTCAATTGCCGCATTGCTACATACAGGGTGGAGAGTTCGATTGTAACCAGTGACTACATGTCATTTTTCAATGAGATTAGGCAGAAGGTCATTGAATTACTGGAATCAGCCATCAGGATCCATAAAAGCATCAAGGTGAATATGGAAGTTTTTGGGAATTATATTCTTCAGACTGATGATTCGAGGGACACGAAGTCATTTAATTCCCAAAATAAAATAGTGGACCAATCTTCAGATTTGAATGCTGTTTTTGATGGATTCCGTGATGTAATTGTGGCTCAAACGACTGAGTTCCAGGATCGTGACTCAGGTATTTATTTTTTAAAAATTTCAATGAGATTGAATAGTAATTTTTTTTTATAATTCAGGTTGGACTTGTGAAAAAATATTGTTTCTCGAGGTCAACATTAATAAATACAGTCCACTGGAAGGACGTTCATATGTGAAGCTGCCTCAATGTATTCAATGGAAGAAAGCTGTTGTGAATGTTCGTAATGAAGATCAATATTGTTTTGCTTGGGCTATAACATCAGCATTATATCCTGCAGATAGTCGAGTGTCCGAACTTACGTCATATCCACATTTTTCCACTGTTTTAGATGTCACAGGTATGGATTTTCCGGTTAAAGTTAATAATAAGAGTATTGAAATATTCGAAGATAGGAATGATATTTCAATTAATGTTTACGGTTTAGAGAGTACATTTGACAAGGGTAAAATGAAGTATGAAGTGATTGGTCCATTGCGATACTCACAGAGAAGACTCCGGAGACATGCCAATTTGTTGTTTATAACTGATGACTCCGGTAATGGTCACTATTGTTGGATCAAAGATCTTTCAAGATTAGTTTCTAATCAACTATCAGCTCATAGACAGAAAAAATATTTTTGTGACGGATGTTTGATATATTTTTCTGATGAGAGATTGCTTTTACGTCATAATATGTATGATTGTAATCACATTAGTACCACAACACCAACTACTAATTTAAAGATCAATAAATATGGTAGAATGGTTGCGGAAAATAAACTAATGTTTGAAAACTTTGAGAGGCAAATGAGGGTGCCATTTGTAGTGTATGCTGATTTTGAATCAGTGCTTAAACCGATTCATGTGAATGAGCCAAATCCTGAAAGTTCATACACGATTAAAACATTCAAACATGCCCCATATTCATTTGCTTATTTGATAAAGTGTTCATATAATGATGATTTGTCAAAATTTGTTACATATAGGGGTGTAGATGCAGCTCAGAAATTTGTGAGTAGCATTGAAGATGATTTGAAAGAGATACATGAAAATCATCTCAGAAACCCTAAACCGATGGATACACAAACTGACGAAGAAGAAGAACAGTTTGCTGCAGCCAGAACTTGTGGTATATGTAATAAAGCATTTACTGATGATGAAGTCAAAGTAAGAGATCATTGTCATGTCACAGGAAAGAAAAGATCACATGCCGCTCACTCGAAAAGTAATTTAAATTTCAAAATACCAAACTTCATACCTATCATTTTTCATAATTTAAGTGGTTATGATTGTCATTTATTCATAAAAGAATTGTATAGGAATAAAGAGAAAGTTGATGTTATCCCGCAAACTAAAGAGAAATATATATCTTTCACGAAGCATCTCTTCACACACAGCTATACCGATAAAGATGGTGTGGTTAGGAAGAATTATCTCAAAATGAGATTTATCGATAGTTATAAATTTATGACTAATTCGTTGGAGAAGTTGGGTGCAAACTTGACCTCCGATCAATGTTTGGAGATGCACAAACATTTCCCACAAATTGAGAAATTCAATTTGATGAGACAGAAAGGTGTATTTCCATATAGTTTTGTTGATGACATTGACAAATTGAATTATCCATTACTTCCGACAAAAAATCAGTTTTATGACACACTCAATTGTGAACATATATCGGAAACTGATTATGATAGGGCTAGAAATGTTTGGAATTTATTCGAGTGTCAGAATTTGGGGGAATACTCTGATTTGTATTTGAAGTCGGATGTATTGCTACTATGTGATATTTTTGAAAACTTCCGCACCACAAGTTTAGAGATATATAACTTAGATCCGGCACAATATTATACTGCACCTGGATTATCATGGGATGCCATGTTGAAGTTCACTGATGTTGAATTGGAATTACTAACTGACATTGATATGATTCACTTTTTTCAAAAAGGTATACGAGGTGGAATTAGTCAATGTAGCGAGAGGAAACATATAGCAAATAATAGATTTTTACCCAATTATAATCCCAATGAACCTTCCACATTCATTACATATTTAGATGCAACAAATCTATACGGTCACAGTATGTCACAACCTCTACCAACAAGTGAATTTACATGGTTGACACCAAATGAAATTCTTAATCTTGATGTGATGGATGTGAGTACTGATAGTCCGTATGGGTATGTATTTGAAGTGGACATTCATTATCCACAAGAGTTGCATGATAAACATTCTGACCTTCCATTTTTAGTCGAAAAAATAATACCACCTCGTACACAATCGAAAATTCCCAAATTAATTCCAAATTTGAATGATAAAAGAAAATATATTGTTCATTATAGGAATCTACAGCAAGCTGTCAAAAATGGATTGATTGTAATGAATACACATAGAGTATTGAAATTCAAACAATCATGCTGGATGAAACCCTATATAGATCTTAATACTGAAATGCGTAATAGGTCTAACAACAAATCTGTTAAAGATTTCTATAAACTAATGAATAATGCGGTGTATGGAAAGACAATGGAGAATGTAGATAATCGAATTGATGTTAGACTCGTTACACATTGGGAAAATATAAAGAAAAATATAGGTGCCAGCACTCTCATAGCCAAACCAAATTTCAAAAATTGTTCAATTTTCACTGATAATTTCGTTGCCATTCAATTGGGTAGAGTGAAGGTTCATTACGATAAACCATTATATTTGGGATTTTCCATATTAGAATTATCTAAAACAGTCATGTATGACTTTTTCTATGGATGCATCAAACAACACTTTGATGAAAATGTCTCTTTACACAGATACCGACTCGCTCATTCTTAAAGTAAACACAGAAAATTTTTATGAATTCATAAAAACTAACATAAGTAGATTTGATACATCCAATTACAGTATAGTTAACCAATTCAATATTCCAGTAACAAGTTCAGTCTTGGGTAACTTCAAAGATGAATTTCCAAATGATCCAATCATGAGTTTTTATGGTACAGGTGCTAAAGCATATTATGTGAAATCTGTTGATGGTGAATTTAAGAAAGCCAAAGGGGTTAAACGATCTGTAATAAAGAATGAATTGACATGCGAAGATTATCAAAAAATCGTCGAACAAGGTGGTATGATATTCAGAAAGATGAATTCATTTAGAAGCGTGTTACATGATATGTATACTGAATTAAAAAATAAAGTTGCATTATCATATCACGACGATAAACGATTTATCATTCCGAATACTACCCACACTCTTCCTTGGGGTCATAATGATATTGAATTTTATGAAAACGATCCAAATGAGAACATTCGTTGGATAAGTAATATTATTCAACAATCACAATCTCAGGAGACTCCATTGGATCAATTGATTAATTTATTATCTGCCGAGATCAATGATTGAAATATCATTCAATATCTTCAAAACCGGAAAATTCAATATTGATATTTATGTAGCCATTTATAATTAATAATATATGATAGAAGTAATGTGATATTAATGTATTATGTATGTATGTATATGTATTACTGTAATGAATATAAAATGATTAAAATTTTATTTGTATTATTTCTATTTCCCTAATCAATTACTGCAATATATAGTATAATGTAAATGACAGAAATATCAGTTTGAAGAGAATCATCGTAGAGTGCACAATGTCTAAAACAATCGATAAGTTTGGTAGAAAAAGAAAATGGGGTGGTAATGTCATTCGAGGTCCTCCTGGGAATGGTTTTAAATTAACAAAAGATGGTCATTATGACATGCAAAGGAAAATATTGAAAAATACAAGTGAACCAATTGACAAGAGTGATTGTGTAACCGTATCATATCTTGAGTGGGAAATTAATGGAGCAAAGGAAGTTATACTTCTAGCCCTACAAGCTGCAATACAATCCACAATAGGCAATATTGCTCGGGACGCCCGGCAAGCATTTGACGAGGCTCGGATAACTTTCACTCGTAAATTTGACAAACTTACAAGTGATGTAGACATAAAAATGTCTGACATAACAGCGTCTACAAATAAAAAATTTGATGCTATGTCAAACATAACAGGGACTACAATGAAAAAGTATGATGTACTGGAACAGAGAGTTGAAGTATTGGAGAAAAACCATAAAGAAGTTTTGGAGAGAAACTATAAAGTCAGGCCATCATCATCAGGTGGACTGGGATATCCAGGACTGAACATTAATCCAAATCATAGAATAATACAACCAAAACCAAAACCAACTGATGATGTATTATTGAAACCAACATGGTGAATGTATTCCCTCGTTAGGTTAGGTTAATAGTTACGTTAGGTTAGCTGCATACTTACGTTAGGTTAGGTGTTAGGTTAGTATTCCCTCGTTAGGTTAGGTTAGGTTAGGTTAATAGTTACTGTAGGTTAGGTAAGATTATGACTTACGGTAGGTTAGCGTACTAGGTTAGGTTACGTTAATACATACGTTAGGTTAGGTGTTCGGTTGCATATTATTGCGGGCGTAGATGTCTCTCCAGATGTCCCGCCTACCTGGGGCCGAAGGCCCCACCCACCTGGGCGGAGCCCAGGCAGTGGACGTGGCCCGTTAGGGCCACGCCCCCCGTCGCCACCAACTTTTCGGATACCCCGCCCCTTCCCGAAGCCCCGCCCCCTTTCCGAAGCCCCGCCCCTCCCCTCCCCGAAGCCCCGCCCCCGACTCCCACCATTTGCGCATGTACACCCCTACCCTCAACGCGCATGTGCGCTCCCACCATTTTCCCACCACTCACGCATCGAAGTCGATACCCTCCGGAGAGCACTCTACAACATTCAGTTCGAGAAGTCATCTCATCGAGAGCAGTCCACTCCACTTCAAGGCAGTAGCTTCCAACGACCAACTTGATATTTGAGTAAGTAAATTAAGAATGTTATTTTTTATATCAACTAACTTTGTATTATTTCTTCTTTTTCAGAATGGCAACCAATACACAGGAGGTGAATAATGCTGTGGCGTCTATTCTGCCGGTGTCCGCTGACCAGGAGGAGGCAGCATCTTCGAGAGCGGTGACGGGTGACCAGGCAACCACTTCGCGTTCGCGAGTTAGGTGCAGATCTTCTAGCCCTGACTTATTCGAGGAGGAGGAGGAAGTCAGGGCTGTGAAGAAGGTTTGCCAACGACCTGCAGCAAGGGTTGGTCCTATTTCAAAGTACCGAGCTACTTGCAATAGGAATAATCCTTATGCAGGTAGTTTTTCTACCTCTCGCAAGAGGGCCTCCACACCAGCAGCAGCACCAGCAGCAGTGGAAACTCCGAGGATTCCTTCCCCGGAGTTGGTGATATTGTCCCCGTTGGTGGTGCGACTACCACCGCTGCCAGCGACACCGGCGGATCCTGAGGTGTTGGTGCCACAGCCTATCGAAGAGGTTAGTGAAAAGATGAGTGTTTTTCTGCAGAGATGTAAGGAAGCAGAACGAGCTTCCCGATCTAGCGAGGCCGCGTTGGTTACCATGAAGCGACAAATGGCTGAAATGGATAACCGACGGAGGGAAATCCAAAAGGAAATGGCCGAAATAGATCGGAATTATGCATCTCTGCAGGAAAGGTGTAAAGCAGAGACCTCTTCGATAGAGCTGTACAAAAAAGTAGTGACAGTTATGGACACTCTTTTTGTAGATAAAGTGTAAATATAAGATTAGTTTTAGGTTAGTTAGGAATATTTAATTATGGTAGTTTTAAGTTTATATTTGTTAAGTTTATATTGAATAAAGGAAAAGGAAGTGAAATAAAGGGTGTACACTGTTTTTTGGTTTGGTACACATTGAACAATGCGATGGTTGGAGCATTTTTCTTCACTTCCTCTTATTATTATTATTATTTTTTTATTTCAATTCTAAGTTCTTCTAGACAAATACCTCACATCAATTTTTGTGTTCTCTAATCACTTGTAAATAATTTCATGTGAAGAAAATTTAAAAAATAAAAAAATAGACATGTTTCATAGAGAAATCGACAAGTATATTTCATTTGTATTTTATCCATTCAAGTATCTCTTTCATTGAATATGTCTTATGTCACTTTGCAATTTACCCCTACTCATTGAATATGTCTTATGTCACACTGCAATTTACCCCTACTCAATGTCCCACTCCTCTCCCACTCCCTTTCGAAAGTATAAAAGTAGAAATCATCTGATGAAACATTCAGTTGATCAGCTAGCATCGAGATGGAACCCGATTCAACCTCCGAACCCTATAGCTGCCCGGATCAGGGGTACAACTTCAATTACTGGGATAACAGCCAGGTACCACTAGTCTCTTCTACCACGGCACCCCACAGTCCACCATATGAATACCGGGATCACGACATCAGGATGCAAGTTCAACATGTCACTGGCAGTGACGAAGGACACTTGGACGATTCGAAATATCCAGATCCTGACGGATGGTGGGACCCTGCTTATGATGACATTGTCCCAATGAGCAGCGACGACGACGATGATGACGACGACGACTCTGGCGATGATGCTGATGACGAGCTTGACGTTAGACGTCCTCCACCATCCCCTATCCTCATCGAGGATAGTCCTCCGCCATCCCCAATCCTGATCGATGATGATGTCCTCAATTCCGATGATGACATATAATCATCTACTCGTCCATCATTTCCTTTCCTTTCCTTCCACGGAGTACACACTTTTTGGTTGGTGTACACGAGGCACTGCGAGGCTGGGGCAGTGTCTTCCTCCCTTCCTCTCCCTTCCTCCCCCTCTTATTAGTTTTTTTTCCATAATCATCACTAAGAATTTCTCCTAATAATCGCTCAGAGTTTCATTCTTGATGTTTTCGAATCTCAAACACTGTTCTACATTTCACCCCTCCATTTCATTTCTTCCAATATAAATATAGCAACAATCCCAGTTCTATATCATTCTTCCACAATGTCGAGTACAGGACCCATCCAAGTACATGAAATAGATTCAACGTCTGATCATTTGAGTGCAACCTTCGCTCAATTTCTGCAGCGAATCTATGATCTTCCTGATGATTTCGCAGAACGAGTGGAACAAGGTATTCAGGACGACATAGATGCTGTTGACGATAATAATGCGGATGATGTGATTAGTATATCATCTGATTCAGATGATTATGACGACGACGACATCATGAGTATATCATCTGATTCAGATGACTACTATGAGGATGATATCATTAGTATATCATCTGATTCAGATGACGATACCATAATTATTGTTTCTGATGATGAGGAGCGTTAGTCCATATCATTGCATGGATTAATAAAAAAATAACAGCCCTTTTCAGGGCTACAATTAAAGACTGAAACAATAAAAAAAAAAGCTCTTTTCAGAGCTACCATTATACTTTCAAACAGACACAGATTCATACCATTGTTAACATTATGTTAACATTATAATCTCAAACGAAATATATGTATGTGAAAGTATTCATCATTATATGCATACAATGATTGACAAAATGCCAACTTCAACTTTCATTTAAAGTAGTACTCATCATATGCATAGATATTCAATGACTATCAAATTCCAAATTTCGACTTTTCAGTCAAAGTAGTAATTTATTTGTCATATAATGTATAGATATTCAAAGACTAACAAATAGTAATTTATTTGTCATATAATGTATAGATATTCAAAGACTAACAAATTTCCAACTTAGACTTTTATTAGTCAAAGTATTCATTTGTCACATAATCTATGAATACTAATACAACTAACTACTGTTTGTGTAAATAATGTAGCCCTGAAAAGGGCTGTTGTTTTTTTTTTTGACCAGTAGGTCCACGGTTATTGTGCCACAGGTTGGACATTATTACATATAATACATGTAGATACTCGGGTGAAGTTTGTTAGTGGCCTCTCGCAAGCTTCACACCAATTCTGTCCCATTTCCATAATTAAGACAGTGTTGTGGGTGTTGACATGGGCATACCACCCTCCATTATTGTTTCTATGCGAATAAAACCGAAAGCAGCACCAACATAGTTTTTTGTTCTCTCCATCTATTGTGCTGATCAATACGTATGCATCCATTGCACAATACAAATCCAAGGGATCTTCCAGTGTCTCACTGACATTGAGTGTTCGCATACCGATCCTCATAGCACCATCACCTTCAGTTGTGTCAGCTTCTATCCCTTCATCATCTCCTTCTTCATCCATGACCCTCTCAAACTCCATCACGTCATCATCTTCGTCGCTTTGGTTGGCCTCGTTTTCAACTTCGTCTATCTCATCTTCATCGACTCCAACATCTTCTGCTTCAACTATTACTTCCTCTAGCGGAACATTGACATCCTCATCATCTGATTCGTCTATCCAATTGTTTTCATCAACAGCAGATATTCTATTTAATGCAGCATTTATTTTTGCAGAATTCATCTTGTTGTTGTTTGCTCACAGTTATAGAGAGTGAATGAATGAACTCTACGACGTAATCCATCTTGAGTTCCTGCAGGTTGAAGCCTGGCTCCCTTCCCTTTCAACTGATGTTTGTCAGAGAGACAAACGGGTTATGACTGGTGTTAATTGGTGGCATGAAAGTCCTGAGACATCCATACCGCCCTTCGCGTTATACCCCTACCTGGCTGGGGTGAGATAGATGAAGATATTATTCATCTGTTAACGGAGGACATAGGGGCCTCATACGACAGAGTGTCGGGGCCTTCTATATCGGGAGGGGTCGTCTACAGCGTAATCTATAGCTTCCCTGACTAAAATGCTTCCCTGACTAAAGAATGAACTCTAGGTTTGCAAGTCAACTTATATAGGAGGTGATGCGACTCCCACTTGACTCGTTTAGAGTGGAATAGTAGGAGAAGTTATCCCACTATACTTCCACATGATGTTGATTTGTATAAATAGAGATCGTAGGTATAGGAGAGAGCATTCAGAGTTTCTGTAAGTCATCTCTTAATATTTCTAATCGAATTAGTAAAATGCAGTTTCCAAAAGAGTGGAATGAAAAACCAAAAGTGTGTGTCTACCCAATGATGATTGCAGGGGCTATTGTGTGCTACTTTTGTCAAATAAGTAGACCTAAGGATTCAATCAATCCATGTACTGGTATGTGTAGTGATTGCGTGTTGCGGATTCAACTATCGCCTCCTTCTCATCCACCGAAGCGAACAAAATCGGATTATCGTCAACAACAGTTACAGTGTCTGAAGTGTTCCGAACCTATAATATTTAACAATATAGGTATCTGTAGAAATATTTGTGGTACCTGTGCTGCCGTTCCAACTCCACTGCAACGTTGTTTGCGTTGTGATACATATTCCATGAATTGTTGGAATCATGTATGCAATGCATGTAGAAGTACTTGGGATCTGTGTGAGAAGGTTGGTCAACTCTACCCCAATAGGAGAATCCATTTTTTTCAATGTTGGTGTTTGACGCACGAGCAACAACTATTGAGGAATAGAGTCAAAGAACGTTCCACATCCACAGAGACATATTAACATTTTTCATTTTTTATTATCGTTATTGTCCTCTATTATTAATAAATATATATATATATATTTTGAATTTATTTGTATTATTTTCTAACATTTAAAAATACATGCATGCAACACAAAGTTTTCCTCTTAAATGACAAAGATTGTTACATGCGTGAATAGTTTTGTGAGAGAGCGCATGTGCCAGTTGATGAAAGAGCGCATGCGCTAGTTTATTTTCTTCTATAAATGGTGAGGTCTCAGTAACATTATCACCTTTCCTATCCACATTCTATTGCTATCACATATCATTCCTCAGACCTTAATAATCATGAGCTCTATGCCGCTATTGATTGCTGAAGATGGTTCACCACTTGTTGATATCGATCAGACCGATTTTGAAAATATTCCAGTATTACATTTATCGAGTCAAGATTCGATAAATGATTTTGATATTAACGACTTCGTTAACTTTGCAGATGTGCCAGAACCAAATGAGCAAATTATTATTGAAAATCCGATCGTTTCGCAATTATCATCACTCAAACACTCTTCATCTACCCTTCCTCTTGGTGTTGATAAGAAATCTAGAACAATCAAGAGGAAGGTTACTAAGGCATCTTCATCGATTGTCACTGACTTTAAAGAAAAGAAAGAATCCAAAAGTGTTGTGCGACAGAAAAAACCCGCAACGAAAAGTGACAGATCGAAGAGGAAGCCAAAAGGTACTCCTAAAGAAATGAAGAGTGATTTGAAAGCTGAACCGCTATCTTCTTTCAGTCCCCTCCATCGGTTTGGGGAAATGAAAAGGAAAGCAAAATGCCGTCTTGTAAAGGCACAGATGACTATTGCTGAACTTGAAAAGAGTGAGCGAGCTATTAATGCTAATAATGAAACTCTTGAAGCATTAGATGCCAAGATTGCATTAGCGAAGGTTGAATTGGCTAGAATGTCTAAAGATGCTGATGAACTCCGTTCAAAAATTGGTAAAGATAAGCAATTCCATCAACGTTCGAGAATGCAAGCTCAGGCTGAGCTTGAGGAGTCGACTAAGCTTTATGAGACAGCATTATCAGTGAGAGATAATTGGCAAAAAGAGTTGGATACTGCATTTCAAAGTGACGGCGATTAGTTTTGGGAATGATAATGTGTTTTCAATATCGTGAGTTGAAAAATATAAGCGGGAATGGAGTATACAATTAATTTGGTTTGGTATACACAGAACATTGCGAATGGCTGGGGCAATGTTTACCGCTGCAATATTTTTCAGTTCACATACTTATAATTGAAATGAAAACAATAATGAACTTTAATATTACTTTATTCATAAAAGTCACTATTATATACATTTAAACCATATTTGATTCATCAATCCAAGAATTTTGTTCGCTAGGAAGGCCTAACCACTCTACATATACTTTATTTTTTCTTCTCTTCAACACCTTCTCAATCAGATATACGTCAGGATTCTCGGTTCGTAATAATTCTTCTTCGTAAAAACATCCTCTAATCGGCTGTTCATTCATATCTTCAAGATTATAAGTCGTTGGGATGGTTTTATTAATTTTAAAAATCTTGAATAGCTCCGTGGTAAAATTCGCAGTGTAAGACTTTTCAAAAATATTTTTGTATTTACTTATACGTACAATATCATTTAATTGGAATTTGGGTTTACTTTGTCTTCCTCCAATTCCATTGATACCCTTGAATTTTAATTTTGTTGTTGAATCAACATTGATGGGTGCCATACCTATTGTACGATGAACTTTATTATTATATCTACTAGTTATAATTGGAAGAATATCAAGCCATTTGTGGTGACCTCTCATCGAAAATTCCTTGTAGAGCCATGCCTTTATTGTACGAATCACTCTTTCTGCTATAGCTGCCTTCTTTGTGCTAAATGTTGAATAATGATTGATATTATATTCTCGCATGAGAGATGAGAAGCTTTTATTGAAAAATTCTTTCCCTTGATCGCTTTGTATGTGTTTGGGGGAGTATTTGGCTTCTTTCAGTACATGTTTCATTGCATTAGTTACAGTACTACCTGTTTTATCTTTAACTGCTACAGTCCACAGATATTTGGAGTAACAATCTATCACTACAAGTATATATCGGTATCCTTCATTACTTTTTGCATAAGGTTGCAGTTCAGCTAAATCTATTTGCCATAGATCTGCAAAACCTTTGATGGTGGTTATTCTTCTACGAAAATTACGTCTTGCAGGTTTATGTAATTCATTAACAACTTGTCGTTTGACATCACTTATTTCATTAGTCATTCTATTTCAATATGATTAAAGAGAAAAGGTGATAATGTTACTGCATTGAATGATGATGTGACAGTGATCATTACATGTGAATATGTTAATATATTATACCTTCTTCACGTAATTCTTCAATTATTGAAATTATTTCATTATCATGTCCGGTATGTCCAGCTGACTTTGAAGCTACCAGTACACATAATTCACAGGTTTAGAATTATATATTTTCTCCATTTTCACTCGTTTGAGTGCTCCACCAATTTTACTTCTACTTCTTATTGGATATTGTCGTGAGTCTAATAGAGGTTTGATAACTTCACGAAATTTTTTAGAATTTGTATTTTTAAAACCATTCTTCAGATGATATTGTTTATATGGAGCATTCGTTATTTTCAATATTTTGGAATATACTTGACGAGTTTCTTCATTATCAACATCTTGTGGATTCTTCAAAAAAATCATATCATACAATTCTGGACTACCTGCGCATTCATATTTTTTCACTTTATTAGCATCCCAAAATGAAATGTTTCCATCTTTGAAATGTACCACTAGACTTCCCATTTTCAGCTTTTGTGTAATTGGATCCATACGTACGCCAAATGTTCCATCATATGCTGGATTTCTAGATTTTATATTATTCAAATGTTTCATCAAAACATCTTCAACACTTTCATTCATAACAGGTGAGATGTCAGGATCCGAGGAATCGATGTGGGACGATGATGGTGTTTCGAATAGAGTTGTTCGAAGAATAGAGTCACTATTCACAGATGATACACTTCCAAAAGATTGTTTTCTTCCTATTGGAGTACTCATGGGATAATTTGAAGTAGATTGAACAGTTCCATGATGATTTAGAAATAGCGTTTGATGATAAAACATTCAATGGTTTCATTATGGGCTCATACAATCTTTCAAGTGTCGTACGATTTTCAATATTATCATTCTTGATAGAGTTGAATTTCTGCCTGACAGCTTCTGTTGTCTCTACTAGTTGACGTTTCAAATTTATTTCATTGTTTTTATTTTCAGGATCTTTTTTTGTATTCATAATGCCCTTTTTTTTGAATTAAAGCTTAATTCGTTGGTGAAGTGACCTCTACAATATTCAGTGATCGAATAAGTTCCAAAAACAAGATCATGGGTATATAAAACTATCGAATCCTTTGCGATATCTACCTTCATCTATTTTTCTATCCTTATCAATGACTAGAAATCCATATTGGTCCTCCCAGCATTTAACACACATCAATTGGAATTGTTTGAATGTTACATCGGGTGAAACATGATCTGAATAAATGTGATGTAAATTCGTCTCATCTTGTTTGAACATTATAATGAAATTGGTATTGCCACGCACTAACTGTTTGGGTACCCGTGAATATGTCTGTGCTAGATAAAAACAATCAACATCCTTATGACGTCCCATACAGAAATATGATCTAATAATATCTTGCTTTTCACATATCACATCATCGAAAATGAAAACAGAATTAGGCTTAGCGTCGGAGGGTTCCACTATTTCTGCATTATTGCTGAATGTATAAAAACCTAATCCTTTTATAGGTTCCAAAACACTTCGCAAGTACTGATATTTAGGTTGATTGAGTGATTTCGAATAGAGATACACATTTCTAAATCTCAGTCCTTGTGGATGTGTTAATAGTGATATCATTGCATTCGTCTTTCCACAATTTGAAGGTCCTATAATGAGTCCTCGAACTGATGATGGAAGTAGTGGACCATGTCTGAATACCCTTTGTCCATTCAATCCACACCCAAATTTCTCATCTAGATTATCTACAGCAAACTTTTCTTTCTGTTTTACAATGCGCATCGTGCCGTGGTTGGAGACTATATAAATGTTATTAGCTTATTCATTTCAATGTGTACCATCAAACGATACGGACGTATTGAAAGTGATCGTAAAATTGAAAGAGGTTGTGGTTTTGTTAATGATTTAATAAACAAACTTCCTTTCGAATTACATCTACCCGGAGGTTATCAATACTGTGGACCGGGTACAAAATTGAAACAACGTTTAGCTCGTAACGACCCTGGAATCAATAAATTAGATATTGAATGCAAAAAACACGATATTCAATATTCTAAGCATCCATCCGATCTTGCAGCAAGACATTTAGCCGACAAAGAACTTGAATACAGCGCTTGGGATAGGGTTAAATCGAAGGACGCGAGTATTGGGGAAAGAGCAGCTGCATTACTTGTCACCAACATTATGAAAGCGAAAAGACATATGGGCATGGGTTGTAGTACCAATAAGAAAAAATGTAAGAGGAAACAAACGAAGAAAAATAAAATTAAAAAAGTTGCATTTGGTGCTGGGATAGTCCATAAAGTGCGAAATGTATTGAAGAAAGCTGGTGGGAATCAATTTGTGACGAATAATAGCAAAAAAGCTATCACTGTGGCATTGCAGGCGGCACGTAAATACCTTAAAGCTGCCGGTGGAAAGAAGAAAATCCGCACACCACGCATAATTCCTGTTCCCAAGATCGGTGGACTTTTACCATTGATACCAATTTTTGCTGGACTATCCGCACTAGGAAGTTTGGCGGGAGCCGCTGCTGGTATTACCAAGGCCGTGAATTCGGCAAAAGCCAGCAGAGCGGCTTTAATGGAAGCCAATCGTCACAATAAAACCATGGAGGCTGTAGCATTAGGCAAACGCGGAAGTGGAATATATCTCAAACCATACCGTAAAGGTTTAGGACTATATTTAAAACCATACAAAGCCACAAACAAAACAAAAAACTAATTGAACCCCTACCTCAGAGGCCTCTTACTGATCTCGATCTCAGTTATTATGCACAAAAAATGAAAATTCCACATTTTCGTGGTGTTTTTATGCGTGATAGATTACCATCTTCAGGTCCAAAACAAAACGAGACAGCTATTGTTAATTTAGATGGAATAAGTGGACCAGGAACACATTGGGTGGCATATAAAAAATGTGGGAAAGAAGTCACATATTTCGATAGTTTTGGAGATCTACCCCCACCATTGGAATTGACTCGATTCTTTCGAAAATGTTCGAATGTAAAAATCAAATATAACTATGATCGACAACAGAAATTTAATACAGTTCTCTGTGGTCACTTGTGCTTGCAGTTTCTCTCTAAATAATTTTCCAAATAAAAATGGATTCAACACCAAAACTGGATCGGGAGGCTATCAAGGGAATGGGGTTTTCACTTAGAATGTTTTCAAAATATGGTACCTTGAAAAAAATGGATAAAGTGATCTTGCAAATATGCCTAAGGAAGTGATACTTGCATGTGTTGCACATGAGATTGCATATGTTTGGGAAAAGTTGCCTAAGCATCTGCAAGATGACATCGATATAATGAAACATAGATATTGTTATGAGCACCACCACCACGATCAAAATTCAGAATCGGATGTTAATGACGGTCCTATACCTCGGAAATCTATGTGTTGTATTTGTAATATAGAGGATGTGAATATTGGTATCAATAAAAATGATACTTATTACAATACAACACCTTCCAAAAAGTGTAAATTGTCTCAAATGTGCTGTTGCTGTGTACAATAATAAATTGAAATGTGTTTCAAAATATTCATCAGTCATGTCACGAAAGTTCGAGCTACAAGCTGTCGGGACAAGTGTCTTGAGTGCGGATTTTTTTCCACCAATTGAATTGGATAGGAACAGTCGTTATGGATTAGGACTTTTGGGATTCTATGGGTGCAATACAATCAATAATATAACTGAAGCTAATAACTTAGTTAGTTTTAGAATCAGTAATGACAACTCATCGATACCGCAAAAGTTGACAATTGAAATTCCATGTGGTGCTTATGAAATAGAAGAGATCAATGCCGTCATACAGAAACATATCATGTTCAGATTGTTTCATGATAAAAAACCAAATGATGTCGTTGCAGATGATATTTTCTATCTACACGCCAATAATAATACATTCAAATGTGAAATGCGATCCAAATATGAAATTGATCTGACACATCCAAATTCAATAGCAGAAATGATGGGGTTCGCTCATGAAATATTTCCACCAAATCAGATACATGAATCATCATTACCAATAAACATTACAACTGTGAGACTTATCCGCTTAGATTGCAATATAATATCTGGTTCATATATAAATGGTGAAGAATCCCACATTCTTTTCTCATTCGATATTGATGTTGAACCTGGCTACAATCTCACTAAAGAACCACACAGTATTATATATATGCCTGTCAGTCCAGAAGGTCGTCAATTGATTCACAACATTACAGTGCGTATTTTGGATGAAAAAAATAACCTTATCGATTTTGGAAGTGAAGAAGAGATTTTCATTATTTTGGAATTGAAGAAAATCGAATAACTGTTGTTATGGGTTTCATTTATAATAGACAAAATCGCATTGAACAATCCCAAACGAGTTGCACTATCAAAAAGAAAGGTGTGCATAAAAAGAAGCTCATTCCACAAGTGTATGCTAAACAGTTAGCACATAACGCTCTGTCTGTGAGTGATCTTAAATTTTTGAAATCGATTGGATTGAAAGTGAGAAAATAACAATGGTGCTCGAAACAAACAATGAAAAGTTGAATATATTCAATGAACCAGTGCTCGATCATTCTCTCATAAGTTTACATGAGCACACATATAAGCCCTATGGATCACCGCTATTCAGGAATTCGGATGAAATCAGAATTGCAATCAATAATCAAGATGTTATACTAGATATTGCCGAGAGCTTCATTTACATAGAAGGTAAATTCACCCCCAAAGATGTAGCGAAAACATGCTATCTCTCGAATAATGCAATTGCATTTCTCTTTGACGAAATTCGTTATGAAATGGGTGGTGAACAAGTGGCTGTTGTTAGAAAACCTAGGATAACATCTACAATGAAAACCATGATATCATTTGGACAATCTCATGCTAACACATTATTGACATCTGGTTGGGGACTTTCACAATTGAAGCAAGATATCTTGGATACAAACAGTCATGTTTTTAGTGGAAAACTACCACTGAAATATTTGATGGGTTTTGCTGAAGATTACAACAAAAGTATCTTGAATGCCAAACAGGAATTGATTTTGATTATCGCTCGATCATTCAAAAACTCATATATAGGTGAGGTTGATCCTGATTTGGAAATAAATAAAATCGAATGGAAAATAAGACATATTGTACCAGATGATAAACACAAGCTCAAACTTTTGAGTAGAATAAACAAAAGCGGTCTGAATGCCAAAATCAAGTTGGCTTATCGTATGTGGGACCTCTATGAACTACCATCATTACGTGGGACTTCTTCAGACATATGGGCCATCAAAACAACTAACGCATTGGAAACTCCTCGTTTTGTCATCATCGCATTCCAAAGTACTACCACATCTGAAGATAGAACACAAGATATTACAAAATTTACAACTGCTGATATCAATAGTATTCGAGTATACTTGAATTCTGAAGTTTATCCATATGAGCGTTGGAATTTGAATTTCGATAAAAAACTTGATGCTCCTGCTTATTATGCTTTTGAGAGTTTCCAGCGAAGTTATTATGATAAAGATATGAGTGAACCTCTGATGGACATTGGACAATTTAGAGAGAATCCACTATTCGTCATCGATTGTTCCCATCAACCGAATGCAACAAAATCATCAACTATTGATATAAAGATTGAGTTTGAGACGAGGAAGACCAAGTTTCCAGACAACACTAAAGTATATGCATTAATTTTGCATGATACAGTTTTAACATACAATGCATTGGATGGTTCAGTTCATAGCAGATATTGACACTTTTTTTTCACTCTATCATGTACTGTTTTATGATCTTTTTTTTTTATTTGTAACTGACTTATATCATGTATTGTATTTTATATCATATTTATTGTTTTGTAATCATTTTCTATTGTATTTCATCAGATTTAAATAAATAAAACATGAAAATAATATAAAGTTTTATATTTGACATTATTCATGATTTACAGGAACATACAGACTATCTAAAATAACTTCTTCCTCATAATCATCATTTTCGCGACCATCTTCAATTTCCTCTCGATTTTCATCATTCAATTCAAAGTGATGAATAATCCATTCTGGCAAGTATGGTTGGAGGCTATACAGGAATCTTCTTAGGTTCAGTTCAATCATAACCTCACAAAGTTGCCACAATTCCAATTCATTATCCAAAAATTTGTTGCAAACTTCTGCACCACTCCAATAGTTCTCAGCATCACGAAGGCATAATTCGATTTGTTTTTCATCATAGCATACACTCATATCATAAACGCTTGCATGTTCGGCTCCATCACCCAACACCTTCAATTTAGACGACAAATGTTGAACCGATGATTTGAGATCTACAATATCGACCCAATCTTGACTTGCGTACTGCATCCACATCTTTAAATGGTGGAACTGAAATCGAATAAAAAAAACAATAAGCAACCTCCAATTTTTCAGTGATATAATACTCACATTCCCATTTTACTTGTAGTTACAAAGTGAGTGTATTCAACTAAGTTAGTAATGTTTATATTTCCATATAATTATCATCTAATATATGAATATTAATAAAACAATAAGAAATTCATTATAATTACTATTATTATTCAATCATATTGAATTTGACTAGAGTTATCGTTTTCACACCAAAAAAACTTTGTAAGCTATGACCTAAAGAAATTCACTATAAATTATTACTATTATTCAATCATATTGAATTTGACTAGAGATCGCGTTTTCATGCCAGCAAACTTTGTTGGCTCTGTCCTAAATACATCATCGTATATTTACCACCTGATGAGTTGATACAAGATATATCGTCATCACTGAATTGCAACGAAATACGTTTTGGTAGCCATGTTTTAAATAATTTATCATTGCTCACATCTTGCAAAGTTAATAAAATTGATTTACCAAATCGTGTAGAATAAGTTGACATATTTTTAATTATGTACACTTCATCAATTGGCAATGATGATAAGGCCTTTTGCTCTAGTATTTCAACCTCCTGTACAATCAAATTATTAATTTTATTCAAGTCTACTTTTGAAACGGACATGATGAAAATATATATGAAAATATAAACAATTTCCAACAGACAAATACACTCACCGTCTTCCTTCTATTACGAACTGAATAACACTCTACCAATTGCTAACTGCTGCAGATATATTCGTCTACTGATTTCATAGTGTGCCAGGCATTTCTTTTATATTAAACAGTGTGAGTCACCCCCACCATGAAACCGTGAAAGATTCACATTGCTAGTTGCTATCCACTAGAGATGCCTGACGTCACAGCCAAGCCCATCTCCCAACTTGATGCGATAACAGTTGCCGGTACGAGCAAGCAATGGTCGTTGCGGTCTCGGAGAGGGTAGACGCTAGGCAGACGGTCCTCGGCTGCCGTTGTGTCACCATCGATAGCGGGGCTAGAGCGAACCTTCATCGCTTCGGGAGAGGTGAGGGCAGACCGATGAATACGCATTACTCTGCCACACGTCGTGGAGTGAACATGTCGCTCTCTAGCCGTTGAACGGTTATTGCTGTGACGTCACTCCACTACTAACTTGGTGCCCTAACACCGATGGAGCATTTATTACTTGGAGGATCTTCGAAGTATGCAGACGTATGTTTGTACATAGACAAACAAGCACATGATGAAACCCTGTACCGTGCATTCTCCTACACACACACACACACACATAAACACACAAAATCTCATATGAAAAAAAAATCTGAACGATCCATGCACCAGACACTTCAAGGTCACAACGCCTTGACTTCACTGCACAACAAAAAAAGCAAATAACACATCATATTGGTGGGGGGAGGATTAGAACCGGGAAAAAAATTCTGAACGATCCATACACCACACCCTTCAAGGTCACATCACCTTGACTTCACCAAACAACAACCAATAAAAAAAGCAATTAATACGTCATAGTGGTGGGGGGAGGCCGAGAATCAGCTGTAAACAACTACTAAGAGCAATTGAATTTATTACTAAAAGAACAGTCACCAGTTCTCTACTTAGATGCGACGGGTACTATTATCAAGAGACCGAAAGCAGCAAAATCCAGAGTGTATTACTACGCTGGAGTGATTACCACACGGAATAAACGTGTGTGCTCTGTCATGGAACTAATAACAGTAGTCATGATACTGGATCAATCGGGACTTGGTTAATTTCTTTTAAAATATATGCCATGAAAGTAAGCAGTCATTGGTCATTATTTTCCATGGTTGTAGTTGATTTTTCGTTTGCCCTTCTTAATGCAGTTTCATTATTCTGGAATAATTTAAAATTACTAGAATACGTGACTACTTGCCAAAAGATTTGATTAAAATTCGAATCTGTTGTTGTCATTTCTTCAAAATGATATGTAAAGATACCAACAAGGTAACGAAAGACAAGTCACAAAGAGAATTTTTCAAATTCAAGTTTGCCCTACTATTCAAAATGTCTGACTTAAATGAAATATTATTTTGGTTGAAAGATATTTATATCATTTTAATATCTGAAACTGAAAACGATCTAGTTTTATCTTCAAAAAAACGCCTGAGTGACAAATCTGTGAACTTCAATGAAGAATATTTAAAATTCAGCAATAATTTTACTCAAATATCTGAAGAGAAAGATGATGAGTTGACTCTTTATAAACAATCCGCATTCTACAGGAAATTCCAATCAATTTTGTCTCAAGTCAAATTTGGTCCTTCTGACAGAAAATATGTGAAGAATGAAGCATATTTCCCAGACCTTGCGGAAAATCTGAAGAAAAAGTATGTATCATTCATTCCTCTTTGATGTGGCATATTCACTGAAAAGCGAGTTAGTAACGCTCCGGTAGAAAGGTACTTCGGAATAATAAAAAACATCGTCCTCAAAGGTGAAAAAAACCAGAAATGCAGCAGAGTACTCAGAAAAATTCGTCAATATACGGTTAGTACCTGCAAAGAGAGTGATTTAGAAATTAATTCTAAAAAATATACCAGGAACAAGAACTACGAATCGCAAGCACTAAAAAGTAAAGTAACATGGCACAAGTCAAACCAAACCAAATCAAACCAAAATATTTCAATAATGATTCGATTAATAATTTCTCTAATAACTCCCAAAACATAACACCAGCCTGCATCGACTGCGGTAAAGGAACCCTGGATACTACAGTTGCAAACTGGGTCCAGTGTGATAAGTGTCTAGGATGGGTTCATGCAGTTTGTGATAGTGCTGATGAAGAGAGTTATAGTGGCCCTTTTATCTGCAAGTTCTGTACTATGAAAATGGCAGATTGTACTCAAGTAAATGTGTCACCAATAGGTCATTCACTTTTTGAACAATGCCAGATATTTTTAAATGACTTGAATTGGGTTGATGAAGTTTGATAACGTCAACCTTTACTTTTCTTTATAAGAAGAGTCCGAATTCTCCTGCTATCAATTACGGGATTGAAAATGAAGAAAATGCGGTGTGTGAATATACAAAACAAACAAAAAATAAGGTCAGACATTCAGGAATACGTACGCATAACAGACACAAGTATTTGGCATGTTCTCCTGATGGCTTGGTAGGTTCCTATGGGCTAATTGAAGTAAAGTGTCCATATTCTATTAGAGAGCATGATCCAAAAAAGGCCATACGTCAAAATCTGTTAGCTTATATGGCTTCTGATGGGAAGATACTTACAGATCATATATATTTTTATCAGATCCAAGGCATGTTGGAAATATTAGATAGGAATTGGTGTGATCTTGTTATATACACGAAACATGGTATTTCAATACATAAAATATTGAGAGACAAAGAGTTTTGGTCTCAAATGAGGCCAAAGTTAGTTTTCTTCTACCTAAATTTTCTCCAACCAGAAATTATGCTAGGTTCGAGGGATAAAAATTTAATAAGGGAACAATTCCTACATAAATTCAGTATGTCAACACCATTAGAGTTTTATCCAAATGGTTTAGTGAAATCTCAGAATTATTATAAGTCTATTTCTAAAGAATATGTTTGCAACTATGATTATTTAGATTACTTTTTGAAAGAATTGAAAATCAGCGATATCCTTGTTCTCAATGACAATAAATGGTTATCAAATTTCTTGATTGATGTAACATTGAATTTATTGAATAATAATGAAAATTTTCAGATTTTAGATTCGCACACCTCACAAAAAATGTTCATTCTAAATTTAAAAAAAGAATTTTTGCATGACGTCAAATTCTTGAAAAAATATATTATTATGCCATTGCTCATTAACGAAAATCACTGGTGTCTAATATACATCGATAACGAGAAAAAAATTTTCAATTTTTTAGATCCTATGGGGGAAAACAAAAGTGAATGTGAAAAATATTTTCATAAATTCAAATTCTTTGTTTCTGATTCGTTCATCTGGAGAATACAATATTATCCTCATGTCTTACAGCGTGATAGTTATAATTGCGGGATATATGTAATTTACTTTTCCATAAAACTTCTAGAAGGTAAATCTCTGAATGATGAGTTCAATCCGGATGGTTTCAGAGGAAAAATTAGGAATATTCTTTTAGAGCGCTCTTCTAATATGTCCGATAAATGTCTTTTCTGTGGTTTTGAGAGTAGAGATATCCCCATCACTAAATGTAACTTTTGTTATCGAATAATGCACATGAAATGTCTCGGTACAAAGTTTAGAAGTGAATATGTTTTTCCTTTCGATAACTGCGATATATGTATTCAATATTTGGAAATCTAAAAAGAACAATCTTCCAGATTTTGTATTTTTCAGTCATTATTCATTTGCAATATTTTATATACATCAATTCATACTTGAACTCCTTCATAATATGTTAGTACCCAATCATCAAGAGATATTTTCATTTTGATATTTTTATTTATATCGTATTTCATTTATTCATTTCTTAAACTTATTTTAGAAATCCTGTTAATTTCTTAGCATATAGGAGAATTTTATTTTTTCATATGGTGGACTTGTGTTCCACTCAGAGATTTTTTGAATTATATTCTTTTTAAAAATATTTTTATGTTAAATTGATTTTCATTTTTGAACATTTTGAAGCAACTGAATGCATTTTTTGTAGCAACATTTTCAATAATTAATATTTGTTTTATTTACACTTTCAGTAGACATAAAATATGGCTATATAATTTATCTAGTATACTTTTTAGTCTCACCAAAACTTTCTCAGTTGTGAACATTACATTTTTACCTCTTCCGTCAATAAGTAAGTACCTGAAAATGTGGATAGCAGCAATGTAAGGGCAATGTGTAATTCTATGCAAAAAACATGTGATCTTTCTAGTCTTAGCTTAAGAAAATTTCACTATATTGAAAATCATGTTGCAGTTGATAAGTTACATGCATATACTTATTCATCGAAAAGTGTATCAGTCATCATCGATGTTCTTGAAATTATTCTCCTCGAATAGCTCCTCGTCTCACTGTCTTTCAACCACGTAATATGACTGGACTTTCTGTTGAAGCAAATTTTATTCCGAAATAAAGAGCTCATGCACGTGAAATGCTATTGATACATCGAATCACTTGTATATCCACTTGTTTCAATTGAGGCCACTTGATCAAGTAAAACGTGGCAAAAGGCACATATGACATTTCCAGGTGGATTTAAATGGTTGCAATACTTTCCTTATGGATCCTATACAACAACATTATGCAGGAAGAACTTGTTAAAGAAGAACACTATAACTACCTACTGCAGGATGAATTGGAAGATTTGAAGATGCATGTACTGTAAAAATTAAAATCTTTACAAATTGTCAACATGTCCAATAAACACGTAAAAAGTTATCATTTTACCATTTCAAATTTGGATGACAGTTACACCAGAGTATTATTGTTACTTAATAATTGAAATGAAAATCAATGAGTAATGATTATTATGTTCAAGCCTTTAGCTCACTGAAATATCAGAAATATTCATGGTGCTTTTCAAAATTTTTTAGGTCACCCTGTTAATATACCTCACTTGAAGGTCTTTCAGAGAATTTCAGGGCGCAACTCACAGTAATTTGAAAAACACGAACATTTTTGTAAGTATGAAAATTCGCATCAGAGTCGGTACGGCATGTCACGCTGATTTGATGATTCACTCTGTTAGCACACCCCTCTTATTGGTCTGTCACGAAATTTCATGGGGGTACTCATCGTAGATTGGAAAATACGAATTTTTTATTTTTCGAACAATAAAAATTCGTATCGCAGTCCGTACGGCATGTCACGCTAATTTGATGATTCACCCTGTTAGCACACCGCTCTTATTGGTCTGTCACGAAATTTCATGGGGGCACTCATCGTAGATTGGAAAATACGAATTTTTTATTTTTCGAATAATAAAAATTCGTATCGCAGTCCGTACGGTATGTCACGCTGATTTGATGATTCACCCTGTTAGTACACCCCTCTATATGGTCTGTCACAAAATTTTATGGGGGCACTCATCGTAGATTGGAAAATACGAATTTTTTATTTTTCAAACAATAAAAATTCGTATGGTAGTCCGTACGACATGTCACGCTAACTTGATGATTCATCTTGTTAGCACACCCCTCCGAATTGTCTTTCACAAAATTTCATGGAGGTACTCATCGTAGATTGGAAAATATGACTTTTTTATTCTCCCACCAATAAAAATTCGTATCAGAGTTGGTACAGTAGGTGACGCTAATTTGAGGAGTCACCCTGTTAGTACACATCAGCAAATGGTTTTCTACCAAATTTCATGGCGTTACTCATCGTAAATAGGAAAATATGATTTTTTTATTTTCCTAAGTATAAAATATTGTAATCAAGGCGATACGGCACGTCACGCTGATTTAATGATTCACTCTATTAGTGCACTAAAAGGTATTCCACAAAATTTCCCGAAGTTCTTGCCGTTATTTGTAAAATACGAAGTTTTGTCAGAATATAGGAAGTAGGTATTCATCTTCAAAAAAAATAATAATGCGTGTCAAAATCGGTACTGTCAATACGCTTCCTATGCTTACTCAATACGGTTATGAATAATTATCAGTGACAAATTTCATTTCAAGTTCTCTTTGTATATACGTTTAGAAAATGTTTCTTGATTTGTTCGGCTCATTTGTATGATATCGCCCAATTAAATACCAGCCTTAGATTTATGAGAAACTTGGCAACACTGCCTACAATATCTCCTCTATCCCAACATCGACAGTCAGCACGTCAGAAACTGTGGATGGAAAAGCGTGGCTAACTTCACCACAAACCACCTACTAAGTAGTTTGTGAACTTCACACTAGTACTGTTTAATACCCACAACATAACTTTGACACGGAAACTGTGTTTTGAAATTTTTGTGAAGTCTTCATCGTTTAGGTTTGAATTGTCAACTCGGTATATTTCTGAAAATACTATCGACGAGAATCGATATCACTATTACGCCTCTAACAGGACGTCAGTGGTCGATCGAAAAAATCCCTCCTGGAATAATAATGAAGAGAATGAATACGAGTCATTGTTATCCAGGTTATCCGATTAATTTTATTTGTCGATATAAAAAATCAATAAAAATCTACAGTTTTTTTTTTCATTCATTATGCACTCATCCAACCACTAGACCCTTTTTGATGATAAACAAAATATCAAGAGTAAGCTTATAAACTTCTTGTGAAATCTTCATCGTTTAGGTTTGATTTATAAACTCGGTATATTTCTGAAATAACTAATGACGAGAATCGATATCACTATCAAGCTTCTGAAAGGTCGTCAGTAGTCGATCCCTTTCAACAATCACGACTTTAAATAACCCGATATCGAGAGCCGATTACACTTACTCCGACCTAGTATTTTTCCCATCCTGTTCCACCAGAAAAATATTTCCTCAGGAATAATAATGAAGAGAATGAAAACGTGTCATTATCTTCCAGGTTATCCGATTAATTTTATTTATCGTTATAAAAAATCAATAACAATCTACAGTTGTTTTTTTTCTATTCATAATGGACTCATGCAACCATTTTTAAATTGGAACAAGCTTTCAACTTCTTTTCGTAATTTAAGAACGCATCCAATAATTTTAAAACTCCAAAGCTTATCGATGAGATTCACATTTTCTTGTATAAATATGAAGTGACGTTTTCGAGGCGACCACAACGACCGCGGTCATTACGTGGAACGGTTATAGGAACATTTTGATCCTTGTGAGTGTTTAGTGGAACGCACGATAAATAAAATCTAATCAAATCAAAATATGTTTTATTATCCAAGATCTGAACATCTTATTGGCAAAGTCTAGTAGAGTAAAACGTGTATATGGGACAATTAACAAATATAAACTATAAAATAATGCTTAGAGACAAGAGCAGAGTATATGGACAGAACAATTTTAAGCCCGGCTGAACAGATGGAAATATAAGTGAATGAATATATGAATATATGAATATTGAGTGAATGTAAATATACAGGGTGTCCCTGGACTTCCTCTTTTCCTCTCGGGAATGTATAGATGGGGTCAAAATATCACCAGTACTTCATATAATTTTTTTTCCTAAAAGTCTTCGTAACCAAGTTACGGGCCCTCGAAGTTACAAAATGAAAAATGTTTTTCTTTGATAACTTTTCAAGTGAATATTCAAAATCATCCAAATTTTGGTAATTGACTAAACAAATGAATTCCGTCGATGAGCTTTCATGCAGGAGTCAGTTGTTTTGCTACAAAGTCAGGAACGGACTACCCCCGATGGTCCACACCCCAAAATTTTGAAATGACAGATATTTTTCAATATTTTTCAACAAAATAAGGTTACTTGAACAATTTTATGAATAAAAGTACTCGTGTGGAAAGTCGATCGGAGCAACGAGTCTTGATAAAAATGTAGTTCTACTCGACGACATCAAACCCGCTCGTCCACCATTATTTGAAATGAATAATTATCAAAGCAGAAATAATAATGATAACGTTAATTCAACAAAATTTATAACAGGAATAATACAAAGTATGCTAAAATGAAGTCGTAAACAAAAAGTACAGTACCTATATGGAAGTTTAAGTCACAATTGTGATAGCAGATATTTTTTCAAAAGAAATATCAAGTTCTGTAGATTCGTGGTGTTTTTAAACTAACAAGCTACTCTACTATGAAATATCGAATTCATTCCATATTTTGTATGTACATAATACGTGTGGAATAATCACGTTTCGTGTTGATCAGTTATCTGAATCTCATGAAACTCAACATTCGAATGTTTCAAATTCTTCTTCACAGCTAAACTGATGAGGAGTTCCACTGATAATTATAATTTTATGGGAGAAATTCTTTAACACGAATCTAAATTTAGCTGAAAAAACGCACATCGGAAAAAATATTTACTATACTAATAAAAAGCAAACGAATGAACTACAAAAACGGCTGCACATGATCAGGTGAAAAATATCCAGGGAATAATTATGTTCCATTTCTTTCACAGATGTTGACAAAAAAAACCTTTTAGAAAGTTTTGATAAAAAATGAGAAACTGGAATGCGATTTTGTTTTGTTGAGTGGTGCGTTGTCATATGACTATCATTGTATTGTCAATATTCTATAGGATATTTTGAATTTTTTTGATATGGCCGAACAGTTTACATTCAATGAATATGCAGATATGCATGTATTTTATGGACGAGCATTTTGTAATGCTGCAGAAGCTCGTCGTCTGTATTCCGAGCATTTTCCCAATCGAACGGTACCGTCAAGAGAAACATTCGAGCGTGTCGATCGCAGCTTGAGGGAGACAGGTATGTAATAATTGATAATTAATTTGAGCACGTTGTTTTATTTCGATATTATTGTAGGTACAGTTTTGCCAAAACGAGGTGGTGAGGGCGCTCCTAGGACTGTACGTACCGTTGTATTGGAGGAAAATATTTTGGAAGCCGTCGCTGATGATCCTTCAATGAGCATCAGAAATCTATCAGAACAGTTCCATACATCCAAGTCCACTATTCATAGAATAATTAGGGAACAACTGCTCCACCCATTTCACATCCAGAAGGTACATGCCATGACACCTCAAGATTTTCCAACACGACTGGAATATGCCAATTGGTTCATGAATAGGCAAAGAGAGGATATGACATTTATTAATCGAGTTTTATTCACTGATGAAGCAGGTTTCAGTAGAGATGGAGTTATCAACTCTCATAATCTCCATATATGGGCCGAAGAAAATCCCCATGGGATATTGCAAACCAAACACCAACGGAAATTCAACGTGAATGTTTAGGCTGGTATCATAGGAAACCATCTTATAGGACCATTCGTTCTACAGGACCGATTGAATGGAGAACGTTATTTGGAGTTCATTCAGAACGATTTGAATGGACTTTTGGAACATGTTCCATTGCAAACCCGAAGAGATATGTGGTTTATGCATGATGGCGCTCCTCCTCATTTTAGTTTGATTGTGCGTGACCATCTGAACCATATTTTCCACAATAGATGGATTGGTAGAGGTGGGCCATATTCATGGCCATCGCGGTCTCTGGATTCAAATCCATTGGATTTCTTTCTGTGGGGGCATCTAAAAAGCCTTGTTTACGCTACACCTATTCACACATTGTTGAATAGAATAACATTACATTGTGAAGCCATACGAAACGACCCTGGAATGCTATTTCAAGTACAGAGAGGGTGTCTTCGCAGACTAAGAAAATGTATAGAGAGAGAAGGTGGTCATATCGAGCAGTTTCTGTAGCGGATTTTTCATTTCTGTTTGCTCTTGAGGCTCTTGAGTTTCGTTAGTTAAACGTGTTTGCATTATAAAAATTCGTTATGAACATTTTACCTATCATTTCCATTTTCCTTAAAAACTAATATTTTCGAATAATGGTAGACATCTCAGGATAAATGTTGTTGAATTAACGTTATCATTATTATTTCTGCTTTGATAATTATTCATTTCAAATAATGGTGGACGAGCGGGTTTGATGTCGTCGAGTGAAACTACATTTTTATCAAGACTCGTTGCTCCGATCGACTTTCCACACGAGTACTTTTATTCATAAAATTGTCCAAGTAACCTTCATTTGTTGAAAAATATTGAAAAATATCTGTCATTTCAAAGTTTTGGGGTGTGGACCATCGGGGGTAGTCCGTTCCTGACTTTGTAGCAAAACAACTGACTCCTGCATGAAAGCTCATCGAAGAAATTCATTTGTTTAGTCAATTACCAAAATTTGGATGATTTTGAATATTCACTTGAAAAGTTATCAAAGAAAAACATTTTTCATTTTGTAACTTCGAGGGCCCGTTACTTGGTAACGAAGGATTTTAGGAAAAAAAGTTATATGAAGTACTGGTGATATTTTGACCCCATCTATACATTCCCGAGAGGAAAAGAGGAAGTCCAGGGACACCCTGTATATTGCTACATAATGAACATGATAGCCATTTCGTGTTGATTTCAATAACTTGTTTACACAAAGCTACGTTCCAATTACTCGATAGAGCCTTGGTAAAATTCGTCCACACTATAATAGGGCCTCCCAACAAGGAATTCTTTCACCTTCTTTCTGATTTTTTTTTTTCATTAAATATTCGCCTTGAAATACTGGAAAGGTGATTAAATAATTTCTTACTACTGAAAATAATAGAATTTTGTGTAAGGGCTAGAGTAGGTGTCGGAAGGGAAATGAAGTAAGACTGACGTGTGCCTACTATAAGTTGAGGTGGTATTAAATTGATTTTTATATTTTTTGTGGATAAGACACCTTGTTTCCAAAATAAAAAGACATACTAAGGTAAAATTTTTTGCTTCACAAATAATGGGCGGCATGAATTCCTGTAGCTAGCCTTGCATAAATATCTGATGGATCTTTTTTGTAGAGAAAATATCGAATTACCAAATATTTAAACTTAACACAGATAACAAGTGAGCACTTTCATTTATATAATTGTGACGTTGACCAATTCAGATTTCGGATACATCAGACAGAGAAGTATGATTGTTTTGCATCTGATCCTTCCTCTTTATAATAATTACATACCAATCGGAAACATCGAGGATTTTCATTTAAATAATCACATCAATACCGAGGCCTACTTTACTCTTACTCATATCTCAATTACTCTAGGAGTGTTTATAATTGGCAATACATCAGACTATATCGTAAGAAAAAACTTTCAACAATTTTTTTTAAATTTTTGTGGGGGTTCTCTTGAGATCCAAGAAATAAAAAAGGCGGTGGGGGCCAGATTTAGAGAATACAGTTGATGCAATTCGGGAAATTTTGCCACCGTTTTCATTGATTTGTGACTTGGTGCATTGTCTTGATGAAACAGCACTGTTTTTCTTCAACTAGGGCTAGTTTTTTGTAATTTACTCTCCAAATGTTATTTAATAGCCGCTGTTGATGATTTTATCCTTTTCAAGATAGCCAATGAATGTTATATCATGCACATCCCAAAATACTGATACCATATCTCTACCAGCCGATTGGTGCGTCTTTGCACACTTTGGAGTGGATTGTTTTGATTCTGGTGTGGAATGATCGAGCCATGTTTCACCCATTGTCATACATCGACGCATAAATTTCGTTTTTTTATGGTGAAACAGCTTCAAACACTGCTCAGATTCATCAATTCGTTGTTGTTTTGGGTGGATTGGTATCTTTGGAGCATCAGCTATCTCGACCGATTTCATTTTGAGGTCATCCAGAATTATATTGTGGACTTTTTGGTGTTTTCGTCGGTGACGGTCTCTTTGGGGTGTCCACTGGGTGCATCGTCCGCAGTGCTCATTTCACCTCGTTCAAACTTAGTACATAGTGCACATAGTGCATTGTTTTGGCTAGAATATTAGAAGACAGGTTTAAAAACCCATAGTTGTGTCTTCATCATCATCATGGTTTGAGTTTGAAAATAAGAAATGTTCGAATTTTTTCTTTTCGTAGTCATGGTCATGGGGGGGAGGTAATTACCTCAGCTACGCGCCTGATCATAATACTTCATCGGTTTTTAAGAAAACAAGTTCAGTTATGGTGATCTATTTAAATCCAATGGGTCATTCATTAGAATGTTTGAATTTTTAAGTTTATCAAATTCCATTGCTTCATAATGATTCAGCATTAAACCTTCATTTTCTGTATGCAAAATTTCGAAATCTTCGTTAACTATATTATTTTCTTCTGAAAGATGATTGTAATATGTTGAACTTTTTTTTATTTATATAGTGTTGAGTTTTATTTTGAATAAGAATCACTTTGTATTTGTTTTGACATTTTGAAAAATAGTTGAATGACAGTTTTTGTAAACAAGAAGAATAAAAAACGCTTTTGAAGGAAAAAAGGAAAAAGTTTGCGTTTTATTTATAGCAGTATATTCAGAAACGATAAACATTGTGCCGGTCTTCGAGCGGATATACTAATAGTGCACATTTCTAGGTAAATATAAACATATAGCTCATATGATTCTCCTGGATATGATTCCTAAATGTTTTGCAAGTTTGGACACCTTAGGACACGTTCCACACTTTAACTTACATACTCCTGATTTCTCTTAGTTGGATGTTTTCTCTTCATCATTTTTAACTTCAATGTTTCGTCAAGCAAAAAGCGAGTTTTCATTATGAGAAGTGAATGACGAGAGACTATTTCATTGGCAGTGTTTCAAAATTGATCAACAAAAATTAATGGAATTCGGGGGTTTCGGTTGTCAATCTTCGTGCTGTATAGACATGTTTCAAATCCTTATCCATATATTGGTGAGTAGATATTATTGTAGTACTGGGTTGTCACAATTGAATCATTTTGATTTAAATTAGGATTTGATACAAGTGATTTATTCAATGAAAATCAGTGACTTAATGAAATGTGTTCCAATTTATTTTCTTTCACAGATAACTATATTTTAAAGACTGAGAAATCAATGTTATTATTATACTCTTGAGTTTTGTCAAAAGATTTGTTTTTTTATATGTCTACTTTGACTTGTAAAAACTCAGTTGATAGTTATTCAATTCAATCTAAATGAGCATCATTTGAATCAGTGCACTTTTGCCAACGTGACACAAGTCGATTAATTTCGTCAGCATAAAAATTGCGTGCTCGAAATTTGATGGAGTCAAGGAAGGCCGTTTTTGCTTGGTCCTGATTGGCGAAGGTTGAAAAACTGGTAGTCGGTTGGAGAGAGGTTTGGGAACTATGGTGGGTGAGGTGGAAGATCGACGCTCAATTCGTTAAATTTTTGAGCAGACGTGCGTTGTTGTGGAACAGCATCGGAACTCTTCTGTTGACCAGTGCCAGCTGCTGCTGACACAATTTTCGGTATATTTCGTCGATTTTCTCACAGTGAGACTGATGTTTTGGTTTGGACCGTTTGCAGAAAGTTATAGGGAATCACACCAGCCGTTGACCACCATGCAATAACCATGACTTTTTTGGTGGGTTTTTGCCTTTGGGAAGTGCTTGGATGATCATCAGTATCCAACCATTGTCCTGCACGTCTCCTACTATCAGATTCAGAATAGGATCATTTTGGCTGCGCAAAATCAAAGAAGAATAGACTCGAAAGGTGACAATTTTTGTCAATTGTTCAAATCGTGGGGCACTCACTTTCGAGCTCTATAACCTTTCCAATACGTTTTAAATCAACAAAAACCGCATGGGAGCTGTTTGTGTAGGGTCAGTTTCCACCAGGATCCTCAAATCCTCGTATCGGAGTACTGTAGGTCTTTTAGATATTCTTTGTAATAATGACTACTTTATAATAGTTTATTTGAAAAGATTTTATTATGGAAAACTGCAACAGTATAGTTCAATACTTCAAACATTACCCGGTTTCGTCTTCATTCTATCAAACTTGTCATTTGTCATATTTTTTAGTACAAGTATAGTGCGCTCAGATATGAATTTTCTATCACCCCTTCTCAATTTGAATGTTACAACAAAAATAAACATTTGAATTGGGTATAATGGGTGTCTGATAGGATATAAGCAGGGGTATTTCTGGTATTCTTCAATCAAAGTACTAACATGTGCAGACGACCAAACTATTTAAACAACAGATTAACTTATAGGAGATATATCAAATATATGAGTAATTTTATCTGTATTTTACATCATATTGTCTTTTGAAAACATCGATATTTATCACAGTTATAACCCTAAAAACTGATAGACATATGCTATGCACACGCGCTCCAACATAATCGGAATGAAAAATATTGAATGTTCAATTTTTCATATAGTTTCCGAATCAATATCCGTGTTTCTGTATAAAATGATACAGTGAAATCTGTTCACAGTTTCTCATTCACAAAATAGATGAAAAACTGAATCGGGTTATACGGAGTTAAAATGTGGTCAAATTTGGTTTTAAATGTGATATTTGTTAACAACTGGCCAGATAGTCTTTGCTGCTGGGGCCAAGAAGAAGATAGTTTTGAATTCTATATGACAGTCTGTCAAATTTTATTTTTTATCAAAATAATATGGTGGAATTCCACTCCTGTTGTTTCACCTGTAAATTATTCAGATGTGTTAGTGTGTAGTGTGAAAATAGAAAGCCTTACATATCATGTGCAACTTTGAATATTTTTAACTTTGTTTATAAAATGATTTCGTCATCTCTGACATGTGATGTTTGGAAAATACAAGGTTTGAAAACTGCTAACCTCACTAACAGTAAGTTATGCCTATTTTATTATTAATATCTTATTTTTATCTTATATAATAATTTGAAGCTATTCCTATGATTTCTAATTTGCTGCCTACATAAATAACATCATAGTTTTGAATTGAAGGGGTTATATTTTTAGGAGTGACTAATACACATCCATGTATAGAGTTTCAAATTGATTACTTCCTTCCTTTCTTTGAAAGATTGTCTCATCCCTTTTTTTGTATCAGATGGAGTAGTAGAAAGCCAAAAACATTCTTTCCCAAAAAATCATAGTTTTGTTCTTGACTGGTCAGCAAATACTACCATTCAAATAATATATACATGTATTCCAATAAAACTATATATTTGTGAAAATTCAAGTTGTTTTAAACTTATGTAAACGCAACCCATGAAGTAAGTATTGTGTATTTGAATATTTCATATTCAATGCTGCATAACTCTCCAACCTATCGGATTGCTAAGTGAAAACATTTGCAAATCCCAAGTTCAGTTAAAGTTAGCATTGTAACTAACATTACTGAAGTTTTGCCCTGTAAGGAGTGAATTTTGTTTACCTGTGACAATGTGGGTGCGCTAATTTGAAAACTGGTGAGTAAACTAGATCGATTTGATTATTTAATAGATTACACCCGCAATGCTTATGCTTATGAATTTCCAAGGATTCCAAATAAATGAGTTTTAAACCCTTTCTTGCATAGCGCAAATTTTTTTTTTGTTCAGATTCGGGAACTTGTGGTTGTATCCCAAGGAATGGTTTGAAAACGTCGAATCATTTTTACCTATTCTGAAGGACCTTTCATAGTCAGCATACCGTTTTGAGAAATTTCGACCACATTGTCCCACACAAACACTATTACACTCCGGACACTTGAGCTTATAAATTAGATTTCTCCTACTTGTGCACTTTATCTTTGGCATTGAAAAGAAATCAGATAACCTGGCGTGTGGTCTAAATGCCACTTCCACATTGTTTTTTATAAATAAACCCACAATTATCGCTGGTTTTTTTCAAAATATGTTACCCATTTCTTGATTTCTGGTTGCTTGATCTGGGGGTATATTAATCTGTAAGTGAATGTTTGGCTTTGTTCTATGAATAACTTCTGGATTGTGTCTGCTTTCAAATCATCATTATGGCCTATTTGTATAATTATTTTAATTTCCCTAGCTACAGTGTTAGCTGACAAAGGTTGTGAGAATGCTCTGTGCAACATTGAATTGTAGGCAGCTAATTTATGACTGTCTGGATGGAAAGAAATACTTGGGATGGTAATGTCTGCTCTGTTGCACAGAGCATTCTCACTACCTTTGTCTGCTCACAATCTAGCTTGGGAATTTAAAATGAATATACAGATGGGCCATAACAATGGTTTCAACGCAGACACAATCCTGAAGTTGTCAGAAAACAAAACCGTAAATTCACTTACAGATTAATATACCCCCAGATAAAGCAATCAGAAATCAAGAAGTGGACAAGTTGAAGAAATCTGGAGTTTATAAGCTCAAGTGTCCGGAGTGTAATAGTGTTTATGTGAGACAATGTGGTCGAAATTTTTCAAAACAATATGTTGAACATGAAAGGTCCTTCAGACTAGGTAACAATAATTTGACATTTTCAAACCATTCCTTGGGATGCAGAAATTTTGCACTATTCAAGGAAGGATTTGAAATCCTTGGAAATTCATAAGCATAAAGCTGGATTTATAGTTTAAGTAACGCAACATAAGACGTACCGTAACGTAATCGTTAACGCAAAAAAACAAATATTCGTTTCATAGATGACGCACCGCAACGCAAAACAGTAGCATCCGCATGCGCATTCACTCTGTCAAATCCTGTTGTGTGTCAAATACAGAGAGATTTGTTTTGAAAGTTTCAAAATGTTTGTCAATAATTATCTTTTTTTATCCACCTATTTATTATTATTGGCAAGTGCGCTGATTAAAAAAAAAAAAGGAAATTTAGGAAATTTAAAACAAAACCTTTAAATGTAGACAGAAGAATTCGCGGATTCTACACAACAACATTTTTGCCAATGAAAAATGATCCAGAACAATTTTTTAAATATACAAGAATGAGTGTTCCACTTTTTGAACGTTTGTTGGCACAAATTGTTCCAAAAATCCGGAAACGAACAATTTCTGACAGAATTACCCCAGAGGAAAAACTAGAGATTACCCTTCAGTAAGATATTGCCCCTAACCAAATTATTTTTAAAATTTCTATTGGATTTATCATAGAGGTGTGGGAAGGACTGAACCAATGTTATTAACAAATCATAATCTACTTCTAGAAATATTAATTTAGAAAAGAAGATATATTTCATACATTTTTAAAATCTACCCATGTCTATAATAATACAATATTCTCGACAGCAAAAACCGTAAAATATTTTAAATAATGAACAAACTAACCACAAAATCGAAAACTAACATCTGATACATGACTGTCAATTGTTGAAAACAGAAATTTCGTGCTCTGATTGGTTGTCCGTAAGGAATACTTCCGCAAGAGATGAAACATGACCATCTCTTACGTTACGGATACGTTGTTGCGTTTGCGGAGTAGCATTTATAAATGACAGCATGTTAATCTGAACCTTTATGTTTTTGCGGTACGGTGGGCGTTAGCGGTACGGTTGCGTTACTTAAACTATAAATCAGCCTTAAGCATTGCGAGTGCAACCTGTTAAATGATCAAATCACATTAGTTTACTCACCGGTTTTCAAATTAGCGCATCCACATTGTCACTGGTAAACAAAATTCAGGTACTCAATTAAGTTGAGTACCTGTTATTACCTACAGTGGTGTTATATAAGGGCTAATGTAATCAGTCATTTTCAGTTTATTTAATGTATAAGTTTGAAAATGTCTGTAAAGGACGAAATTTTAGTAACGTTACAAATAAAAGTAGTAAAAACATAGTAAGTTTCATTTCTTATTTTTCATGATTTAACCTCAACTATTTATTGTATCATAGTTAATTCATCAATTTATGAATAAGCTGTCTGAGAATCTCACTTTTTGACTAAAGGACTATCTTCATCTTTCTACTGAAAGCAACTATCTATTGTCCGTGTATGAAAGAGGAGAAACTTTTAGATTGCAAGTGTCAGGGCCGCAATGCAAAATTGAATGAGGTCTTCTGTGGAGGTTATTCTGGAATCTTTTAGTTTTGTCTTAGTTCCAGAGTCTTTTTTTTTCAGTCCCAAATACCTTTTGTTTCATTTCATGTATTTGGAATTTCACTGAGATGAATTTTCCAATAACGTAAAGGTTTTTCATGCCTTATTCTCCTGAAAATTATTTTACTTATTGCCAATTGGACATCTGCATCATTGATATAATTGAACCTCCAGTAATTAAATATTATACTGCTCTACTGCTCAGGATTGTCCAAAAGATTCTTGATTATTATAGAATTTTTCTTGTTCTCTTGGGAGACTGTCGAATTTAGTATGTGATTAGCCAATTATTGAAAATTTGTGAGATCCTTCTGAATTCTATGATAAAATTATCTGTAGCGAATCCTGACTCATTGAATTAATAACTTCATTTTAGTTTTGAAAATACGGACCCTATTTACTGTTTTTTTTTTTCATTTCAGACCAGAATTCAGTCTTGCACGGAAAGTTGTGTTTGCGACAATGAGAAGTGCTAGCATTCCAGATGTGTCTGCTAAGGATATGGATTATGGATAAATTTGATTGGAAATACCTGGGAACACTCGTTGAATGCAGCTTGCGGCAGTCAGTTACATACCCATAAGAATAGAGATTGTTTGGGGTACATTAACAAACAAACGGTAAGATTTCAACATTTTTCGTTCTGTAATTGTACAAAATGCTTTTTCATTACACCATTTTCTAACACGATAATTCAAAGGGAGATTACGAACCAATAATTATTTCTTAGCAACAGTTCTTTGGACTAGTAAAAAATTTTCGAGTTCAGATTAGAATTCTGCATATGAATCATCCTACTGTATATAAAATCACACATAATTGAAATTGAACCATCATCTCTTTGTTTTAACTCGAAATAAAATTGAGTAATTTCTCTGTTTTAAGATGTTTGGTTGTTTCCATGTGTTTGAACTTCATGAGTGTTACATGCTTCAGATTTTATAATGTATCAAGAAAAACAATATCTTTGCTGGTTTCATGTTCATAACCTCTCCTTTCATAAGTACTACTTTTAATTGTAATTAAATTATATCTCATTGTACTATGGAGTTCCTGAAGAAGAGCCAATAAAGTTCAGAAAACATGAACAGAATAGAGTCTCGAAAGCTTGAACAGAAAAAAGAGTTTTCATATTTTTTGTCTCCGACTTCAATATCTGCTTCAATCTTACCCTGTTTCTTAACTTAGCCAGTCAAGCTAACCTCTCCACATCACCTGTTATTATATAATATAAAAATATAGTCTTTTAATATTAAATTTCACAAAACGGATTTGAAGCTTTATATCTTCTATTAATCACCTGCGAGCGCTTTCGACAGCTGGTCGTACTTTCATCTTCTAGGCACTCCTCAAACTGTCGTCTGCCTCTTTATACAGTCAGAACGTCTCAACTCAGGTATTTCACGTAATTTAGGTAAATTTGCCTGTATTTGTACTGCATCAGGTATTATTCTTTGTGTTAGATCTTTTCTAGGAATGTGTATGGTTTTGTTTAATATTTTGAATGTGAGGTCTTGTTGTGTTTTGATTTGTACTTGTTCCTCAATAAGTGATTTATGACTGTTGAATTTATGGATGTTCAGTCATAAATCACTTATCAAGGAACAAGTACAAATCAAAACACAACAGTTTGAGGAGTGCCTAGAAGATGACAGTACGACCAGCTGTCGAAAGCGCTCGCAGGTGATTAATAGAAGATATAAAGCTTCGAATCCATTTTGTGAAATTTAATATTAAAATACTGAAAATAAAGGAAAATTAGTTGCATCATTAAAAAAAATATATAGTTGTATAAAAAAAAGGGTACTTACTAATGTGAGAATTGAATGTCATGTTCAAGACTACAGACTAACAGAAAAAAAAATGAATTTCAGTTGACAATGACAAAAACAATAGAAGTTATTATTTCAATCAAAGCGTAAAATTTTGTTGGGGTATTCTAGTAACACATTGTGTTGTTTTCGCTGGATAGTTTAACTATATAATATGTTATTTAAGCATTTCCATTCTGATTGAATTCTACCTATTTGGTGCTCTATATAATAACTATTTGAACCATATGATCATGTTCCGAAAACCTGAAATTTGTAATAAGTGAAGATTGGTCTACTCTGTCAAATGTTAGGAGGTGATACGAGGTCAAAAAATTATGTATTTATTCTTCAATTTCTATTTTGTTTCCTTCAAAGTCGTTCCCCCCGATATAATACAATTGTGTCATCATTGTTTCCGATCCTTGAAGCAGTTCTGATATATGCACTTTTTGCTATGTACTCGAGTTCTCTCAGAGATTCTGTTTTTACCGCCTTTTTTTGGCGGACCGCACATAAAATAACACTTATTGATAATTTACAAAACTTTATAATAAACATTAGAAAAAAAATATATAAAAAAGTAAAGATTTTACATACAATTTTCAATGCAAAATAAAAACAAACACTGTTTCTTCGATACAAACTGATAAATATCAACCGGAATTAATGAGGTAGGTTCACGTACGCAGCTTTGTAATCGTGCATCACTCAGTCTTGATCGTTGGTCATTTTGATTATTTTAATGTTTGAAAATAGTTCAAGAGTCGAGTGGATGAAGGAGGTAAGTAACAAAATGTTGAAATGGAGAAAAAATCAATTTGAATTTTCAAAAACCGTTTTTGTTTGTACTCGTTTAATGATTTTATCTTTTTGTTGAAACTTTGCCTGTTATTGGGCTATGATGAAACATTTTCTTCAACATTGGTAAAAATTTAGTAACATTTACAAAAAAAAACAAATTTGGAAAAAAAGTGCAGTTACTTACTTACCTCTTTTATCCATTAAGTATTTTTACACGAAACCGATCAGCTCTAATTGGAAAAGGGGGTATTCATAATAAAAGTTTTTTAGATTGACTTTATTAAAAGATTGGAAAAATTACATAGGTAGGTGAATGTCTTTAACTCTAACTGTACTAACTTAAAACTATTGATTAACAATATGCCATATCCTGTGGCAGATAATTAAAAAATGTAATCGCACTGTATACAGTACTTCTTCCATATAGAGATTTTTTATGTATCGGATATAAAAAATCATTCCTAAATCTTGTTCCATACTTATGTGTTTTATGATGCTTTTCAAAGTAGCTTGGTTGATTTACTAAAAATTTTAATGACTCAAAAATGTATATCGCTGGTACTGTTAATAATTTGTTCATTTTGAAGATTCCTCTACATGAGTCTTTGACCTTCATACCAAAAAGTATTCTGATTACCGTTTTTTGGCAGAGAAATACTCTGTTCAGCTCATGACTGGAGACCCAAATAATAATACCAAACCTTATTGCAGAGTAAAAATTAGCGTAGTAGACAGTCATCAGAACAACACTCAAGGTTTTTTTTTTGAGAATTCTCATAGCATATGTAGTTGAAGAGAGTTTTCTGCAGAGATTGTCAATTTGATTTACCCAACTTGAGGTGTCATCGATATATATACCCAAAAACTTCACAGAGGTGTTGCAGGTCATTCTAAAATCATTGAAACTGACGATCAACTTCTCAAAACCGCTCACTTTACTGATATTATTTTGTGTTGACAAAATTTTGAGAGCTGAATTTGCAAAATGGTTGTTAATATTATTAGCCATTTCTCCTGGTTTTTCAGTATCTATCTGATTACAATGCAGTGAACCCGTTTCTTCTTTAATTATCTTCCACATCATTTTGGTTTTGTTGTCTGATTGTGCAATTCTTTTCCTATAGTAATCTTTCTTGGCGTTTTCTAGTAGATTATTATAGTTGATCTTTAGTTCCTTGTAAATTTCTTTGTACTGATGATCAATGTGCGATATTGATTGATAGAAAACTAGTTTGTTTTTCATATGACTAATCTCTGGTGACATGAAATATTTACTTTTAGTCAACTTCTTTTTCTTACATGATTTGGGAAAATAGAGATTGAAATAGAAGTTGAAAGTATTACTGAAGGATGAGAATGCTTCATTTAGGTTTTCTGCGTTGTAAAGATTTGACCAATCCTCGAAAACTAATTTTTTACGAAATTCCAGAATTGATTCCAGATCATAGTATCGTTTCTGAATTCTGGAAGTGAGGTGAGTTTGATTCATTATATAACAGAGCAAGAGCTGCCCAGAATGATCAGAAATACCGGTTTGTATGACTATTCCTTTTTCAAATCCATCAAAATTTGTAATAATATTATCTAAGCATGAACTAGAATGAGAAGTTTTCCTTGTTGGTTCCGAAATAGTTATAGTAGCATTGTAGCTGGCCAGCAGATCTCTGAAATCTCTGCAAGCCTTCGTTTTTTGACATAAAAGATCCACATTGAAATCACCTGCAATAAAATATACACAGTGTTTTTCATATAAAATGTCCATTATATGTTGAAATTTAGATAAAAAAAAATTTATATCACCTAATGGTGATCTATATACACAGACTATGATAAATTTGGTGCCGCCTGCTATTTTGCAAGCTGCGCTGGAGCATTCAAAAGTAAAATCCTCTGAGAGGGCATTAATTTCACCAATGGGACTACCGGAGATCCTCTTCATCACATAAATTGCTGAACCTCCATGTTTGCGTTCCTCTCTGCAATGGCTCGATATAAGATTGAAATCATCAATAGTATAGTGTTTTAGTTTCTCCCATGTTTGCCAGTGCTCTGTTATGCATAGAATGGGGCAATTAGGATTTTCCATGACTTTTTGGAGCATATTCACACTGTTTCCTAAAGACTGTACGTTGTGGTGCATTGGAAAATTTTTCATATCATTTGGATCTTGTTTATTTGATTCTTTTCTAAAAAAGATTCTGCTTGGTTTGTGTTATTTGTTCGAGTTTCCACATTTTCAAGGAGATCTTCCTCTCCTAAAATCGAAGCTTTCAAATCCAATATTTTTTGGCCAGAAATTTGGATCATATAATTCCTCTTTCAAGCCTGGTGCTGCCAGGATTGGTTATTCCTTCTTACATTAAGTGTGTGTAGTTTTTTTGACTTCCACTTCATTTCCAGAATCCTGATTTTTGAAAATATGTGTTTCAATATATTCCTTGACATTTTCTTCCATTATGTTATCAGGAACTTTTGTAACAAATTTTTTTCTGTTCATCATTTACACCTTTAACACTTTCGCTGCGGAATTTTTAAAGCTTGCTGAACCTAGGTGCTAATTTTTTTTTCAATGTTCTTCTTTTATGTTCTTGTTGTAAATGTAAATTCACTATTTAGATCGACATATATCTAGCGCTTGTGAACTTCTCAAGCATGGCACGGATCCGTGTCATGAGCATATAGCAAAATTTTTCTTGCTTTTTGCTGACCGACACGGATCCGTGTCGGTCTTCTATTGTTTTTCCTTCTTGTAGGCGGTAAAAATGCAATCTACATTCCCATAAAAAAAAATCAACGAATTATTGTAAAACACAAATATATTGAACATAAAAACGTCAAACATAAAATACATTCATAAAAAATGCAAAGTAAACATGAAAAATATTTTTTCCCAAAATAAAAAGCATTATTTGACAAGTATATTACAAAACATTTTCCTGGACACAAGCCAGGCGCATCAGGACATTTCTCGCAGTGATATATAGTGCTTTTCCTAATCCTATTTTGCGAGCATACCCTACACCTCTTTCTCTTGGTTTCATTTTTAGTAGAAACTTCAGGAATTTTTTTTGGGTGATGAGAAACAAATGTTGTGTTTTTGAAATCCGGAGTGGCTTTTGTCTTCATTTTCAATAGCTCTTCTATAACCGCCAGCCTGAAATCATACAATGACATTTTTTGCTGTGAAGAATATTTTCCATGCAAATAATATCCATTCAATAGCATTAGCTGAATAATATGTAGAGCTAATTTCCTGTACCACCGAAGCGTCTTTCTTTCAAATGGGTAATACGAGGACATTTGATCCTGTCTATCCACACCTCCCATGAACCTGTTATATTCAAGAACAGGCAAAGGCTTTAGTCGTGCTCTATTTCTTTTATCTGTATGTTCAATCCTTTCATTTTCAAACTCTGTTGATATGTAAAGAACATCCCTCCTGTCTTTCCACTTTCCCACCAATATTTTCTTTGAATATTTGGATATAGTCTCGCCTTTTCCCAGTTTTGCTCTAACAACTTCCTTTGGATTATTTTTTCGATCGGCACGAAGTGTCCCAGTACAATAAGTCTGTTTTTGTAGTAAAGTTTCTGCTAAGTCACAACTGTTGTAAAAGTTGTCCAAGAAAAGGGAATGGCCACAATTCAGTTTACCTTCCATCAGATGCAACACAACATTTGCCGCATGTCCCTTTCCTCCTTTACTATCTAAAACACCAGTGTACACAGCTATGTTTAAAATGATGCCATTTGGTTCCGAAAGCATATAGAGCTTGATTCCATATTTATGTCACTTGTTTTTTATGTATTGCCTGAATAACAAGCGACCCCTCCATAAAACCATGGACTCATCTAGCGAAAGTTGTTTTCCTGGATAGTAAATTGTGGCCATTTTTTTATTGAAAAAATTTATAATGGGTGATACTTTATATAAGCGATCGTTTGTAGTTTCGCCCTCGGTAAGATTTTTTGAGAAATGCAAACATCGCAGAATTAGGAGGAACCTATCACGGCTCATATGACTCGAAAAACATTTAAAATTAAACAGTGGATGCACTTTCCAGTAGTCTTGAATTTTTTTTTAATTTTATCGTGCCTGTGTGCAATACCAGACCCAAAAATGAAAGTAATTCTTCCGTCGATAATGGTTTCCATCAAACAATTCTGGATTTTTCAGATATACCTGGCTGACAAAATACTTCTTCGGCATAAATATTGGTTTGTTCCACTATCAGGTTTAGGAAATCGTCGTCAAGCAAGAAACGAAAATAATCAATTGGTTTGTCACCCGGTAAGGGGACCAGAAGCTCATTTCTTTTCGTAAATGGAAAGTTCCACATCCCATTAGAATTTTCATCCCATAAAAAAGAAATATTATCAGCGTGAGCCACTGCATTATTTAATTCTTGGTTATTGTTCACGTTATTTCTCGTCAAATTTATCAAAGGTACATCATCTTCTGAAATCAAATTAATTGCCTTCAGAGTTCGAGTACAAAAAAACATAATGAATACACTTACCCGAGTCGGATGAGCTAAAACTCTCATCGTCATTGTCGTCGTTAGGAATGAAATCCGACGCGTCGTCAGAATCAAAGTCACTGAAAGATTCATACAATGCTGCCTGAAGCTCATCTTCAGTCAATTTACGAGGGTTTTTAACAGTCAATTTTCTTTTTTTAGACTCCGATGGCCCTGCCTCACTATCCGCCATTTTGTTCTGATATCAGTTGTTACAAAAATTCTATACGGAAACGGCGCAAAAAATACGAATTTCCTATGCATTGGCTATATGCTAACAAACTTACTACTGCTTTCAACCGGTGCTCGCGATACACTGCCAAGATGACTTCACAAACACAGACGACACGGATCCGTGTCACGAGCACGTGACTACAGGTGGGAGGTGACACGGATCCGGGTCATTAGCATTGAAAGTGTTAAAATTGATGTCCCCATCGCTTCTTCCATAATTGATCTTCCTGCGATTACTTTTCCTGATGACCTGTTGAAAACGTTCAGTGTCACATTAATTTCCTTCCTAAAGGTTAATTATAATAATAATAATAATAGAATTTATTCATCAATCAAAGGTTATACAAGGCATTATACATACACATACATAACACTTATCAGACTAGTTAAGAAAGAAAAGAAGGTAATCTACAAATAAGTTGTTAATCGCAAACAAACCAGAAAAATTGTACATACAATAGTCAGTCTTACAATTATGAGATATCACGAATTATAAAAGTCTTCAATATTATAAAATACTTTTTCAAGAAGAAAGTTTTTCAATTGCGATGAGACTCTGGGTTCGATGAGTTTGATATAGACGTGTAACCACTATTGATTTATTTATCAATCAGAACATACATTAAAATATATACAAGTGTTAGATAGCTGCGATACAACATTAATTTCGCAATCGCTATCGTCAAATTCACAGTCAATAAACACACTGCCTTGTCGGCTGACCATGCCAGACTGACTGTCCAAAACAATTCGTCTCTTAACTCCGCGCGCCCCTCCACCGACACTTCACTAACAACCCGTTGGCGGTAAAACTGAATCACTACATCACCCCCCTACTTAAATTAGGTGTACAAGTAACGGCAATTTAAGTACTGGAAGTAGACACAACCTTCTACAAAGCTCCCTTACTCAATTCTCTAAGGTAGCCAAAATGATAATGAAAAGAAAAATAAACACTGACAACTAAATAAAATAGAACTTCTAATTCCTCAACGATAACCACAGTTACTGTAATTTATTAATCTCATTATAGGGTTTCAAATTAATAACATTTTGATTAGAGAGTTCCCTCCCCTGGACATCACCAATGATGTATAAATTTGGGCCTGCCTGCCGGACAACCACAAACGGTCCTTCGAAAGCCCATACAAACTTTTTGATAACACGATCGTTTGCTGAGGACTGTGGGTGCGACCGAACAAGAACCCTATCGCCGACCTTGAAGGAAACAGGTTGAAACTTAGCGCTATGTATATCTGCCCGTTTTTGTGCTTTTGATCGTAACCGTTTAGAGGCCAATACCCAAGCCTGTTCCAAACCCATTGAAGTTTTATCGACCGAAGGAAATTGCACGATTTTCTCAAACGGGTTAGTAGACTCCTTACCGAACTGAAGAAACAGAGCCGTATATCCTGTGCTATCGTTAATAACGTTGTTCAAGCATGTTTCTACCCACGGAAGCAACATGGCCCACATTGTATGTTTCTCAGCGCAATAAGCCCTTAATAAACGACCAATTTCTCGGTTGTATCTTTCCGTCATATTCCCCTGTGGATAATAGACAGAAATCAACTTATGCCGGATTCCAACCTCCTTTAACTTTTTTCCCCACAGCTTGGAAGTAAACTGCGTTCCATCATCGCTCAAAAAACACTGTGGTTTTTGAACTTCTCCAATGTAATTATTCAAAATTTTATTCAAAATGGTTCTAGAAGACGCCCTTTTTAGCGCGTATAACTTGATATATTTACTGAAGGCATCTACTAATACTAGCAAATGTTGTACCCCGCCACGACTCGGTGGAAGAGGCCCCATCAAATCGATACATACTAAGTCGCCTGGTTTTTCTACTATAACAGCATGTCCCGGCAACCACCTGTCGAACATGCTTTTGCATTTTTGGCCAGCAAAAATAATTTCTTAGGCTACTATAAGTTTTCGCATTCCCAAAGTGGCCTATACTCTCGTGTTGTTGTATAATTAAATCTACTATCTGAGCCCGAGGAACACATAACTGAAACCCACTGTATCCTAGACTTCCCTTTCGAAACAATAGTCCTTCATGCATTAAATACCATTTATAAATCTTCTGTTCCTTCACTCCGAGAGCCCTTTTATCGCACTTTGCCTTTTCTAATATTTCAATCTTATTTCTGATCCATTCTTCCCGCATTTGGTCCTCGCGCAAATTAACAAAATGTTTTTCAATCCTAGAATAATCGGTATTCAAACGAGCAAAGAAAATATGTACATGGCCTCCGTCATTGATCGGTTCCGAGATAATATATCCGCTGTAAGGTTATCCACTCCCTTACAATGACGAATTTCAAAGTCGAATTCCTGAATGAATAGAATCCACCTAGTTAAGCGTGCGCTACGGAATTGACTTGTTAACAAAAACTCCAATGATTTGTGATCACTTATTATTACTAGTGACCTTCCCAAAACTAATTGACGCCACTGTTTCACGCGCCCCTCCACCGACACTTCACTAACAACCCGTTGGCGGTAAAACTGAATCACTACACAATTTATTTTTGAATATAATGTCATTCAGATTCACATCTATCAAATCTCTTATTTTATTGAAACACTTGATACCAATATGCTTTGGTGAATTTTCACAGACTGATAACTTTGAATAGGGTTGTCGAAGTTTTTCTTTATTCCTAGTATTATACATATGAGTGTCTTCATTCCTCATTAGTTCTTTTTGGTTACGTTTTATGTACATAATCAGTTCAAGAATATATAAACATGGAAGGGTTAGTATTTGGAGATTCTTGAATAAAGATTTACATGTTGTGGTTGGATGAGCATGACAAATCGTTCTTATTATCCTTTCAAAGTGACAAGACGACCCCCAGAAGATCACACCATATTGTAGAGTAGACTGTACCATCCCAAAATAACATAGTCTCAAGATGTCTGCTGATACAGTATCTCGCAGATTTTTTATCATATAGCATGTAATGCTTAGTTTCGAACATACAGTACTTATGTGTGCTTCCCATGTTAGCTTACTATCCAAAGTAACACCTAAAAACTTGATGGTTTCCATGGATTGTATAGATTTACCAGATAAGGTTGAGTATAGGTCATAATTTGGATTCATGTTTTTTGGCAAGAACCGGACATAATTGATTTTTTTTTATTCAGGCTAAGGCCTATCTCAAAGCTATACCTTTCTATTTCATTAGATGCTTTGTTACTTAAATTTGTTAATTGATCAATGTTATTGTGTGACATCAGAATATTAGTGTCATCGGCATATAATATCATTTGATTTGCGAATTTACAGGTGTCTTCAATGTCACTCAGAAAAGCTACAAACAATAGTGGTCCTAGGATTGAACCCTGTGGAACCCCTGAATTTATTACTCTTGAATCTGACTTCACACCATTCACAACTGTCGTCTGGGTTCTGTTTGTTAAGTATGATGTTACCCATTGAAGCGGAACACCCCTGACTCCTAACCCTTCCAATTTCATGATTAACAAATGATGATCAATGGTATTGAAAGCCCGACTGAAGTCATAGAACAGTCCTAGAACATTATTTCTATCATTCATTGCACTGTAGATAAACTCTAGGCAATCAGAAATTGCCGAGCTGGTTGATTTGTGCTTACGGAAACCATTCTGATTTGCTGGGATGAGCTCAAAATATTCCAAGTACTTGGTCAATCTATCACAATAGGATGCTTCGAATAGTTTAGCGATTTGACTCAGAGCCCTTATTTTTAAATACAGGTATACATTTTGATTCCTTAACATCTGGAAATGTTCCAGATGTGAAAGATTCATTTATTAAATATGATATGATATCTGCTACAAGAGTACAGACAGATTTGAGAATTTTCCCATTTATGTCATCTATGCCAGCAGACTGTTTAGCTGTTGTCTTATTTATAATGGATGTTACTTCTATGGGTGTCACTGGTGTTAGAAAAAAACTTTTGTGGAATCTGTTGATTTTTTTATCACCATTATTGGATTTGTTGAAATTGTGAGAAGGGTCTATAAAAAAGTCATTGATAAAGTTACTTTTTATCATTGGATCAGTAATTGTCTGTTCTTCATTATCAACAATATTGACCTTATTTATCTGCTTGCTACAATTTTCCTCATTAATAATTTTCCAGCTCTCTCTCATGATATTAGGTGAATTGAAAAGTCTGTCATCATTTTTTTGTTTTTTGAAATGTTTTACTCGGCATTTATACTCTTTTTTAAACTGAATATATGCTGCAATGTAGTTCTTGTCTTGTGTTTGGTTTTTTACCCTTTCAATTTCACAAAGTTGAGCATGCATTTCCTTGATTTCAGGGGAATACCATTTTTTTGTGTTATTTTTCAATTTAGTTTTAGTTACGGGAAATGAAATGTTATAGTAGTAAATGAATGTTTTATAGAATATGGAAAACTTATCTTGAAAAGTATTAGCTGAGTATATTTCATTCCAGTTTTCAGTGGATATATGTTGTTGAAATGTGCTAATATTAGAGTCATTGAATATTCTTTCATAGATAGACTCTGTTTTGATTTCCTCATTCACTGCAATATTAAGAGTACAAAGCTGATATGTATGATCGGATAAAAAAGAGTGTAACACCCGTACATGACTTATTTCTGTATTCGAGAAGATATTGTCAATGCAAGTTGCAGAATGGCTAGTTATCCTTCTAGGCTCATTGATGTAATATTTTATGTTATACTCTTGTAGCAGATTCATCAATAACATTTTATTCACACTGTATTCGAGAAAGTTAATATTTATGTCACCACAGATAATAAAAGTATCCTCTTTGTTATATATTTCATAGAGTAATTGTTCTATCTTGGTAATGAAGGTACCAAATTCACTATCTGGAGTTCTGTATATGCTAATAATATATATGAGATTATTTCTATTTAGAAATTTGATATGTGTTAAACACGTTTCAAAGCTCTTCTCTACACTACCTTTATAAGTGATTGGTTCAAGGTTTACTTCTTCATTAGCAAATATACATACTCCCCCTCTTCGATGTTGTGTCCTAGCAAAATATGAGATGAGTTTGTAGTTTTTAATCACAGTTGTCTTCAGTTCATCTTCTGTGAGCCAGTGTTCATCGATACAAGCGCTTTTCACATTATGTGTTGTCAGTAGTACGTTAAGGTCATCACATTTTCCTGAAAGTCCCTGTATGTTGAAATGAATCATATTGAATGCATCATCACAGTTCAGTGGTGGTTGGGGGTATGATGATCTTGTTGTTGTATTTCTAAAAAAGACCTCGGTTGGTTTGTCTGTGCCTCCTCTTCTTTTGGTTGCCCATCTAGAAAGTGTTGCCCATCTTGAAATTGAATCTACTATAAATTATATTTCTGGGCCAAAAGTCAGGTGCGTAGATAAGTTCTTTTAGATGAGGATCTACTCCAATCATAAAAGACTGGTTATCCTTCCGTATGTTTTTTGTTTCTAGTTTTTTGACGTGCACATTTTCTGTCTTCGTTTTATCTTTAATATATTTCTCTATGTTATCCTCCTTAATGGTGTCTGGTACCCGTGATACAAATAGCCATATCTTTTTGCTTTTATTTTCGTGTTTCCCATAAAAATGTTCATTTCCATTACCACTTCCAATGTTATGTCCTCTTCTCCTTCTTGTTACTACTTGGTGATCATCCTGTGTTTCTTCATCATTTTTTGTCAACATTATGATTTCGTTCATTTTTTGTTCTGTTTGAATTTGTAGTATTTTTGGTGCAATCTGATTCACTTTGGAGAAATGAATCACCCTGTAATTGGACATTCTCCGATTTCTGGCTGTTTATTACCTTTGACTCATTTATAAGGTTTTGCTTGGTATGTTTGGTTTTTTCAGCCTCAACTTTTTCTGATAGGCCTTTTTTTGTGCTATTTGCCTGCCGTTTTTTTGTTCAGATTGAGTTTTGTGAGGATAATTATAGCTATATTGTGACAAAATATTTTCTAGGAATGCGATTTTGTCATTCAATAATGAGATAACTATCTCTTTGTCCTTAATAATTGTTTCCTTATTCTGGATTACGTCTCTCAGAAGTTTATTTTCTTCTTTTAGGAATATTTCCTCAGTGTAGACTAGGTCACTTTGCTTTCTTTCTTTACCCTGGTTTTGATTTCCCACCACATGCTTACAATCACTTTTTTTAGACTCATTAGCCTGCCTGAGACATGCAGGATGAAAAGTGTCTTCACATTTGATACACAATGCTTTGTTCACAACTTTTTTCTGACAATGTTTACATATAAATTCATTGTTTTCTTTAGAGTTTAATGATAGTGGACTTGCACCTGCCGCCATTTTATATACATGATATTGGACATGATACTCCTTTGGGCCTTTTCAAGATGAATAGTTTCGTGTAATCTGTTCTTGGGTCTCGTTTCATAATTAGTGCCACCCTGTATGATGCTGGGTTGGGTTTCAATGTTAGTGCTATCCTGTATCTTGTTTGCAATTTATGAACTTTTTTCCAGAGTTTCTTCTTTACCTGCAAAAACAGATTTTTTGTGCTCCTGACTTGTTGAAAGACATGGCTATTTATTGATGAATGTCTTTCTTCTAAAAATGTTATTTTCTGAATTATTTTTTCTTTGTCGGCAATAATGATGTCTTTGTCTGTCAGAATTTGCCTGAGTAATTTGTTTTCTTGTCTCAAGTATTCTTCCTCGGATGTCCTCAGTTTGCATGTCATGTACATGCTTGCATTCTGATTTTTTTTATCGCTAGACTGCTCTAGACATTTCGGATGAAAATATTCACTGCATTTTGTACACTTCACTTTATTCACCACTTTTTTCGAACAATGTTTACATGTAAAATTTTCATTTTCTTTGGGAGCAATTGTATGATTGTTTGCTCTACCCGCCATCTTGGTATATTTACCAGCTGACCTTACTGTTTTTACTCAACACAGAATTATATGAATAGTACTTACACTTAATGATTTATTCACTTAATATTACTTTTTATATATATATATATGTTACTATGTGATGTTCTGTAGCATTAATATTTTATTATAGCTAGCAGTTGAGTTTTATTTCAAATGATAAATAATATTTGTATATTATCTTTTAACTTTGTACTCAGTACAGAGTGCATCTGCTCTCTTTTTAACCTGTCATAAATGTATTGTACGCATACGTGATTAAATAAATTCTGTATGTCTGTCTATCTGTCTGTCATCCGCAGCTTTTGTTATTTTGTTTGCTTTTCTGACATGCTGTTATGGTTTAAACAGTTGAAAGTTGAAAAAATTTGTTGGTTAACATAATTTTGAATCTTTGGTTGAACAAGTCACCTGCAAGTGAGTAACTCGTCACAAAAAATTGTTTCGGTTTATTATGCACCATTTTATTATGAGTAATTTTATAACAATATATTGATGGGAGGAAGTCGATAAAATAAAATCAATTTTAGAAAAGCTTGGCGGGCCGCTTGTTGCTCATTACTGCGATACAGCATTTACGCAGGTTAATACATTCATATGTGTTTATAAATTGATGAGTTAAAATTCCTTGTGAACAAAATACACCTACAAATATTCACAAACATACTTGACATATATAAAATAAAATACAATTATACACATATATACCCACCGATCTAAGATGTGTTAGCGGGAATCTCATGAGTAAGATCAGTTTGTTTCATTCAACAAATTAAGAGCTGCGGGAAAAAATGAAACTGCGAAACTCTGAAGTGGAGTAAAAACAGTAAGTTGGTAAAAAATGTTTCATTCTACTCTTGAACAGATTCTGGTGAAAATCTTTGAAGTAATCTGGAAGTTTGTTGCAAATGTCAAGGTCAAGCGAATTTTTCCTTCCTTATATCATTGACGTCTAAAGATTTCCAGATCTTGTTGGATAATTATGGTGGTCTGAATTTTTGGTTAATGAATCTTGTTATCTTGTTATGAATTTCTATTAAGGAATCATAAATGTGAACCCATAGAACAGTCATAATTTCTAGTTTTGCACGAATTCCGCATATCCGCTCTTGTTAAAATACTTATGGCTTTATTTTTGTAGAATACAGCTTTAGCGGAATGGGACGATGCCCCCTATAAAATTATCAAATAGCATATATGCGAATGAAACGGTGAAAAATGAGCAATTTAGCTGTGAAGCTTAATATTTGTTCCAGTTTTCGAAGCATGAAGATTATACTTGATCATTTTTTACATAAATAATGTATGTGAGTGACCCAAGACAAAATGATTTCACTGATAAACCCTGTGCGACTTCTGTATGTGAAGAGATGATTATAGATTGTGTCTTGGCTTGATTCAGATTTTATTCGCTCTAAACCATTTGTTAGCCTGCAAAATTTGAACTTTCTTGGATAGACCTCGTACATGTTGTTTTCATATGGCTTTAGATTTGAATAAACTTCAATATCCACAATGAATACAAAGACAAGTTTTAGGGTGTCAAAATAAAGGTTTATACAAGTTTATAGCTGACTATCTTCAATTCTAGGATATTTGCCCTATTTTGACTAATATGACTGGATTATTTTATTAAATGTAAGATCTACTTAGAGTTATTGTAAAAAAATTGTGATTGTTTTCACCTATTTTACATATTGTATATTTTACTTAATTTTGATGGTGCCATGTGTATACTACGAAATGAACTTGCAACATTCATGTTCTCTCTCGCATTTGCTATTTGATTCCAATTTGGATTTGATCGAAATGACAAAGTTTTCAAAAAAAAAATACAGGAAATCTTGCAATACTTGATTCAATCAAATGAATTAATTTTCTTCCAAAAGATTTGAAAACATTGATTATTGAAAATCAAAATGAAATAATAAAATTATTCTGAAAACGCATAATTCATCAGTTATTGGCCTAACTTATGGCCAACAAATCCTTGATAGACTGGTCTTTAATATTATACCAATTGTATTGAATGATATTTTTCTTGTTGGTGTTTTTGAAATCGATAGTGGTGTTTTTGGAATATTGATTTCTTTTAATACTCTTGACAACCATTAAAAATGTTACATTTAATGACAGTTGTAACAAACTAACCTCTTCTATGAAGGGATTTAATACTCTGAAGCAATTTCAGAACAACTTGAAAAACTATCTCATCGGAAAAGCATTTTACTCGGTAGAAGAATTTATTGAATCAGTACCCAGGCATTTATGACTACAGGCTCTTATTTTTTAGCTTCTCAATTTTAATATTTAACGTTTTTGTAATCATCGTGTTCAATTGTATTTTACCGGTATCTGATCATTGTATAGTCATAATCTGTACTCTACAGACTTGACTTGCCTTCATAATGGGAAATGTTCCTCAATTTGGGTTATTACAGCAAATGCAAGTTTGAACAAAATAAAGTTGAGTTTAATTCATGAGCTTTTCAAATTCACTTGGAAAAGTATTCAAATTGATGTTTCAAATGTTGGGTTTTAATTTTTAAAGGGATTTGTTTCTAATTGGCAACTATTAGCAACAGCGCCTACATCAAGTTGAAAAATTTATACATACCTAGATATTCTACTTTAAAAAAGGAAAATTATCTTTATAAATCAACAATTAAGGCAAAATATAAATTATAGTTCAATACCAACTTCACAAGCCACATTAACAGTTGTTTTGCTATTTATTTATATAGAGGAAGATAGGTTAGGTGCACAAAATGTCATATGTCACAGAATGTCTCGGAACTCGGAACATAAGTAAACAGAACAGCACGCCTTTGAAATATGTCATCTTTGTTTGTCTCATACAGGTAACAGATTCATTGTCCTTTATTAGCTATAACCGATGTTGCCAAATGGTGAAATAGGAACGAATCCTTTAAATGTTGAATGCATTATTTCATTCCTCTTTTTTTAAGTATTTAAATAATTTTTTGAAGAAAAAGGTTGAAATGATAACTTTAAAATGCGTTGTTTTAGAGCTCTTTTATGAATATTATTTGATTTTCGTCAGGAGGAACATTCCCCATTGTATGACATCAAAGGCTCATCTTTCCCGAAGCATCGATACATTCAGGAGGGTGCGCCACCAATACCAACCAACGACCACTCCCCACACCGCGGGGTAAGTGATCTTTGGGACCGAGAATCATGTGCCCTAAGTCAAGGGGCACATGCTTTAGTGCGGCAAGATGGTATGATCTTGAAATTCGTCAGCAGAGAGGGCATCATTGCACTATCGACTCCAATAATCAGAACAAACATCTCAATTTGTGGAGTTCGAAGAGAAAATCTCGTGCTCGAGATGAACTACATTAGGCTTATTACCTTGCATGAACCTGTGGGTAGGTAACAAATATTTTCAATGAATTTGGACTTTGCGTTCTTACAAAGGATTCAATATCCCCCGGAGCGTAGGGCAACACCGGTGTCTCGTCAATACCGTAAGAGTGCCGTAGATGGTAATATAGCCCTCTTAGGGCCGCGTTATGTCGATGAATATACGCCGAGACCGCATATGCTGGACATGCTGATAGCAAGTGCATTAAGGTCTCAGACGCCTCGCGACAGGACCTGCACCTTGTGTCAGGAATCTCTATCTCTATACCCATAACGCGACCGCGGTAGACTAAGGTGTTAAATACACCATCCTGTCAGTCCATGATGAACCTTCAATTTTCCACTTCAGCCCAGGTGCTTTGATAAACCTCAGTTTTCAATTTTGAAGGGATAACCCATGTATTTGCTTATTCTTGAGTAGCTTCAATTGAGGCTTCGCTCTGTCAGTGGTAATGATGTACTCTTATTTGTCAATTACTTTTGAACAAACGTATACCAGTTTCAAAATAGCTAGATTGATACTGGCATTCATTTTGATCAATTTAGTGAATCTATTTTCCCATACTTATTTGAGATATGATGTGATGCGTCACAATAATAATTTATAATTTCCACAGAAAATTATTGAACATAGTAGTGAAAATAATAGTAGCATGTATGTTTAGTTTAACTGTATTGACTGAAATTGGCGTCTAAGGCCTTATATATTTTTTTCAGAGTCCTGCTCTATGAAAAAGACAGCTGAAACGCTACCAAAGCCATCTTAAGTGCAAGAGTCAACCTGGAAAGCTGAAAAGAAAAAAAATGAAGTTTGTGAAATATTGTGGAATAGTATAGTGTCTTCTCAATTTATCATCAAATAATTTTGGTTGAATGATCTTTCATCAGTTGATATTATGTAATATACATGCATTTTCAATCATGTTTCATAAAAACCATAACCATAAAAACAACAAAAACCAAACAGGGCTTAAATTAGCTTTTAATGTTTTCATTCACAAAATTATTTCAATACATTATGTTCACATTTTGAAGGAGGTAATATAGCTGGGAAGTGTTTTGATTTTCATTTCACCAGCTCAGCATTGGAGAAAAACACTTTCTCACAGGTGTATTGGAGGAAACAGGAAATTTGTTTTATTGTTACAGGAATATTGTTTTATTGTTGTAGTTTATTCTCTTTCAGGAAAACCATACATACACAGGAAATTTGTTTTATTGTTACAGGAATATTGTTTTATTGTTGTAGTTTATTCTCTTTCAGGAAAACCATACACTTGAACAAATTTTGTCATAATGGTGCTTTCTTTTTTGAATGTTTATAAAGCATACTTGAGGAAACAGTAAGTGATGTCACTTGTCCTGCTTTCAGAGTTGATTTTCATTATCTCTTGGTGATGGCAAATTTTCGAAAATGAGTTGCATGTAGTTGAATACTCCAACATTGCAGAAGTTTTTCTATGAATAACTACTCCAAGGGGGACAATATATGGAAGTCTGAGCTTCAATTGTTTGTTGAAGTGGGATTTCAATTATTTCTTACTTCAGTATCTTCTTCAAAATTTACTATGTAGTTAGGACTGGATGTCAATGTCAAGCTTAGTCACCTCGCCGGAGATGTTGCTCTCTGTCGGGGAAATTATCAAGGTATTGGAAGTTTTGAAATCGATTTATAATTGTTCCTCTTTGGTGCGATCTTCGAAATAGTTCGGTTACAGGAAAAAAATCTGATGGATGAAATTCTTTCATTATTTTTTTAATGCATTGGTTGCATTATTTTCTTGCTGTATGTTCTGTTGTTTTGATTCACAAAAAGTTTTGCTTGCATGACTTCTTTATATTCCCAGAATTTTGGTTAAAGGGGCTTTCTTTCTTTCTTGAATGTTTATGCAGAGTTGATTTTCATCATCTCTTGAACCTCACTTTGCAGTTACTTTGGATTATATTCAGTAATCTCTAATTAATCCCTGAAGCTATTCTATTAATAGTTGAGCAATTTATGTTCCTGACATAGTTTGGAGATGAAAATGTTCATATTTTTTACAATCAAATAATTTTGGTTGAATTATCTTTTATTACTTGTTATTATGTAATTTAGATGCATTTTCAACCATGTTACAGAAAAACCATAACCAGTTTATGTGAATATCCTTACCTGATTACGATAACGACCCTTATGTTGATGTTTATAAAGATGTAGCGGATATGGTAAATTTTTTTTACAATGGAATAATTTTGGTTAAATGATCTTTTATTAGTTGATATTATGTATTAAACATACAAACATCCATTTTCAACCCTGTTCAATAGAAACCAAAACAACAAAAATGACAAAAACCGATCAAGGCTAAGATTAACTGATGTTTTTATTCACACATTTTTTTTCTCTATATTTTATGTTCACATTTTGAAGAAGGTAATATAGCTGGAAAGTGTTTTGATTTTCATTTTACCAGCTCAGCATTTGAAAAAAATACTTTCTTACAGGTGTATTGGAGGAAACAGGAATATGTCTTTTATTGTTACAGGAATATTGTTTTATTGTTTTTTTTCTGTTTCAGGAAAACTTTCTTGTTGAACAATTTTGGTCAATGGTGCTTTCTTTTTTGAATGTTTATGCAGAGTTGATTTTCATTACCTCTTGATCATAGCAAATTTTCAAAAATGAGTTACCCGTAGTTTAATTCTCCGACATTTTTTAAGTTACTTCAGTATCTCCTCTAATATTTATCATGTAGTTAGGACTAGATGTCAGAAATTATTTTTAATATTTCATGTTCACATTTTTACGAAGGTAATATAGCTGGGAAGCGTTTTGATTTTCATTACCGGTCCAACTTTGGAGGAAAATTTGTTCTTGCAGTTGTATTCGAGGAAACAGGAATATTTGTTTTATTTAGACAGGAATACTGTTTCACTGTTACTGTTTTTTATTCTTTTTCAGGAAAACATCAAACTTGAACAATGTTGGTCAATTGTGCTTTCTATCTTGAATATTTATGCAGAGTTGATTTTCATTCTATTTTGATTATAGGAAATTTTCGAAAATGAGTTGCATTGTTATATAAGTTTTTCTATGAGAAAATATATTTGGAATTCAGCTTCAATTATTTTGTTTAACTGGGATTCATACTTCGTTACTCAATTTCTACTCCAATATCTACCATGTATCAATTGTATCAATGCAAATCTGTATATTGGCCATCTGTTTTTCCAATTCATCAGGATTAGATGAATACACTCCCATTTTATAATTTGCCGCCTCTTCTTATCGACGGTCTCAAATCAATAACTCGTATGTCTTAACCCATTAAGGCCCAGAACTATTTTTTTCCAAAATTGGTTATTCTGATAACTTTTTCAGTTCAAGGAACGTCAGAAATGACTCAGAAAAATACTTTAAAAAATTCTATCTTTTTGGTTTTTGAGTTTTGAGGTGGGTCGTTGATGACCCCTTGGGACTTAGGAGTGCAATAAATGTACACTTCAGATATAAGGTGGTTTATTGACTTTATATTATTTGAAATTAACTATGATACGTTTGAAAGCATTTATCATGTAGCGGAACTTTACAAGCATCACAAGACTTGTTGGTCTTATTTTTGCATACCATACATCGGAGTCTTCTTTGTCCAGTTAAGATTATGTGTCGTCCGCTTGCAATTTTTGGGTTGTTTGCCCTCTTTGGTCCTGGACATGTGCTTCGTTTTTCGTATTTCAGTAAGAGTGCTTGTGTAACTGTACGACAGAAAGTAAGATTGTCTTCACTGTATCCATACTCACGCGCTAAAAGCCATGCATTTGTGACACATACATCGAACATTCAAAAAATTAGCTGAATGTACCACTTTTTGCCTCTAAATACAATTCGGTAATTTGAGACGTGATTATCCAGCTGATCCACTCCCCCCATGAAAGTATTATACCTATTTACAACGTAAGTCTGTGATATGTTGACTTTAGATCTTTCTTTTGCCGAATATCTTTTACATTTGGCCACTGGTTCTAACCCATACTCATTAGACATAAGTGTGACAATATTGTTATCCTTCCAGCGAACACCAACCACATTATTATGGTTATCAAGTGCAGAACACATGGAGCCTCTATCAAGCTTCTTCATTGTGGCAGTTTCTATCAGTTTGCATTTGCCAGTTCTGTTTTCTCTAGTGGTACCTGTTGCTCCTATACCTTTTTGACCCAACAATGTGATAAGTTTTGCAAAAGTGAAAAAATTGACAAAATAAAGGGAGAAGTTTTGAGATTTTTTCAGTATTTCTGCAAAATGAAATACTACTAATACTCCCAGTCCCATATCTTTGTCGATATCCATGTTCTTATCTTTGCCTTGATACACTTGAAACTGTACACAGTATCCTTACTTTAGTACTGCAACCCATGCCTTATATCCAAAACGGATAGGTTTACCTCTTATGTATTGTTTACATCCATGCCTTCCATAGTAAGGAATCATGGATTCATCGATGGATATGTTGCTTTCAACAGGTGCATATCGCAAAAAGTTATTATTTAGTGCATCAGTAAGATATCTTACTTTGGCAAACTTATCGTTTTGAGGCAAGTTATCGTTATCTGCTGCATGAAAATTAGAAGATATTTCAAAAAAACGATTTCTGCGCATAGACTTGGCCACCAGAGGATTACGAACATCTTCGTTTGTTTCCCAATACATTGTTCTTCGTGGTAATAGAGCATATCCACTCAAAAGGAGAATTCCTATGTAGGTGTACATATCGCCAACATCCAACTGAAATCCTGCTTTATTTCTTTTCGCAGCATACAAGCATGAAAATCTTACTAAATTTTCAATAATTTCTGGGGTCAAAAATAGTTCAAAAAAATCTAAAGGATCACTCTCCCTGGAAACAGTTAGGGGCTGACAAAATTTAATATCAGTATTGGTTTCATTTTTCTGGAAATTACCTGGTGCTTGCGATTTGAAATCTGCAATTTTTGGCAATGTTTGTGAAAATATGAAGTTTCCAATATTGTAATAAATGACCGTCGGGTCTGAATTGGCGATCCCTATATAAGTACTACTATGAATATATAATAATCATCTCAGTGTTTACTCGCACCAGAAAAATTCACCCCCCTGTATATGGGATCGTTCAGCCAAAGGTATTTATTTTCTTAATTTAGTTTGGTAGCGTGAGAGTTGCTGCCACCAGATCAGAAAAAGTTTGAAATCCGTCCTGATCACACGGATTGAGAATTAGTAGGCAACTTGGTCAACAGTTGACTTTTTCCTACCTTCTAATCTTCGTGGAGGAATGGCTTGGTTATGCCACCAATTATATCCTCAGAGACTGGATTCGGCCACGGCTTAAATGCGTGGTCTTCTAGGGGTTTGAGGGAATGAAATAATATTAGCAAAGTTTTCACAAACCAACTTTATTGATGAGTAAAGTTGGCAGAATAATCGGATTAACAATAGAAAAAAATTAAATGAACAAAAATTAATACTGAACGTTATTTACACTATATAAAAGAAAAAGAAATTAATAATTATAACCATGAGCAAACTATGGGTAAACTACTAAAACAAACTGACAGGAGTATTCCTTTGAAAATTGAGGTAACTTCACTCAGGGCATAGATATGCCTTGCCTGAATTCTACTAGCTATGCTATAAAACCAACTAAAATACAACTCTGAGAAGTTCTCAAGAGACCCACTTAATCGCTCCTCTCTGTATAACGTAGGAAATTACTATGACCTATAATAACCTAATAAAATGAAAAGGGAACCCGATTCGTAGCTATATTATTATGGTAAATGTTCATTAATACTCTAGGTGCCAAGTCGAAAATATAATCCACATACGCATGCAATAACATCTACACTATATATCAGAATTGTTTAAAATACGCTCACCAAAATTATCGTAGACGGACTCCCCTGAAAACTCCAACAAAAGCCACTATTTCCCCAAATACTCTTACCAGGAACTCGAAAAAAATCTCTAAATCACTAAATTGAATAAACCCGCGAGTACTACCATAACCCAATTAGTGTCACTTCTCTAAACAGTGACTTGAAATATTTCAATATTTCAATTCACTCAAAATTTCCTCTAGAATTTCCAGCTACCGTAGGAAATTCAACTGGATTCACCAAATCTCCGCGCACCCAGTGGGGGGCCTTAGCATAACTTTTAGGTGGTGCGAGATTTTATGGTAGCGCCCCTCCTCTGATAACTTATTTAAATTTTTAAGTGTATTTTGTTGGATGGGAAATAAATAATAAAAGAAAAAAGTATTTTTGTTAATGTTTTATTTAATTAAAATGGCGGCGGCGGGGTTAAATTTAAATTATTCTGATTTAATAAAAATACTAGATTAATACTTTTCTTGCTTTTGCGCTTGCGAATTTTTTTATTAGATCGGAACAATTTAACTCCTGAGCAATATCATTTTCAATTGATAATATTGCAAGATCTGATAGTCTTTCTTTGGACATAGTGGAACGTAAGTACGTTTTAATTAGTTTTAACTTACTGAAGCTGCGTTCTCCTTTAGCGACAGTTACAGGGATGGTCAGCAAAATCCGAAGCGCTGTCCACACATTCGGAAAAATATCCTGCCAATCATTTTGTTTAATAAGTTGAAGAACTTTTAGTGGCTCTGCTGCTTCAAGGTTTTTTAATAATGGGTTTAGGCTCAAAAGTTCTTCAACCAATTCGCGACTAGTGATGTCACATTTTTCCCCATCGGTTAAAATGATTTGCAAATCTGCACAAGCTTTTTCTAATAATGACTTATCAGAAATTAATTTGATATTGTACAAAAAAGACCATGTATCATTAAATTTGGATAATTGTCCAAACCGAGTCACCAGTGCATTTTCGATAGTATCTATCATAGGGTAAAAGACTTATTTTTAAATAGTTCTTCGGGATTTGTTGGTGTTTCATCTGTAGCTTCATACCCAAATAATCGCTTTTTTCTTCGGGGTCGGACTGGTTTAAATGTAGGATCTATCCCAGCCTCAGATGCTATTTCCTTAGCTGTTATTTGTGCAGTCGAATACGTCCGGTACTGCTTCACAAATTCAGAACAGTTTTTCAATAATTGCGATGCGTTTGATAAATCCATAGTTTCAGACTGCATAGCTTTACTGACAATGTTAACTTGAAATAGGATGTCGTACCAAGCCACCATTGTAACTATAAATTCAAATTGCTCCATATTCTGAATCAGTGATAAAGCCTCTGATGCAGTAACTGAGTCATTCGTTTCTTCGTGAAGATCCAAAAGAGCATCACGAACTGAAGAGTAATTATAGCGAACAGAAGCAAGGCTAGAAACTCTACTTTCCCAGCGAGTTTCGCAAACTTTTTTCAATGATAGTCCTTCTATGTGTTTGGATATGACATCCCACCTCTTTGTTGACCCAGAAAATATTACAAACAGTCTTTGAAGAAATCCAAATAAAGAAACAGATTTAACGGATGATTTAGCCGCATCTGCTATCACTAAATTCAAGCTATGACAGCCACAAGGGTTAAAAAGTGCTCGAGGAAATTGGTTCAGAATTCTGGTCTGGACACCTTTGTTTATGCCTACCATATTGGAACTATTGTCATATCCTTGACCTCGACAATCGTTCATATCCAAATCAACTTCCTTCACAATTTCATCAAGAAAAAGGCCAGTGAGCCCTTCTCCTGAAGAGTCACTTACCGGCTTGTAAGCAACGAAACACTCTCGTACTTTGACTTCTTCTCCATTCGTGTCAACAAAACGGAAAGTTAATGATAATTGTTCAACGTGGCTTATATCAGGAGTGCAGTCTAGTATGATGGAGAAGTACTTAGATGACTTAATCATAGTCAATATTTTATTTCGAACTTCACTTCCAGGTAACCCAATTAACTCGTTTTGAATTCGTTTGCTAAAATAGTGGACATTAGTTTCCTTATTAACAATGCGGCGAAGGTGTTCCATCATCACAGGATCAAATTTTCCTAGAAGTTGCACCAAACCCAGGAAGTTACCATTATTATAAGTGTATAAAGTTTCAGATCCAGAGCTTCCTCTGAACGACAAATTATTGCCTGCCAAAAAGAATACTATGGACATCATTCGTTCGAGGATAGCGACCCACTTTGATTTCTCGTCTTCAATCTGTTTTTGCAACTGTTTGTCTATTCCACTCAAGTTCTTCAATCTAATCGATGCTTCTATCCAATTGTTCATAGCACGTCGGTGATCTGAAGATGCTTCGTGACTTTTAAGACGTGTTGATAAGTGCCTCCAGTCATCAAATCCATCTTTTCCCAAATTAGAATGTACACTTCGATTAAATATACTGCAGCAAAAACAATATACCTTGTCAGCAGATTTTGAGTATACAAGCCATCTTCTTTTAAAAATTTCTCCATTTGGCATTACTCTTTGAAAATGTATATTTGAAAAATGACGCCCATCACATTTTCTAGGGTACTTTTCATTACTTATTTCATTATTTACAGGTCCTCTAATGATTATTTCATCTTGTGTTGAAGAATCAATAAGTGGCGGCCACTTTGAAATATCATCCCAATAATTATCTTGCAAGCATGGTGATGATTGTACAATATCTTTACAATATTTTGATCTGCAGATGAGGTTCCAGAAGTAGCAATGTCTTGCGTGTTTTGCTCTTCATGTTCATAAGCTTCGCGTGCAGAACATTTGTCTTCGTCTTCTTCTGTCTGTTGAATTAGTTTTGATGACGACGATGTTTCAGTTGACTTCTCAAGTTTCAACAATTTTGCAAGTGATTTTGCACCTTTCTCAATTTCCTCTTGTTTTTTCTTTTTTCTTTTTAGGTTCTGTGCGCCTGATAGTTTTTTTGGTGGCGGCATGTTTATTTTCTGTAAGAGATACATATATATTATGTAAATAAATGAGGTCTACTAAGTTACTTGAGGGCAAATTTTGAACTAAACAAAGGATACATCATATATAATTACTTAATGTACAAACCCACCCTCATACAAATAAAAAAGATACCTACCTATATGTAAAATATATAATGAAATAATCAAATTTATATCTTAATACTTTAGGATAGTTAAAGTATGATATATCGGGCTAATATAAAATCTATCTCTAACATGCATAATCTTGTTTGAAGGTGATTGACAATGTTTCGTGATGAATTTCACTAGTTCGGACTTCCATTGTCTATTATATAAAATGATTTGAAATCCCTGAAACAAGTAAAAAAGCCAGTCATCACCCGAAGACGATTGTAGATACCAACAATTGAAACGTCATGAACTAACGTGACTTGGAATCTCTACACTTTTTTATTTTTATTATTTTCTTTTTTGCATTCCTTTAATTTTTATTTATTCAATTATTATATTTTTACTTGTAGGATATTTTACTATCATTTCATTTCAGGTTTATTGTTGCTCAATATAATTGTTATTTTCAACTATTCTTTTTTAATTATTCTTTTTTACTTGTTTCAGGGATTTCAAATCATTTTATATAATAGACAATGGAAGTCCGAACTAGTGAAATGCATAATCTTACTTACCTAAATGAACTGTATCTGCAACAGAGGCAATAGTTGTTTGAAGTTTAATCAATAGATCACAAGACACAAGTAAGAAGTAATTAAATACACACGTGCGCGAACAAATAGTTTTTGCGAGTGACTGATGGATGATTATGAAGAAAACGCGATCAGTGGTCGAGCGTTTTCGGCGCCCCACACATTACGGCGCCTAGTGCGGTCGCACCGCCCTAGGACCGCCGCTGCGCGCACCACTGACTTCAATCTTTTCAAAAAACCTGACCACCTTTACTATGTTAGGGGATGTAAGTAATGTTTCAGAAAATTCTAACCAATCGGAAAGTTTTAAATTGTTTCTAAGACTGGTACTCTTTTCGCCACCTCATGGTCCGGCGAATAAGTCCGCAAGAATTCACGTCTAGTTCCCGACATTTCTAATGTCGTGAGTCTACTACTGATATATAGATGTCACTGCAAGGGTCATTTTTGATATTTTTTGCTGTCTCGAATAAAACATATGTAGCCACTTGGGTGGCTTCATTTTATCATGTCGTTAAATTTTGAGCTCATAAAATAAATTGCGATATTTATTATACGTTTGAGTGTTTTCTGACTTTATTCTAAATGGGGTATACAAACTGGATGACATTTTCGACCCTTAACGAAAGATAATGAAATGAATTATGGGGTTGAATGTTACAAAATATCGAATTTCTTAGCATCAAGCAGTTAATTTTAACGACTTTTCCTTTAAATGGCTTGGTTCTGTTGGCCTTAAGGTTATTTCTGAAAGATGATAAGGTTCCCTTTTCATACGAAAACACATGTGTTTTGGTATCTAAAATTCAACGGAAAATATAATAAATCCAACTTATTACAATTTTATGATTCATAGGTAAGTTTTTAGAAGTAGAGGGTTGAATTGTCTCCTGAATTACTTCTGCGGCTTCTTTGCTTTCTTCTGGGAGGTCGGAATTGTCATAAAAGAACTCTGCTTCAGCATTTAGTTGTGCTGCACAAAGACGGTCCGGATCCCTACAGTCTTCGTCTCCTGAATCTTCGGCACTCTCATCACCATCATAAGCTGGTAATATCACAATTCCGTCTGGAATCACATCATCTTCCTCTAAATTCTCTATCTGCTCTAAAAGCTCAATAGCTGTGAGTGGGCGCTTCCTAAAAAAATAACCAATAAAAATATTCAAGAACTTCTGAGGCCGAAGGGGTCGTTAACGACCCACTAAAAAAAACACATGCAGCTTGGCAACCTCGCAGTCGAAGTTTGATTTCTTAAAACCTTACTTGTGAGACATCTTTTATAATTGTAGTAATTTACCAAAATAAACAATGAAATACTAAAAAAGGTTCTTACCAGTTCCGATATGAAGTCATTTCACGCACAAGAAAAAAATACTATTTTCAACAATTTCTCTGAAGCCAGAAAAAACCCTGAAACAAGCGCCCGGCATGCAAAAGGTACACAATGCTAATATGGAAATAAGTTTTGATCTTTTGTTTATGCAAAAGAAGTTAGGTTTGACAATGAAAATCTGAAGTGGGTCGTTAACGAACCCAGGGTCCTTAATGGAACATAAAACTGTCTTGGATGTTTAATAACGATCAAATTTTTGATGGAAAATGTTAACAAGAAAATCAATAAGGAAAACCTGTGAATTTCGTTTTTTTAAATATTTTTTTTCAATTTGTAGGAAATTAGACTTACGAGCTATTGAAAAGTAAAAACAAGAAGTTACGAGTAATTGAAACTTTTTTATTTTCTCCTAGGAACAATTTTAGAACAATACAGTACTCTCTCGCTAATCCGCCACCATAAAATCCGGACCATCGGCGGATTACTGGAAACGGCGGATTATAGATATTTACTCATATGCAGATATATTTTGTATTAGTATGTAGGTTCACAAAAATGAATTGAAATTAGAAAATAAACTGACACGTAACTGATTACTCAGGTTTTGAAAAATACTGGTCTATTTTGGCCTGTTTTTTGCCATAATAAATCTTCGTAATTCCTTGATCACGCATTTTACGTAAATTTCTAACCAAACGTATGTCATTCCATTTTCCTGAGCCCATTTAATGCAAGTGTCAACACTTTCCAAAGCGTCCTCTGATTTGACAGTGCAATCTATGTGAAATCTTTAATGGCGCTGGTTCATTCAATTATAAGAATAATAAGAATTAAAGGACCAGGGAGATCACTCCCAATCAATGCAGAATGACGACGAACAGTTGGGTCCACTCACCTGTTGTTCTGTCGACGGATAGCATGTCCACAAGGCTTCGAATGTGTCTTCTTCTGCTGCACAACACTCTAGAGTTTCGATTTTACACATATAGCAATCATATAGCTAATCACAAAATGCGGGAAAATACTTTTAAAGCGGAGTAACAATTTGCGGTGCGAAAAATGGCCGTATTCCTTCTGCTTCTCCCCGCGCATGTCTGAGTTTTCCCCAACTGCATTTGCGCGGTGAAAGAATCCCGTGTGGTTACAGGGAAAAAAAAATAATAATACCCAAAAAATAAAAGTGAAAATTTCCTCACTCAACCTTTGCATTTAGGAAGGTAATGAAACAAAAATAATACTAAACTCAAAAAATAATATGATAAGGTGAACCGTAAACATTCCGGCCACCCAAAAAGGGGTATTTGACCCTTTTTTAATGCGAAATTTCAACTTCTGGTAGAGGGCATAACTTTACCAGAGGTCTTTTGAATTCACTACCATCTGCAGTGCGGATCGTAGCAACGCGACAAATATCATCTGCACCTGGGTGCAGAGCTGTAATTCTGGCAAGATTCCATTTCGAAGGAGAAACATTATCTTGCTTTATTATTACTAAAGTACCAAGTTTGGGAGGAGGCGAGGTGGGAGCAAACCATTTCGCCTTTTGTTGCAAGGTATGTAAATACTCTGTATGCCATCGTGACCAAAAATCCTGATGGAGTCGTTGTAAAAGTTGCCATCGGCTTAGCTGATTCAACTTCAAGTGAGACAAATCTGGATCAGGTAACGCAGAAATAGGTTCCAGGGTTAAAAAGTGACCCGGTGTTAACACGGAAAAATCATTGGCATCTGAACTGATGGATGTTAGAGGGCGGCTGTTTAGCAAACCCTCAATCTGAACGAGTACTGTGTAAAATTCTTCGTAATTTAAAATCTGTTCACCAATTACTCGCTTCAAATGCGTTTTTACTGACTTGACTCCAGCTTCTACCAATCCCGAAAAATGTGGAGCAGAAGGAGGTTGAAAATGCCATTCTATTGCGAGAGAATTTGCTGCATTTCTCAACATGTTTTGAATTATTTTGTTACCACCAACGAAAGCTGTACCGTTGTCAGAATAACATTTTATTACAGGGCCTCTTCGTGAAATCAAACGCCGGAAGGCACACAAAAACGTCTCACTAGACAAATCTCCCGAAAGTTCTAAGTGTAATGCTTTAGTAGCAAAACAACAAAACACGACCACGTACGATTTGAACGTTTTTGGAGAGCGAATCTTCATTGCTTTCGTTGTGAAAGGACCACAGTGATCGATTGCAACAACTGAAAAACTGCGAAGTTGAGAAATGCGTAAGCGGGGTAGAGAACCCATTGGAGGCTGATATGGTTTTGGGTTCAAACGCCAGCATTTTAGGCATTTTGAAATGATGCTGTATATAGCGCGTTTTGGCGACAAGATCCAAAAATGTTGAATTAATAAAAATTGTAAGGTCTGCGCACCGGGGTGTAAATAGACTTTATGAAAGTATTCTATGATCAAAGTGGTAAGCCGACAACCTTTTGGTAAAAGTACGGGGTGTTTTTGATCATAGTTTAGGTCTGAGTGTTCGAGACGACCTCCGACTCGTATAATATTATGGGAATCAATAAATACTCCTAATTTTTTATAGGCCTTTGGAATCGATCTTTTATTTTTCATATTATTTATCAGATCCGAAAAATATTTTTGTTGAGTATATCTTACTAAAAATAAAGTAGATTGTTGTAATTCACAACTTGTAAGTACACACGTTCTGCGAAAATCGCGATTTGATTTTTTAGAGTTGAAAAGAAAACGTAAATAGTAAGCAATAATTCTTTGTACTTTCGAAAATGAAGAGAAGTGGGTCATTATTTTTTCGAAAGGGTCGAATTCTGGTTCGGAAGTTACAAGAAAGGTATTTCTTTCTTCAGAAAACACTTCAGGGGGTGCACTATCAAATTTGAATCTAGATTTTGGCCATTGGTTACAGGGTAATGCAAGCCATGGCGGACCTTTCAACCATAAATTATTTTCTAAGAACTCTGAAGGTAATTGTCCCCTTGAAGCACTGTCACTAGGATTATTTTGCGAGTCAATATGATGCCATGATTCTGGTGATAATAATTCTTGAATGCGCGCAACACGATTTCCGACAAATGTTTTCCATTTATATGCAGGTCCTTTAATCCAATGCAGAGCAATTGACGAGTCAGTCCACGCATACAATCTAGAAAACACTATTTTATTGTGAAAAGTTTTCAAAACGTAGGAAACTAATTCACTTAGAAGAACACAAGCAGTTAATTCAAGTTTTGGAATTGACAAATTTTTCAAAGGACTAAGGCGAGACTTAGCAATAACAAAATATATATCACATTTTTCATTTTCAGTTATTCGAAAATAAATTACCGTGGCATACGCCTTCATTGAGGCATCTCCGAATGCATGCAATTGCACTTCCGAGTTCTGTTTGATTCCAATCAAGCGAGGAATTCGAACCTTCTCGAGTAGTAAAAGCTCATCTTTTAACTGTGACCACCTTTCGCGAATTTCGAGTGGTGGTTCATCATCCCATTGAAGACCTAATGTATGTAAAATTTGCATAAAGGATTTCGCGAATAAAGTGACAGGACTAAGAAATCCTAACGGATCATACAGACGTGCAATTTGACTTAAAATATTCCGTTTGGTGCATTTGCATTCTGTGGTATCGACTGTGAAACAAAATATGTCATCTTGTGGAAACCACTGAAGACCCAAGATTTTTAAGATATGCGATTCTGTGTCGAAGTTAACTAAACTTGTTTGAAGTTGCGATTCTGGAATATCTAAAAGTAATTTCTTAGTATTACTCGACCATTTTCCTAGTTCAAAGCCGCCCTTTTTCAGTATTGCAATCAGTTGATCGCGAGCTATCTTTGCTTCCTGAAATGAATTGAAACTCGAACAACAATCATCAACGTAAGTCGAATGTTCTAAAATTCGAGCTCCCAAGGGGTTGTTGTCGCGTTCATCTTGTGCTAACTGAAGGATGGTTCGATTCGCAAGAAATGGAGAGCAAGACAACCCAAAAATCACTCTCTCAAACATGTACTCGCGGATAGGTTCGCATTTGGAATTTCTCCATAAAATTCTCTGAAAAGTTTGATGCTTTTCAGCTACTTTAAGCATAGTGAACATAGAGTGAATATCACAAGTGAATGTTATATTACCAAGACGAAAATTTAATAGAATTTGACCAATATCCTTTTGAAGCTTTTGACCAATCAAAAGCGTATCATTTAACGACGGTTGGTTGCCTCTAATTTTGAAACTGCCGTCTAGTACTATGCGGACCTTTCCTGGTTTCACTACCGCGTGATGTGGTATTATAAAACCATTTTGGAGAAGTAGGTTGTCAGGGACAGGTTTGAGAAAACCTTCTTTTAAATAATCAACAATTATTTTTGAATATTCGCGATGTAATTCCTTATTTGCGTACAACCTATTTTCAAGGGACAAAAAACGTTTTGTAGCAAGAGCGCGACATTCTGTGATGTCAAAAAGCGGTTCATTAATATTTTTGAATGGAAGCTCTAGAATATATCTACCAGTAGCGTCACGTGAGTGTGTTTCTCGAAATATTTTCTCGCAGAGTTCATTTTCTGGAGACATCATTTTTTCTCTAGGAATCTCCTCAATTTCCCACAAGTGCGAAAGAGTCTTATTCAAGTTGAACAAATCTGTTTGTGCCGTAGAACAAAATAAAGTTGTAGCGGTAGTAAATGAAGAGTTCAACTCCGTATATTTTCCGATTAATACGTAACCGAAAATTGTATTTATTGCGATCGGTTCATTCCTTTCGCCTGAAATATGATTGTTAAGTAAAATAAGAGCAAAAATTTCGGCACCTAATAATAAATCTATTGGACCGGGTTCATAAAATTTAGGATCAGCAAGAAACAGATTTTTTATATGGTCAAGGTGCGTATGTTTCAGAGTGCGAGGTGGCATATCTGTGCATATTTTTGGTAAAATGTAAGCATCAATATTCAATATTGGGTTGGAGGTACCAATCGGTTTGATAGAGCAAGAAACTCCACCTTTTGTAGTATATTCCTCCATTTGATTCAAACCTTGAATTTTCAAGGACGATTCGAATCGCGCCAAATGTAGTTTTTTAAAACACTTTTCTGATATGTAATTTGTCTCGGAACCACTGTCAATAAGTGCTCGAACTTTGTGAAAATTACCAAATGAATCCTGAATTTCAAGAAGAGCGGTTGAAAGCAATACACCAGAACAAGATGAAGCGATTCCACAGAAATTTGTAGGCGGCTGCGGGTTTTGCATTTGTAAAGAAATATTTTGTTTTGCTTGCGCTTGCGGTGATGAAAAATTAACATCTGAAGTGGGGTGTGCTCGGGGTAAGGAGCCACTGTTGAATTGCGTATTGAGGGGACTCGTTTGCGGGACATGAGCGGATTGAGGCGTTGCTCCGATTAATGGAGCACTAGTGGCGAAAAGACTGTCAGTGGCGTGCAAGTTTTGCGGATAATATTGGGAATTATTCGTTGCAGAATTGAACTGCGGATTGTAAATGGAATTGTTGGGATTTTGCGGACTAGTAACACTAGTGGGTTGATTATTACGTGACGTATTTATGCATATCATTGTGTGATGTCTTGAAAAGCAGGATCGACAGTTAGATTGCGAACGGCACATCTCAGAGGTATGACGATCTGAGAGGCAGTTTAAACACCATTTGTTAGCGTGGGCAAGGCTTAGACGTTCTTGTGGTGATTTATTTTGGAACTGAGGACATTTATAAATGAAGTGATCAGTTGATTTACAGAATGTACATGAATAAGTGGTGCTTTTCTTTGCATTTACAAAAAACGTGTTTGCCTGACGCGGTTTCAACTGAAATGAATTAGAACCTTTGGTTTTGTTTTCAGGCTTGCAATGTAATTGACTATTAGACGTTTTTTGTGATTTTAAAGAAGAAGAAAATTCTACAGTCTCTAATGCGTGACAGTGATTTACAATGAATGATTTCAAATCATCGTATTGTGGAAAGGTTCCTTTGTTTGGATTACCGTATTGAATTTCAAATTTAGTTAACAGATCATCATTTAAATGCTTGGAAAGCATATAGAATAGTAAAAAATCACTCTGTTTTATAGGTAATTTCATTTTTTCCAAAGCAGAAATATTTTCAGTGAAAATATCTACAAGAGAACGTAAAGCTTTCGAGTTATTAGAATTAGTAACGATAGGTGCGTTATCTAGCGACTGTAAATGGGCGAATGCGATTAAGCGTGGTCGATCGTAACGTTCGATTAGAGCGTCAAGAGCAGCCTTATAGTTCAGTGCGGATGCGGAATTGCTTTGGACAACAGCCTTTGCAGGACCCTCCAAGGCGTCCATTAGATGCGAGTATTTTTCGACGTCAGAGCGGTCGTCGTCTCCGTCAACGACTAAAGAAAAAATTTCATAAAAATGGCGGAATTGTTTAAGATCTCCTGAAAATTTGGGTATTTTGAGTGGATTCAGCTTAGCAGAAGGCTTACTCGGTTGTGGTGTGGAAAGAACAGGTTTTTGGTCAGTTTGGAATACAGTATGGTACGAAGCATACACTTCTGAAGCGTCGTTTTCAAATTCTTTGCGAAGGTTTTCTTCGGCATCGGTATCTTCGTTTTCCATAATGCAAGCCAAGCTTATTGTGCTCGAATGGTGAATATAAAACTGTTTTTTCACCTCATCAAAGGCCGAATATGCCATTTGAAACTGTAGTTTTGCTTGCTCACTTGTTGAAGCATTCATGGCGAAGTTTTTGAGTTCACGCATTTGATACTAATAAATTTGGCGAATCGCCTTATATTGTTTCAGTTTGTTAGCGTTTGAAGACATATTTTATTTTATTACTTAAGATAGCGAAAAAATATCTGTACGCCACTGGTGATAGCAAATGAAAAAGCAAAACTCTGCGTATCGTATGACCTTGAAAATAATTAGGAAACTGATAAGAACAAAATAAATGGCACTGAATACCTGCCTATTGGGTGACCTTGAAAGGCAGATAAATTAATGAATTTATTTTCAAGAACATATAATTATTAGATGTGAGGAAATCTTCACAATTTTTTGGGATCCGGCCGAAGTGGCCATGTAAAATCTTTAATGGCGCTGGTTCATTCAATTATAAGAATAATAAGAATTAAAGGACCAGGGAGATCACTCCCAATCAATGCAGAATGACGACGAACAGTTGGGTCCACTCACCTGTTGTTCTGTCGACGGATAGCATGTCCACAAGGCTTCGAATGTGTCTTCTTCTGCTGCACAACACTCTAGAGTTTCGATTTTACACATATAGCAATCATATAGCTAATCACAAAATGCGGGAAAATACTTTTAAAGCGGAGTAACAATTTGCGGTGCGAAAAATGGCCGTATTCCTTCTGCTTCTCCCCGCGCATGTCTGAGTTTTCCCCAACTGCATTTGCGCGGTGAAAGAATCCCGTGTGGTTACAGGGAAAAAAAAAATAATAATACCCAAAAAATAAAAGTGAAAATTTCCTCACTCAACCTTTGCATTTAGGAAGGTAATGAAACAAAAATAATACTAAACTCAAAAAATAATATGATAAGGTGAACCGTAAACAATCTACATGTACCGACATTTCGTCTGATGAGCTATCAAAGGATGAGTCAAATGATTCATTTACAAGCTCATCTTCAGTTAAATGTGTCTCATATATTTCTTGGGTTTTCTTCAAACCAATTTTCAACATCTTCACGTGTTAAACCTGCATTAGGATTTGTTGCAAACTCTATCAATTCCTGTAATGGAATTAGATCCTCTTCTTCCCAAGTGTCATCATCTTCACAAATTTTAGGCCACAATTTTTTCCATGATGATTTGATTGCTCTTTCTCCAACTTCGTCCCAGGCATCAGAAACTGTAAAAACTGCATCTTTGATATTCAACATTTTCAGAGTTTCAGAAATGTTTGCCTCTCGACTTATGGCGTTAAGTAAAATCTTCTTTTTGTAATTGTTTTTCATCATTTGTATCACATTTTGATCCATTGGTTGGAGCAGAGGCGTACAATTAGCAGGAAGGAAAAGTGTTTTTATACAGCCATCACTAGATGATAATTCGTCATTTGGGCCGTGTCTAGGAGCATTATCAAGCACAAGAAGAGCTTTCTGTGGTAGATTTAGCGACTTTAAAAATGTTTTCACCTCAGGCACGAAAACATGATGAAACCAGTCGTAAAACAAATCTTTGGTTACCCAGGCTTTATTTTGACTCATATAAACAACCGGGAGATTTGTGTCCTTGAATGACCTAGGGTTTTTAGATTTTCCAATAACTAAGAGTTTCAACTTATGACTGCCACTTGCATTTGAACAAGGCATAACGGTTATCCGCTCCTTGGATACTTTTCTGCCTGGAGCAGACGTTTCACTTCTGTGAACATACGTTTTATGTGGTAAAAGTAGCCAAAATAAGCCAGTTTCATCGGCATTGTAAACTTGACCCGCCGTCAAATTAAGCTCTTCAATTTTTTTCATAAAAACTTCAAGAAATGATGATACAGCAGCCTCATTGCTGGACAATTTCTCTCCAGTTATGGACAGCAATCTGATTCCAAATCTTGCTTTAAATTTTGTAAGCCATCCTTCACTAGCTCTGAAATCATTTTTCTTATAAATTTTTGCATAGAACTGGAGTGCTTTCTGTCGCAATACTTCAGCAGTTATCGGTGTGTGACGTTGACGCTCTTGTAAAAACCACGAAAAAAGTGTTTCTTCCAACTGTGGATATTCACCAGTTCTCATCGTTTGACGTTTTCCTATTCCAGACTCGGTGTTAGTGACATAGTTTTCGATCTTATTTCTGTTCTTCCTAATATCGTAAACTGTTGACCGCCCAATATGAAACTGATTTGCTATGTCTGTAAAAGGCACACCACTATCCACTTTCTTTAAGATTTCCATTTTTTCCATTAAAGTTAAAGTTTCGTGCTTTCGTTTAGTAGATCGTGATTGTGGTGAAGAAGCCATTTTTTGCTAATTAACAACAAGAAAGAAAGACGCGCGACCGTTCGTTTTTATTCCTAGTGGCGGACTAACGAGTACATAGTTGTTTAAGACTAAACGGCGATGTATAGAACATTCCAGAAAAAAAAGATAGGGAGGTGATTGCGGCGGCGGATTACCGAACCAAACTCGTTCAATACCGGCGGATTACAGAGAGTCTATAGATTGGATCAACTTGCGAAAAAACGGCGGATTATAGTAGTTGTCGGATTATGGAGCGGCGGATTAGCGAGAGAGTACTGTATTTAAAAGAACAAAATTAATTTTTTAATATTAATCATGTGGTAATTGGTCGTAAAAAAGCCAACAATCTTTAGGCATTACAGGTTTTAGTTGTTGAAGATCATCAAATTTACTTTTCATAATCTTCAATCTTTCCTCAAAAAGTTTTGTGAAATTATTTTGGTCTCTCACTTCCATTTTTCTTCGCTGTGGTACCTCTTTGTACTCATCATCAAAATTAACTTTATACAACATTTTTCCATCTGTGTACTGAATTGATCGTAGATCCACTACTTGCGGGTCTCCTGGTTTCCTTCCGGGCCTGATCGATTGATACACTATAAACTGGTTGAAATTAGTAAAAAAATCATGGGAAAGCATTTTGACCTCAAATTTTTCCGGTAATGATCTGGCTTCTTCAGTAATGCGACAGTAATCACTTGGTAAGAAAATTTTCTTGTTTCTTAATTTTTTTTCAATATTTGCATGAACACTGTCGCATTCCATTTGAGTATGTCCTTTGGTAAGAAACTTTTGTTGGATGGAAATATTCAGTTCTTTTGATAAATGTAGAAGAGCATTTGCCATAATACTGTTACAGTTTTGGTAAGTGCAATCATCTGAATAGAGAATAACTGGTTTACCATCATTTAAATGTTGAGGCTTGTAGATCGGCTTGTGTTTCGTCAAACCAGTAACATGTACAGTGTCTCGTAGCCAGATTATAAACTGTAAAGTTATGGACTGCTAATTTTCGCTTATAGTACAGAGCACTCGCCATTATAGAAGGGCATATCTTAACCGCTTGCAGATTCATTGTTAAAACGTGTTGGACACCTCTTAAAATTTCTTCCTTATCTTTAGCTTTTTCTTTTCCTCCCTTGCTCTATCCTTTTCGTTTTGATGCCTTTGCCACTCTTCTTCAGATACATTGTTCTCTTTGAATTGACAACAGATGTCACATTCATCTTTTTTTGGTTTGTATAGAGAGATGTTAATGTTTCTTAACCCTTTCGCTGCGGCGCGCTCGATCTGGCTTTGTTTCCCCCAGTGCTGCGCTAAAAGACTTCATCCGCAGTGAAGCATCAAATTTTGAAATATAATCGTATAATCTCCATAACCGAATAATTTTTTGAATTTTATAGTAAGTATTACTTTTTTTTAAATTTAAATTAATTAATAAACATAAACAAAAATAGTTACATAAGGAAAATAAAAGAAATCTTATTCTAAAAAATCAGAACAAAACAACAAAAAAGTCTTAACAAAATGAAAATATGAATCAAAACGATTTTTTGTACCTATCTATTTTAGGTTACGTAATTTGTGATATTTTTCAAAACATGATGTTATACATAGCCCGACATTACACGGTTCACACATATAAACTGTCTCTTTTCGTACCTTACTCTGAGTACAAACAAAACATCTTTTTCTACCGATCAAATTATTTTTATTTTTTGGTGGAAATTTTTTAGGAAAATGTCTAGCTGTTAATCGAAATGGAGCCGGAACTTGCGCCCTTCTTGATGTGTAAACGTAGTCACCTAAGTTGAGTTCTATCAGTTGAGAAATAAAATTCATCTGAAAACTAGCCAGTGTTATCTTCTTTTTTATGGCATCTTGGAACGATATATGACTGTTCAGCAGGACCATGTCCATAATATGGAAAAATACTTTTTTATATCATTTGGTTGTACTCCTTACACTTTCGACAGAGCTTAGCAGCATATCTGTTTTGTCTACTGCCCCCATTCTTTTGTTGTACTCAATAATACACTCTGGTTTCATAATTTTTCTGTTGGTCGTTCTATCAGTTTTTCCTGTAGCTGCGACACTGTTGTCATGGACTGTACTAAGCATAAATACTTCACGTTTGTCACACCATTTTATGGCAATTAGTCTGTTTCGAGTAGTACGAAAGGAAAACTCGCCCCTTTTTAATTTTTCTTCCATTTTAGGCATTTGCTTTCTGGTCCTGCGCACAGTTCCGCAAGCGTTACTGCAATGTTCATATAACCATAAAAATAAATCAGGACTGCTATACCAATTTTCAATAAACAGTGTATGGCCTTTGTCCAAGTAGGGTTCAAGGAGTGTAATAACTACATCTCCAGATTTTCCGAAATTCGATTGCGCAGATTCTCTAAATGTCGCTCTTGCATGATTCAAAATTTTACGAATTTTTCGTAAAGTATCATCGTTCTTTGGCAAATTATTGTCGAAAAAATGCAGCATACTGAAGATCCCCAGAAATCGTTCCAGTGGCATTGTTTTCCGAAGGCAGGTGTTTCTAATAACGCATTTACAAACCAGTACTGTTGTATTTGAAGCTTTCTTACAAGCGTCATTAGAAAATTCAGAGCAAAAAAACGATGTAATTCTTTTCCGTCAGTGTCCTTCCATTGGTTCAATCTAGAATGTGGCAGAAGACGATCTTTATGTTCCACGACGTATTTATAAAATTTATTGGTTTCGCTAACTATATGATTTGTTATCTCGTTCCCGAAAAAAAAATTGAAAACAATCGTATTCGGAACAGTTACACAAAAAGACCCGGAATATTATGTCCACATTTACTCGTGTCAAAAGAGAATCTTCGCGGCACAATGTTTACCTGTTCCCAAATCAAGTTTCACCTGGCTCTTCTTCTGCATGTTCTTCCACTTTAGCTTCATCTGCGGGTGAAGTTGTCATCTGTTCCAGAACTTCGGCTTCAATCTCGTCAGCGGAATCATCCGATGCATCTCCGGCTATAAAATCATCTTCTGAGTCACTTTGCGTCAGGATTTCCTCTAGTTTGGCAATGGTATAATATGCCCCTATTTTAGGCAAGGGGATAGACATTGTTATTACTAAAAAAAATTATAATTATTATTATTTCAGCACTAACCAAAGTAATTACCTTTCATTCTATAATCACTGTTTCGGCACAGTTCGCCCAGAATGACTACGTTTTATTTCACCTTTATTGTTTTGTACTCCGTGCAAAATGCTTTCCAAACAATACTAAACGTCTCGACACGTCTTAACACGTCACAACAAATGTTCCAACGTTCCAAGCGCTATTAAACGTAAAACATTTCATCGCCACTTCAAATCTGCCCAAGCGATTGGCTAAATCACGTGACAAAGAGTGGATAAGAAACGGACTTGTTTATACGCATTCATGTGCTTACAGCAGCAAAACAACTAAACCTTTCTCAAAAATGCGTCGTCCGCAGAGGTGACACGAAAATGAAATGACGCTTTTATGCGCTATCCGCAGCGAAAGGGTTAACATTGTAATTAGAGAATTTTGGCTCATTACAATTTCATTACATTATTTACATGCATCAATGTACACTTTATAAAGCTCAGTGATAGTTGCAAAGGATTGCTCCAAATACAATTTGTTAGTCTCTTTCCGACAATAATGAGAAGGCAGCTTATTTAATTTTTCCAAGAAAGTTTTCATAAATACATTAGGAACTCGAGAAAAAAGAATTCCTCCTATTTTAGGCCTTTCTTTCTTTGCTTGAGACATTCCATTATGACTACGACTCACCCAATTATCATCTTGCCATTCATTGAGGCCGAAAGTCGAAAGGAACATTTTTTTACAAACAGGCACCGTTTTTGTACTAACCTTAATGGTATATTTAAGAGTCCCGCTACGTCGAGAGTTATCAACAATTGCTGATTTTCGTTCTTTTGGTTTTTCTTTCGTAACTAAACTACACACATAGGTTTTTCGTTGATCCCAGTATAATTCCTTCTAGAACATCGCAAAAATGTCCTTTCTTGATTCTTCTCTTATTTCACTGCATTTTCTCTTATTTGATTTAACGCAAAATGTTGACAAACAAGTTGGACCCATCTTGCTCTCCCCTCTATCTGCATCATGAAAAGTTTTGGTTTGATTTGTTCAGTGCCGTTTTTAGGTTTTCCGGGACCCTGGGCCAGTCACCGTTGGGCCCCCCCTGTTTCCTATCTTTATTCCGCGAATTATGATTCATTCAACGGATTAAGTCGTGATTCATTCCGCCACGGTCGCGGATCCGCGGTTGCAGCCGCGTAATAACTTTAAAGCAGAGTGTATTTAATGTCTCACGTACATCGCGAACTTTCATCGATTCCGCGGATTATCGAGGATCCGCGGTTTCATCCGCTAATTATTCGCAGGTCCGCGACAGTGGCGACGAATCCGTGGATCAATTCATTCATTCTGTCATAGTCGCTGATTCGCGGTTGCACCTGCATCATTATTTCAATGGCAGCCGCGTAATTTGCTACGCGGATCATGATATTTGGGGCACGGTGTAGTGGATATTCATTCTCAGTGGTAAGAAATCCAATTTCATACTACTTTCGTCATAACTATTTTTCGTGTAAAATCGAAAATAGACTAGTTATTCAATGAAAATGTATATTTTCAGCTGTAAACCGGTTTCATATTCTGCTACTAGGTGGAAATTTTCCAACTTTCATTCATATGAAAGACCTAGAAGAAGAGTCTCATGCCGTGAGACGATATTCTCTGGTGTACTACTTTTACTACTACTACTACTGTTTGTATGAATAATGTAGCCCTGAAAAGGGCTGTTTTTTTTTACTAGAAGGCCCACGGTTAGTGTATAACAGGTTTGACACTATTACATATTATGCATGCTGACACTCTTGTGAAATTTGTGAACGGTCTTTCACATGCCTCACATCAATACTGACCCAGCTGCATCATAGAGACCGTATCATGGGTGTTTACATGTTGATGCCAGCCGCCGTTATTGTTCCGTATCGAGTAAAATCGAAAACAGCACCAACATAACTTCTGGATACCACTATTGATCGTTTTGATTCTTACGTGCGCATCTGTCACACAATACAGGTCCAGTCGATCTTCTAATGTGTCGGTGACGTTGAGCCATCGGACGCTGATCATTAAGGCACCATCCCCGATGATATTCCCTTCAATAATCTCCTCGTGCTCCAAAACATTAGCTTCTTCGTCGACTTCAATATCTGCCTCATCTCCTATAATTTCAACTTTCTCTTCCACAATTCCCTCTATGTTGGGAGCCATTCCATCCCCATTCAATGACTCATCATCCGTCCAATTATTCTCATCATCAAGTGATATCCTAGCTAATACAGCGGCGATTTTTTCCGAATTCATCTTGATGTGCTCTCATATACTGAGTGAGGTTCACCCCCCCATGCCCCTCCCGGGTTGTGTGCCCAGGTCGCAAGCTCCCTCCTTACGGAAATGCTTCCGCAGGTTTGGACCTGGCGACCCTTTCCTTCCACCCCCGTTTCTTAAGGAAACGGTCCTCAATCCAGCTGCTGGCACTTCAGCAAGATTGATATCTAACCTCTTTTGGTTGGAAACCAGCCTTTAGGTGCTTTTATTTCCCTATCTAACTTCTCGGTTTAAATTTTATTTGGCTCTTGTTTGTCGCGGTATTCCTAATTGAATTTTTGCATGGGGGCCCCCAAAGCTAACGGCGGCCATAGTTGTGATAGTCGGGCGTTTCCCAGTGAAGCTGAGAAATGTGATTTTGAAATTGAATCGCAGTTTTCCTGTAAGAGAGTATATGGTTAATACACTTGAGATTTTTATACTTGCCTGAGCCGCCTGACGGCGACTCGTGGGGGCGGTCTCTGATTTTGTCTGGTCGGCCTTGGATGTTTGTCCCTTTCTCGGAACCTGGGGTCATCCATGTTCAACGCATCGTGTAGATCGCGAAACGCTGGATTTAAATGCGATCTGATTCTATCGAACGTGCTTTCTGCATGTTCTCTCATATACACGTCCACATACTGCGTGTCCAGTCCTAGATCTCTGTATATGAATCTGTTCGGGATGTAATACGGTGCATTTACGGCGGCCCTTACGCTCGTGTTCATAAATGCTTGGATCTTCTTTCTGTATGTCTGCGCGCACTGGCCCCAGGCAGTGCATGCATACAGAATTATCGGCATTAGGATCGTTCTGATCATCAGTAGCTTGACTTTCAGTGCCATGTTACTACTTCTTCCTATGATCGGCGCCAGGCGTCTTCTGGCCTGTTTGGCCATTCCAATTCTCTGTTGTACGTGTTCCTGGAATGTTAACTTCTTGTCTAGGATGACCCCGAGATATGTTGCTTTGTTTGTCCACGGAATCTCTTGTCCGTTGAAGATGACGTTGCCTTCCGGTTGTACGAACCTGCGGGTGAACAGTATCGCCTGACTCTTGTCAGGGTTGATACTGATCTTCCACAGGTTAGCCCACTCCTCTAATCTGTCTGCCTGTTGTTGCAGGTATCTTGTAACGAGTACTTGACTCCTAGATCTTGCCAGCAGGGCCGTGTCGTCCGCGTAGAGTGCCAACTTGTTAAAGTTGTTCTCTGGCTTGGGCACGTCTGCCGTGTATACGGAGTAGAGGTGTGGCGAAAGGACTGCACCTTGCGGGACTCCTGCCTCCAGTAGTCGAACTGTTGATAATTCGTCTCCTACTCTGCAGCGGCATCGCCTGTCAGCTAGAAAAGACTGGATTAATCTTACCATTGGTTTGGAGTATCCGAAATCGCTCATCTTGGCTAGTAGCCCGTCGTGCCAAACTCTGTCGAACGCCTTGGAGACGTCTAGGAAGATAGCTCCGGTGTTGTGTCCTTTGCCAAGGTTGAAGCCTTCTGTCGCAAATTCCACTACCCTCAGGACTTGTAGCTCTGTTGAGTGTTCTGATCTAAAACCGAATTGTTCGTCGGGGAGGATCCCTAACTCTCTGGTTTGTTCTTCCAGTCTCTTCAGGATGACGCGTTCCGCCACTTTGCTCATGGATGGCAGTAAGCTTATTGGCCGGTGGTTCGCTGGAAACAGGTGGTTCTTCTTGGGCTTTGGTATGTGGATTACCGTTGCCTCTTTGAACTGGTACGGGAAGTGTTGCAGTCTGAGTATAGCATTTATGATGTTGGTTATGGCTGCTATACCCTTTCGTGGCAGCACTTTCAGTGTTCTATTTGTTATATTATCTGGGCCTGGTGCTTTCCGAGTGATAAGGTGCCTCAGAATGTCTTTCACTTCCTCAGGCGATGTCGGGGCCAGGGGTTGCGCATTATCTGTTCGTCGGTTGAGCCTCCGTACCGTTCTTTCCACCTGGTTTTCTATTTCCTCTACCTCGTCTGTGAACGGGACGTCATTCTCTTTGCACTGCCTTTCGAAGTTGTCCGCGAATGCTTCCGCCTTCTCCTGGTCAGTGTAGACTATTCCTTGCTCGCCGTGTATTGGTGGGCAGGGTTGTCGCGGTTCGTTCCTAAGTTTCTTCTGCATTTGCCACGCAGATCTATCTTCTGTGGCCAGCTCTTCCAGACGGGTGGTCCATTGTCTTTCTCGGATCGCTTTCAGCTCTTCTTTCAGTATCCTGTTTGCTCTATTCATGCACCTTTTGTCCATCGGTGCACGTGTTCTTTGGTACTGTCTTTTCAGGCGTCTTCTTATTCTGATTAGTTCCATCGTTTCTGGTGGAAGGTGCTCTTGGAAGTTAAAGCGCGTGGCTGGGACTTCCCTCGCGCTTCTTTCCGTTGTCTGTGTGATCGCCTGCTGAAGCTGGTCCGTGGCGTTCTCCAGATCTGTTTTTGTTTCGATGCGTGGTATCTCACCCAGCGCGTCGTGTATGGTTCGCTGGAATCTTGTCCAGTCTATGATTCGCTTCGTTGGGTTGTCTGCTTCCACTTCTCCCCTTCCTATTGTGAATAGAATGGGGTTGTGGTCTGACGACCCTTCCTCTAGTACTTCCATCTCCGTAGTGTCGATGTTTTGTACTAGCGCGATGTCAAGAGTGCTTGGGACTGCGTCTGCTTGCGGGTAGTACGTTGGGCTGTTCGGTGCTACTACCTCGATGTCCTCAAATTCGTCTAGTAATCTTACTATATCTCTGCCTCTTGTGTTTGCGAACCTACAGTTCCAGTCTGGCGACTTTGCGTTGAAGTCGCCGATGGCCACTGTGGGATGGTGATCTGGGAATAATTCTGCCATGTCGGTTCTTTCTATTCTTCTACCTTGCGGAGGTAGGTATACCGACGATATTTTCAGCTGCTCGTAGCGTCTCACGTTGACTCTGACCGCTACTGCTTCGCCGATTTGGGTTTCCGGTCTTCTTTCTTCGTTTTGCGCTAGGTCTGTTTTGACTAGTAGCGCAACGCCTCCCGCGGCGTTGCGCCCCCCTGGCCTGTCTGTCCTGTACATGTTGTATCCTGGGATGCGGTAGCTCTTTTCGCTTCTTATCCGTGTCTCCTGGAGCGCCATGACGTCTATTTCTAGGCGCGACAGTAGCTCCAGTAGCTCGTTTCTTCTTTCTGTGAAACCGTTGATGTTCCACGATCCTACGACTAGTCTTCCAGGCACTCGTGCTGGCATTACTGTCGTCCGGGTGTTTGAATTAGGGCGGCTAAGACCGCTTGCGCGATCTTTTGCTGCTCAGTCGTCAGATTTCCTGGAATTTGGATCAGCTCGCTTCCTCCGGTTTGTTGTGCCTTCGGTGCTGGCTTTCTTTGAGCTGTTTGTTGCCGGGGCCTCTGACTCTCCGTTTGTCGAGGCCTGTTTCCTGTTGATTGCGAGGGTCTTGGTTTGGGGAACATTCTGCACCCCCTGTAACTTGCCGGATGCGCACCCAGGCAGTTTGCGCATTTGGCCGGCTCTTCCCTTTGTTTTTGGCATTCTCTAGTCTCATGTTGCTCACCACATTTTACGCAACGTGCGGTTGCGTGGCAACATCTCTGTGCATGCCCGAAGTACTGGCATCGGTGGCATTGCCTTATCTCTCTTTTGTTAATTCTTTGCGGCTCCGCCCGCACGATCAAATTTACGCATGTTCTTAATGCGTAGATTTTGTCCTGGTCTTTAGGGACTTTGACCAGGAATAGTGGCAGTATTTGTCTGGTTTTTCTGGACGTCATTCTATGGCATTCCAGAACCTCGAACCCTTGTTTCGTAAGGTCTGCCGCGACGTCCGCTTCCTCCACGTTCTCCGGTATCCCCCGGATTACTGCGTGGAGTGGGATTTCTTTTTTCAGGGTGTACGTGTGGAATTCCAGGCGGAATTCCAGACTGGGACCTCCGGAGTTTTACGTTCTCCGGTTGGTATGACTGGTACGACAGTTATGGGCGTCGTTTCCGTGTCCATGGACGTTGTTTCCGCGTCCATCTTGTTTTGTTCTAGGTCCTTTGTCGTTCTCTTCTTGGCTTTACGGCTTTTCTTAGTTTCCACTTTTTGGAAACCTTCATCTTCCGTTTCTGTTTCGGTTGTTACTACCTGTTCTCTTGTCCTCTTGGTAGCTTTCTCCTTCTCCTTCTCGGGGGCTGTTGTCAGAATCTTGTTTTTGTCCTCGTTGGCCGCTGTGTCCTTCGCTTTTCTGCACTCTTTTTCCTTTCCGGTCTCTTGTTGTTGATTTTTCCTGGTGTTTGTCTGTTTTGCTTCTTCCTCCTTCTTTGGTTTTTCTTTCTTCTTTGTTTTGGATTCTTTTAGTTCTGCATTCTCTGCAGTCAACTTATCAATCCTATCTCTTAACTCTTCTATTGCCTCCTTGCATCTGGCGAACTCCGTCAGGTATTTGTCCTGCCAGCTTACGATGTCTTTTTTCAATTCTTCGTTTTCCTCTTTTAACTTTTTATTTTCCTCCTCCATGTTGTTGTCGGTAGGGTCCTAAAAAGCCTGAACAGGAATTTCGAATTCTTTCTGTGTGTGCTTACGCACACACACAGGTTTGACACTATTACATATTATGCATGCTGACACTCTTGTGAAATTTGTGAACGGTCTTCCACATGCCTCACATCAATACTGACCCAGCTGCATCATAGAGACCGTATCATGGGTGTTTACATGTTGATACCAGCCGCCGTTATTGTTCCGTATCGAGTAAAATCGAAAACAGCATCAACATAACTTCTGGATACCATTATTGATCGTTTTGATTCTTACGTGCGCATCTGTCACACAATACAGGTCCAGTCGATCTTCTAATGTGTCGGTGACGTTGAGCCATCGGACGCTGATCATTAAGGCACCATCCCCGATGATATTCTCTTCAATAATCTCCTCGTGCTCCAAAACATTAGCTTACTTCAATATCTGCGTCATCTCCTATAATTTCAACTTCCTCTTCCACAATTCCCTCTATGTTGGAAGCCATTCCATCCCCATTCAATGACTCATCATCCGTCCAATTATTCTCATCATCAAGTGATATCCTAGCTAATACAGCGGCGATTTTTTCCGAATTCATCTTGATGTGCTCTCATATACTGAGTGAGGTTCAGGATCGGAACTCTACTTTTATATGATTCGGTTGTGGTCGTGGTAGCGCCCCCGCTTCTCCAACTTCTCGCTTTATACGATTAAGAGAGGGGGATGTGCCAACCCAGTCGAATCAACGAGATGAGCAGATCAGGAGACGAGAAATCCATGGTAATCGTATATCGACATACACCCAGATAGGCCCTGGAATTACCTGCTGATTTTAACTATTTTGTCTATTCAATTCATTTCATTTTATGTTGATTTATAAAATAAATAAATCCAGTGCTACAATATTACTTATATGATTTTTGGTATTTCGAAACTATTCAGCGAAGAATAATAGATTCCACAGCTTTAGAAAATTTATAATGAAATTCAAATTTATTACATTCCACTTTATTTTTCAAGTACAATAATAATGCTATTACTAATGAATTTTCATTGATCCATCAGTTGTGATGTTCGGAGAATCCCAGCCATTTTACATATAGACGACATCGTTTTCGTTTCAAAACTCGCTACACCAAATATGTATTGGGATCATGGGTTTTATTCAATTCCATACCATAGAAGGAACTTTTAATTGGCTGTCCGTTCACATCTTCGAGCGCATAAGTTATAGGATCTGTTTTATTTACTTTTACAACTTTGAAAAGCTCAGTTGTAAAGCTTGCCGTATAACCTTTTTCGAACACGCCTTAATATTTACTGATTCGCACCATATCTCCAATTTTAAATTCTATTTTTTCACGTTTTCAATGCTGCTTCTTTGATCTTGCATAAACTGTAAATTTTGTGGATGGTTTTACGTCTGCAGGCTTAATGCCAATGGTACGATGAACTTTGTTGTTATATTGACTGGTAATTTTAGGAAGAATATTCAAGCAACTGTAGTGGCCTTGAAGTGAAAATTGTCTATAAAGCCAACTTTTCAACGTCCTGATGACTCTTTCCGCAATTGCAGCCTTTTTTGTGCTGAATGTTGAGTAATGATTGATACGGTGCTCTCTCATAAGCGATGAAAATTTTGAATTATAAAACTCGGTACCGTGATCAGATTGTAAGTTCCTTGGGACATGCTTCGCATCTTTCAACACACTCGCCATAGCTGCAGTAACTGAATCAGCAGTTTTATTTCTCAATGGTCTTGACCATACATACTTCGAATAACAGTTGATTACTATGAGGATGTACCTATGACCGTCATTTTCTTTAGCATATGGTTACATTTCCATCAGAACCATCTGCCACAAGTCATAAAATACCTTTATTATTGTCTTTCGACGGGGAAGATTTCGACGCGCTGGCTTATGTATTTCCTTCACAACCTGCCATTTTGCATCACTCATATTACTGCTATATGGTTTCTTCTAAGTGATGAAGTTGAGGATTCAGTTCGCTATTGTTCACGTGCAGGTTTAACGACTGACTGTTCAATTTCAATAACTTGTTCAGTAAAAGTATCAACCAAATCGGTTATAACACCAATTTGCTTCTCCACATTACTCAATCGATCAGCCAATGCTGAAGTGATCAGTGCATTTTTGTCAATGATGATTCGCAGTTCGTGTTTTTTGAATCAATGTTTTTATTTGACGGATCGTAGCGCTGGTGCAATGAATTCTTGGAAATAATTCAAGGTTGATTCCTTGGCTGCTTTAATGTGATCGTCAACGTATCTTTTAGTGACAGTCTTCATCGTCTACAGGTTCACCAATATTCTGCCTTTCATTTTTTAACTTCTCCTTCAACTGTCTTTTCATAGGCGTGCTAGTGATAATACTGGCAGTAATTTTTCTACCTTCTCTGTTATCTGGTCGTTCATATTTTGGGAAAGGCCGTATGTCCAAGAGTGACACAACTTTTTTCCCGTCTCTTTGTCGGTTTCTGTGACGTAACTTTCAGTTGAGTTTTCAGATGAGGCGTGGTTCTGGATTGCACTTGGACCGGGAGTAGCGTCAAACATTTCGAATGAAGTTAAGGTTTCGGTTTAGATTCGGCTTGAACTAGAATTTTTTTGAAAAATTGTCTTCTTAACTTTGGATATGGCCAATGTTGCGGTTGTGCAGGAAGGTTCGCTTTTATTTGGCGTTTTGTAAGTGCTCAAGATTACTTCTTGTTGTAGTGAAGGAAGAGAAGAATAATTAACAACTGTGTTTACGAAATGTGCAAGAGGCAGCTCTTCATCCGCTGAATCATCTAATAATTCCATATCTAATTGTCGAATCTCATAGGTTTTTTATCTGAAACAGATCTCTCCAAATCATTTTCATCTGAATCATCTAGTGATTCACCAGCTGCTTGTCGGATTTGCCGTTTTTCTTTTTCATCTGAAACAGATCTCAAATTATTTTCTTGTCGATAATTCTCCTCCCGACTTTCCCCTACTCCTGGCAACCTGTGATGCTATGTATTTATTTACAATGGTTGATATAGGTGCCTATGGTTCACAAAGTGATGACATACGTCATTCACTCTTGTCTTTCAAGAATGTCGCTTATTTGTCGTCTTTTTTTTTAGATGCAACATCTGTTGTCATCTGATTCAGAGATGAAGTATCATAGGCCCCAAATAAATCGTTTGGTGTGCCATCTGTTTTTTATTGGATGGCAGCAACTATATTTTCGGCACATTTAAGTATATTAGCCACTTCCGATGTTTGTTTTATAGTTTGTCTTTCACGTGCAATAATTGAATTGATGATAAAGATTGCACATTGTATAAAAAGTTACTCTTCGTCTTTTACGGGCCCAATCAGTCTTTGGTGCAAAATTTTCACATTTGTCTGGGTTCGTTGCCTCTGGTTCTGAATCTTTTTCTGAAAATCCATATTTAATCCGATTTTAAAAATGAAAAATCTCACCTCTGTGATCCTCCTGATGAACATCAGCCTGTTCTGCTGAAATATGTATAAAAATCTTTTCAGTCTTGGCAGTCATTTGGGATATCAACCTCCACATCTCTGATACTTTTGCAGTCCTGAATGTGTTCTACAATTCATAAAAATATCACATCTACAATTTATAAAAATATCACCAATATTTCAACTCTTGTCATCTCAAGAAATCGAAAAGCATGGAAATATTCCCACTGAGGTTCTGATGGTGCTTCTGCACCAGAAGGAATCATTCTTTTTTCACGAGCATATTTGTCTCGTAAATTTTTCCAAATTCTTTGGCATTTAATTGTTGTAATACACAAATTGTATTATTAAAAATAAATATGCAAATGTATTTTCATTACGGCATATGTGCAGGGTTAGTCCAGCACCAACTTCCGCCAAACGGTCATCTCCCGCTAAAACCAATGAAGCGGTAAGAGGGAAGAGGGGATAGGTGAAATCACTCGAATGACCTATAAATAGTCGGATCTCGAAGGAATAAGTCCAGTTATCACCCGAAGACGATATCACCCGAACAATCGAAACGTCGTTTCGATTGAATTTTCAGCATTTATTAATATTTCAATTTTTATTTATTTTTTGGTGGTTGCTTGCATGTTATTTCTTTGTTATTTCAGTTTCTTGTTTAATAAAACTGTTATTTTCGGAATCTTTTCAGGGATTTGAAATCAATTTATATTATATTAGACCAGGGGTTGTCAAACTTTTTTAGACACCGTTCCCCTTTTTACAAAAAAATTCGGGTACCCCTTCACAGTTAGTAAAATAACTAAAATACCTATATGTCGGAGAATGATCCGAGTTGTCAGCCTTTTATTTTGTATGGTTTTTGTAATGTATGAAGAAATATATACTTTGAGAACAGTCTGACAACGTTGCAAAATTAGTATACTTTACAGCCTCGATGTGTACACACACTATATATTAACCTGTGACAATAAATAACCTTATAGAAAAGTATCAGCCTCTTGATTTCATAAGAAACAATTTTTTATCAAACAAAGAACATTACATGGTGGCAGCGGAAAAGTGCTATAAGGTTATGCAAGAACACTACTTGGAAAAGTGCTAGAAGGTTATCGAAATTCGTGCGAAACCAGTCGTGAAAAAAGTTCGACCGTTGAGAAAAAACGGCTAAGTTGAAAACATCGAGAATTGCACTGGCAGTTTTTGTTAAGTTTTTTTTCGTCGACAAATGGTGTTTACGAACAATTTTCTTGGAAGAATATAAATTCTATCAGTGAATGTTGACGCAAATAAAACCTTTAATAAATTTGCGGGTTTGTGAAAAGACTTCTGTTTGGTGAATTATTTGAAGTCTCTGCATAAAAATAGGTACAGTTGAAAAAAATGGGTGAACCGTTAAGAACACCTGGAGAATTTTCATTCAGAGGTGAAATCTCATCGAATTGGAAGTTGTGGAAACAACAATTTGAATTGTATTTGATGGCCAGCGGAAAAAATAGCAAGCCAGATGAAGTCAAAATTACCATTTTATTGAGTTTGTTGGGTGTTGAAGCAATACAAATCTATAATACATTTGAATATGCACCAGAAGAAGATAAAAATAAACTGGACGTCGTTGTCGAAAAATTCGACAAGTATTGTAACCCCATCAAAAATTTGGTTTTTGAACATTATAAATTTTTCAAGAGGGATCAACTTCCTGGTGAATCGTTTGATCAGTTCATTACTGCTCTTCGACAACTGGCATCGACCCGTGAATTTGTGGAAAAGGACGTTCTTTTGCGAGACAGAGTTGTGCTAGGTGTGCGTGACTCGAGGATTCAGGAAAAACTTTTACAAAAACCTGATCTTAGTTTGAACGATGCTATTACTACGTGTCGTGCGATGGAAAATAGCATGTTGACTCAAAAAGAAATCGCGAAAGACTCTGTGAGCGTGAATGCTGTGAATAAACATTATTACAGAAATAATAGTGCAAGTGACAACAGCAAGGCATCTACTTCAGCATCTTTTGAGAGATTTTTCGGACAAGGGAGTGTTCCAAGAAAAAATACCCGCCATTTCGAGAAATCTGTAGGTCCGGCATCAGGAACAGCTGGTAATGTAAATAAAAGATGTAATCGATGCGATGGTTTTCACCAATTCGGTAAGTGTCTTGCCTTCAATAGAATATGCAGTTTCTGTCAATAAAAGGGACATTATAGAAAATGTTGCCCTAACAATAAATCGGGGGTGCATGAAATAGTGCAAGAAACTGATGATATTGAACATTTGAATAATGACTCTTGTGATCCTAATTTAATTGTGTGGTCTATTACCAATCAAACTGACGTTAATGCAGTGGAATGGTTTGAAAAAATTAATTTCGGTGGACATTCATTGAATTTAAAAATAGACACTGGTAGCCAAGTTAATATTTTGAACTACAGTGACTTTAAAAAATTGCGAATTAGTGATAAGGCACTCAGTCGCACTAATTCGAATTTGTCATCTTATTCAGGTCATTCAATTGATGTTGTTGGACAATTATATTTGAACTGTAACTACAAATCAGTGAATAGAAAAATTTTGTTCTATGTGTTGAGCTCCAATAAACCATGCTCGATTTTGGGACTTGACGCGATAAAGTTATTGAAAATATTACCTGGACATGAAATTGTTCGTGATGTTAGTGTAATCGAGAATAATGAATTACAATATATACTTAAATCACATGAATCCGTTTTTACTGGCATAGGTAAAATCAATCGTCAATATAGAATAACTTTGGGTGACAACGCGATTCCATGCGTGAGTGCACCGCGAAAAATTCCTATGGCCTTGAAATCGAAGGTCAAAAATAAACTAGATCAAATGGTGTTGGATAATATAATTGTACCTGTTAATGAACCAACTGATTGGGTACATCCAATAGTAGTGGTGCCAAAACCAAATGGTGATTTACGTATCTGTATGGACCCTCGTACATTAAATAAATATATCAAACGTGAGAGATTCCAGATACCGACCCAGGAAATTTTGTTTTCCAATTTGGCTGGAGCCAAATATTTCACGCTCTTGGATGCTTCTCAAGCTTTTTTTCAAGTGCCTTTAACTTATAGCTCTTTGTTGTGTACCATTACAACATGCTACGGTAGATTTCGGTACTTAAGGTTACCATACGGAATTTCATCAGCTCCAGAGATTTTCCAAAAATATATTCACGAAATATTAGATGATATTAGTGGCACAATTGTGTACATAGACGATATTTTAGTTTTCGGTAGAACTTTGGAAGAACACAACTTGAATTTGAAAACAGTTCTTACTAAAATCAAAGATAGTGGCTTAACTTTGAATAAAGAAAAATCCAAATTTTGTGTTAAAAAAATTCAATTTCTTGGACACATCATTAGTGAAGAAGGAATATCAGTAGATCCTACTAAGACTAAAGCTATCCAAGAAATGCACTCACCCAGAAACAAGAAAGAACTTCAAAGATTCCTTGGAATGATTACTTACCTGTCTAAATTCTTACCTAACCTTTCTCAAGAGACCAATCAACTTAGAAAATTACTAAGTGATAGAATCGTGTGGGTTTGGACTGAAAATGAACAAAAGTGCTTTGACAAACTGAAACGTCTCGTGTCTTCTGTGGATGCAAGTCCCTATGGGCTTGGTGCTTGTATATTTCAAGATAATAAACCAATCGAGTTCGCATCAGTGTCACTGACTGATACTCAAAAAAACTACAATCACATCGAAAAGGAATTATTAGCCTTGGTCTACGGATGTGAAAGGTTCCATTACTATTTATTTGGACAAGTCTTTATCATAGAATCGGATCATCGACCATTACTAGGGTTATTAAAAAACCCTTAGATGAATTATCTCCTCGAATTCAGCGTTTAACACTTAAACTTCTCAGATATCAATTCACTTTAAAATACGTGCCAGGGAAAGAAATGTATGTATCAGATACATTGAGCAGAGACCCAACTTCTGACTTTCTCAAGACGGAATATTTGGAAAATAACCTCAAAGTATTCTCTATTCTAGCTACTTCACGAGAGAATGAGAAAAGGTTGCAAAAAGCTATTTCAGAAGACGAATCATTACAAAAATTGAAATTTTTTGTGCTACAGGGTTGGCCTGATCACAAAAGTAAGGTACCAAATGATGTCAAAAAATTTTGGCCGATAAGAAACGATATTTTTCTTCAACATGACATTTTGTTTTATAAAAAACGAGTTATTATCCCAGAGTGTTTGAAAGATGAACTGCTAGGAGTGATTCATCAATCACATCAAGGAATCGTTTCATGCAAAAAACGAGCTCAAGATTCAATATATTATCCGGGATTAACAGATGACATCGAGAAAATGGTGTCAAATTGTAATATTTGCCAAAAATATGCAAGAAGTAATCAAAGACAGCCTTTAACGCCTCATGAAATTCCAGAATATCCATGGTGGAAAGTGGGCATTGATTTCATGTCTTTAAATAACTCAAACTTTTTGGTTGATTATTTTAGTAAGTTTGCAGTAGTCAACCTAGTGATGAGTAAAACAGCGACAGCTGTCATTTCAACTCTGAAAAACATTTTCGCAACTCATGGTTTACCGATAGAAATTTTTTCTGATAATGGGCCTCCATTCAACTCTTATGAATTTGAAAATTTTGCGAAAAAATATGGAATTCTGCTGTCCACTTCAAGTCCTCATTATGCACGTTCTAATGGCATGGTAGAACGCATGATTCAAACAATAAAGAATCTTTTGCTAAAATCAATTGAAGATAAACAGGACCCATTCCTTGCGGTATTGAATTATAATACAACCGCAAAACAGGACATACCTTCTCCTAGTGAACTTCTCATGGGAAGAAAACTGAGATCTACACTTCCAGTAGTTAAAGAAATATTGAAACCTCACTTCTCATTGGAAGGGGTAAGGAATAAATTATATGAAAGACAAAATTTGCAAAAACAATATTATGATGCGGGAACTAAAAAAATGCCCGAGCTTGATATGTAACAGTCCAAAAACATATTAGAGAATGGGAGCCTGGGATTATAACTAACAAATCAGAAAATGATGATTACAATGTTCTCATCAACGGAACGGAGTATAGAAGAAATAGACAATCATTCAGACCATCTGTTTCTCCCAAGCAGGATGAATCTATTCCCGAAAAATATCCAGATGTGGAAGATCCTATTCCAAGAACAAGTCAAGATAATACGATGTGTTCTGGGGAAACAATGTCTGCCTCGAACTCAAGTTCCAGTCATTACCAAACGAGGAGTGGTAGAATCGTTAAGCCCCCACAAAGATTAAATTTATCTTGAAATAATTTTATAATGTATTCTTTTTTTTATTTTCAAAGGGGCGTGTAATGTATGTAGAAATATATACTTTGTGAACAGTCTGACAACGTTGCAAAATTAGTATACTTTACAGCCTCGATGTGAACACACACTATAACCTGTGACAATAAATAACCTTATAGAAGACACATCAACATCAAAGTCGAGTCGACGTTGTGATTTGAGGTTATAGTGAAGTGAAAGCGAAGTGAATGCACAGAGAAGACAGTCAACTCGTGTTAGTTGATTCTCTGCGAAGTGCAGAAGTGCTGTCGTCGAATTTCCCCGGTGAGACCGGACAGGTGAGTTGCGATTTTACCTTTTATATCAGTGCGCGAACTGTTCAACGCGGAGATAGTTTCAATACAAAAATAGATATGGCCAGTACGGAGGAACTGGCGAACATGATTCTGGCCTATAGTATGGCAGAAATCCTTAAAATCTACGAGCTAGTCGAAAAAGGACTAGAAACTAGAGAAGAAACAGAAGTAGAAGTGAGGAAACCCACGAAAACCAAAAGGCAGTCGAAAGAAGACCCCCTGGTGCCACAAAATAAGAGATATAAGAGGAGACGAACTGAGTCAATCTCAGATTCGGAAAATACCTCCGATGAGGAAAAGGACAGTGAGGAAATGGCGATTGATACACCGCCAAATCCCACACACGCAGAAGAGAATGCGAACTCCGAGCAAGAGCCAGAAAGCGCACCCACAGAGGAGGCTAGGCCAGGTACCTCAACTCAGGTAACCGGAAAGGCAAAAGAAACAGTTGTACCTGTACCACCCCCCAAGAGAGGTAAACAGACCACAAAGAGAGGACAACAACAAGTTACCTGCAAACACACAGGAAACTCAGAAAACGGCGAACCCCCCGGCTATCACAATTAGACAGAAAGATAGCTGGACCCGGTTCAGAGAACAGGCAAACCAAGAAAAAATCAGATTCACCAAAGCCACCAACACGGTTGATGGTATCAGAGTACAGCCAACAGGAATCCCTGACTATAGGAAGAAGATGGCTCTACTAGAGAAAATGAAAATCCCTCATCACACGTACAGTATGGTGGAGGACAAACCACTAAGAGTGATCTTCCGCGGTGTCCCAGAATTCTTGGACATCAAGGATATTAAAGCTGAGCTCTACGCGAGAGGTTTCGACATCCTGGCCATATCCAGGATGAAAAATGCGGACAACAAAGAGCTACCGTTGGTCCTAGTTTTGGTTCCCAAAACACAAGGACATATATACAATGTAGGAGACATTCTCAACATAAGAGTCCGAGCAGAGACACAGCGACCAAGAACTACGGTAGGCCAGTGCTACCGTTGTTAGAGATTTGGTCACACACAGCGGAACTGCAAGGCAATTCCGATCTGTGTAAAATGCGCCGGACGTCATTTAACGGCCGAGTGCAAGCGAGACAAGCAGTTGCCTGCGAAATGCAACAACTGCAAAGGAGCTCACCCCGCCAGCTATCGAGGCTGTCCTGCATTCCCCAGAATACAGGACATGAGAAGACACTCAGAACCAACAGCCCCCCGGCGACAGACGGTACCCGCAAGGCAACCAGTTGCCCCCCAGAGGCAGCCAATACCAGCCCCAAGGAGGCCCATTGGGGCCCATCGGGGCAGTCCGAGGCGCAAACAACCAGCAGCAAAGTACGAATGCAAACGCAGTTGAAGGTCTAGTAACCGCACTAGACCAGCTAAAAACACTGATGACGCAGTTTCCCGCGCTACATATGATGTTCGCGGCAAACCCCCCCGCAGTCAACAGGAACTAAATGGCTAGACGCCACATAGTCCCAGAATCCCTGAAGATTGTCACCTGGAACGCCAACGGGCTATTTAGGAAGAAACTCGAAGTAGAGAATTACCTGACAGAAAACGACGTAGATATCATGCTCCTGCAAGAGACGCACTTGCAAGGAAACACGATATCGATTTCGAACTACGTCTTCTATAAAAAAGACAGAGTCGGCAGACGCGGAGGTGGAGTGGCCATCCTCATAAAAAGATCGATTAGACACGCTCAAATTGGTCTTGACGAGGATGCGCTAAGTCGTTTAGAAGCTATAGGCATCGAAGTAAACCTTCAAAGAGGGCCACACCGAATTATAACGGAATACAATCCCCCAACAACCGAATACAGCCGGAAGCACTCAGTGCTCTCCTGCTAGAAACAGACACCGCGACGATAGCTGCAGGAGATTTCAATACGAAACACACGCAGTGGAGCAGAGCTACAAACATGAATGGCAGAGCGCTCTACGCTCACGCCGACGAACACGGTTATCAGGTTCTGGGCCCGCCACAACCTACCCACTACCAACTGTCACACAGACCCGATGTTCTTGACATAGCAGTTGTCAGGAACATCACGCTCAACTGGGATATATATGTGACCTCAGAGTTAGACTCAGATCACAACCCAGTGACACTGATTCTAGGGGACGGCCCCCCAATAGAAAACAAGACCGAAGGAATCAGGACCAACTGGAAAGCTCTCAAATCGTATTTGGAAGCAATCCCCGTCATAGAACGACCCCCGGAAACCCCCGAAGCCTTAGATGCTACGGTAACACGGTTTGAGGAAAACATCAGAAATGCACTCGCAGCGGTTACCACGACGTACGTGGAACCAAGGAAATCATACAACGAATTTCCTCGACAGATCAAAACTCTAATCAGAGAAAGAAACCGTCTCAGAAGAAGATACCACAGGACTCTATTTCCAGGAGATAGAGCCAATGCGAATGCGAAAGCCAGTGAAGTAAAACGCGCCATTCTAGACTTCAGGAATGAACGTTGGCAAGAATACCTCCTGGGACTTGAGCCCAGAGATAGCTCACTCTGGCGATTAGTCAAGAGCAGAAAAAACAAAAGTGAAGCCCCTACGCCAATACACGGTCAACGTGGTGTCTGTTTCACAACGGCAGACAAAGCCTTAGCCTTCGCGGATACTATGGAAAGCCAATTCAGGCTGAACATAGATCCAAACGATGATATCGATAGAGATATACGAATCGAGGAAGCAGTGGAATAAACACTGTTACTCGAGGATGTAGACGTCATCAAACCGGTATCAGAAGAAGAACTGAACGGACTAATTCGCGCCACCAAGCCCAAAAAAGCCCCAGGAGCTGACGCAATAACCAACAGGTTATTAAAACAGCTGCCAGACAATCAAAAAACGACGCTCAAAAACATTATTAATAGCTCGCTGAATCTCAGATACTTCCCTAAGAGCTGGAAGCACGCTGAGATTGTAATGTTACCAAAAAAAGGACAAGACCCGAAATTCCCCCAAAACTACAGACCCATAAGTCTGCTAGGCTCCATGGCCAAGGTCGCGGAGAGAGTAGTCCTGCAAAGGTTGGACGAGGAGATCGAAGAGAGACAACTCCTACCGGACGAGCAGTTCGGCTTCAGGAGAGATCATTCCTGCTAACTACAAGCCCTAAGATTGGTTGAAAACTCAATCCAAGGGATGAATAGGAAAAGACACGTTCAAATACTACTATTAGACATCTCGAAGGCCTTCGACCGCGTCTGGCACGAAGGTCTTCTACACAAAATGATTAATTTCAACCTACCACTGGGACCAGTCAAGTGGATAGGATCCTACCTGAAGGACAGAACTTTTTCGGTGAAGCTTAACAACATACGCTCGCCGGTGAGACAAATAGAAGCTGGAGTGCCTCAGGGTGCAGTACTCTCACCCACACTCTACAACCTATATGTCAGCGACCTCCTGAGAACCGACCACGTCAAGGTCTCTCTCTATGCAGATGACACCGCCCTGATGTCCTCGTCCATGGCGAGAGAATTCGGGGTAGCCTACATGCAGACAGCAGTTGCAGCTCTCGAGACCTGGTTCCTGGACTGGGAAATCCGTGTGAACCCCGCAAAAACGCAAGCGATAGCATTAGGCAGGCAAAGCGCCCACCCAAATCTCAGAGTTATCATGGCAGGACAAGAAATCGCCTGGAGCCCACAGGTTAAATACCTAGGTCTAACGATAGACCGCAAGCTCACCTGGGAGAAGCACATACAATCAGTGAAGACTAAAGTGAGCGCGGGGATGGCACAGCTATATCCCCTACTCAACCGCAAGAGCAAGCTAAGTCTTAAAAACAAAGTCTTACTTTATAAGACTGTGTTTAAACCAATGATTATGTATGCCTCAGGAGTCTGGGGACACACAGCGAAAACCTACGTCGAAATTCTGGAACGGCTCCAGAATAAAATACTAAGGATGGCAACAAACGCTCCGTGGTTTGCTCCGGAACGCAAACATCAGACGGGATCTGAATCTCTCAACCATTCGGGAGAGTATACAGACTCGAAATAGAGGAGTCTTCGAATTGGCCGAAACTCACGAAAACCCCCTAGTCAGGGCCGCGGTAGATTATGATATCGACGACCCTTCCCGCTTCAAAAGGCCTCGCATCTCCGCGAGGTGAGGTCACTGGCTAGTAACCTCAGGAAGCTACGAGTTGAACAACGTTCAACAAAGAACACGGCGGCGAGAACCTAGTTTCGACCGCGCAACGCACGATTCAGAGTTATAACTAAGCCTATATCACAGGCAGAAAGCACGAAAGAGTCAGGGATTTGAAATCCAACTCGATATAGCAGAAGATAGGGATTGGCGGAACCTTATAGAAAAGTATCAGCCTCTTGATTTCATAAGAAACAATTTCTTATCAAACAAAGAACATTACAGTTTTAACACGTGTAACTTAATTAATTGTCATGTTCAAATGAAAACAAAAATATATTGCTTCCATACATTTCATTCCATTATTACATTTTATTACATTATTTTATTACATCATTTTATTACATTAAAAACACACAAACCTTAAAAAACAAAAAGCTCTTACTTCAAAAGAAATTAGTGAGAAGGGTGAGCTTGTTTCTGTTTGCACAGTTCATCAATATTAGGTTCCAACTTGGTATAATCTTAAATCATCTTCAACATTTAATTTGTTTCTATATTTACTCTTAAGATATGTTGAACTTGAAAAACCTCTTTCACATAAATAAGTGGTGGAAAACCCAACAAGAAATTCAACAGCAGTGCTAGACAGTTCTTTGTGTTTCATTCCAACACCGATCCAGAAATTCAACAATGTATTACCAGAACTCAAATATTTATTTTTCAATGTGGGATCACACGGAACTTCAATGAGCTGCTCCTCTTCAACAATAGTCAGGTTAGTGTCCGTAGCATCAACAACAAAGGGGTCACGTATCCAGTCATACTATTTCTCCAAAGGTGGAAAGTACTCTCTTATCCGGATCTGCAGTGCATTCAAGTACTGGCCCATTTGAGTCTTGAGTTTAGTAAAATCGGATAGGTTTGTCTCATTATTTTGCAAAAATTTGTGCAATCTTTCAAAAGGCTCACAGTTGTTTTTACCATTGCATCAGTTTTCTTTGCTACATAAAAAAAATCAGAAATACTGCCCTGTATGAACAAATTCCAGATGTTGAGTTTTTCAAAAATATCACTTAAATATACCAGCTTCAAAAGCCAATCAAATTCAGTATGTACTGATAACAAATGCAATTTGTTTTCGATAAAAAAAATATGTAACTCTTTGTGGAGTTCAAACACACGAGACAAAACATTTCCCCGTGAAAACCATCATACTTCAGTATGAAGCGACAAGTTCTCATGTAGGCTCCCCATATCCTGGTATAGAATTTTAAAGTAGCGAAATTTTTGTGGCTTAGTTTTGATGAAACTCACAACTTTTATACTCTGATCAAGGACCTCTTGAAGTTCCTCAGGGAGGTGCTTAGCCGCCAAAGCCTCTAGGTGAAGGACACAATGAGTGAACTTACAGTCGGTTGAAACCGTTTTAATATGGCCTACCAGCCCTGTGATGTGACCGCTCATAGTTTTTGCACCATCCATACACAGTGACACAGTTTTTCCACTCGAGCTGGTTTTCAGAAAAAAAAAAAAGAATCTGATAAACTGAAAATATCTCTACCTGTTGTAGATGTTTTAAGTGGCTCACAAAATAAAATATCTTCAAATACTTCATCTTCAAATATTCCACGAACAAAAACGATCACTTGGGCTAGGCCAGCAACATCTGTGGAGTCATCGAGTTGTATTCCAAAGCAAGGGCTACTTCGAATTGCTCGAACAAGTTGTTCTTTTGTATCATACGCCATATCATTGATTCTCCTTGAAACTGTTTCATTTGATAATGGAATAGTTTTAATTCTTTTTGTCCCTTTTTCTCCAAACATGCAAGAAACGATTTCTTCTGCAGCAGGGGAAATTAGGTTTTCGCCAATAGTATGGTTTTTCCCAGGCTTTGCGATCAAAGTGGCGTTTTAAAAGAGAAGGTTTCATAGAGTTTTTTGATAAATTTTCAGAACAAACAACACACTGCGGATTAGGCTCATCTGGGCTTCCAGTCCAAGTAAAACCTAATTTCAAATACGACTCATCATATTTTCTTTTTTTAGTTTTAGAGTTATTTGCCAGTTTTTCTGGTTTTTGAATTTTTTCCTTGGGTTGCTCATTAGTATCAAGATGCTCAAGTCTACTTACGTTTTGTGAAGTTGATGGTCCAAGATTTTGATTCAGAACTTCATGAGCCATTTATTCATTGTTAATGTTTACTTCACTTCAATACCTTACTCAGTTTTCACAACACTGTGAGCGAGTTTGTAATAACAGATAACCAATATAATTACAGTGACACTGCGTAAAATGAGTACAATGGATGGTGTTACACCAAGCAGACAGTCGCATGCACACTGTCGTGGCACACACGCCAAACTGATGACTAGACTTGATTTGTCATCTGTCTCCCTGTGTGCGCGCATCCGACTATCTGCTTGGTTCAATTGCATCCACGCTCACTTATGTCGACGGCATGTCGACACTTAGGTACGGTACCGTTATAACTGAAATTCACAAATTGTATAAAATTACCTTGGATTTTGGAGTTTTTCCCTCTATTTAAATTTTAGGGTTTGTTTTATTTTGTTGGTCCCGCGTACCCCCTAAAAACTTTTGCGTACCCCAAGGAGTACGCGTACCACAGTTTGAGAACCACTGTATTAGACAATGGAAGTCCGAACTGATGAAATATTTTCCATCGGAGTGATTTTCCATCAAGGTTTCCGGTTATTGCTTTCCAAAAAGTTCCTACACCATTTATTGGTGTAGGAACTTTTTGTATTGTATTGTTTTTATTTGAGCTTTGAAAGCTAGTATTCTAGGCTCGTCTCGTCGAGAAAATGAATGAGGTTTTCTAGTTGGTTGTATAGAGATGGAGATGGTTGTATAGAGCATCTTTGATGGATGATAAGTTTTTGTAGATCAAAAGGGTCCGTTTTTGATGAAAAAAAATGCCGATCGAGTTATTGATTGAATCTAAGTTGTATTGGGCACTGGTTGTTGATGACAGCAGGAGTGTCTTGAAAAAGATTATTATTTTCCTTTCTATATTTTTGGCACTTTTATTGGTAACTAACGTTACTGCAGTTTCGTCCTATGTACTTATAGTTCAATGTATAAGTTTGAAAATGTCCTTATAGGACAAAACTGCAGTAACGTTACTTACAAATAAAAGTGGTAAAAAACATAGAAAGGTTCAATTCTCTTTTCTTCATCATGATTTCCTACCACGTAGTAACGGTTACATCCATTAATTTATTATTATTATTCATGAAAAGGTTTCAGACGGTCAAAATTTAGTTTTATTTCGAGTTTTCTAATTTACTAACATCGCAGAGTTGGGATAGATTTGTTATATTTCAAATGGTCCCTTGAACTTATTTTCGAGTTCATTTGAAATTTGTGACTCTTTTACGTAAACCTTCTCTCATACTTTATATATAGGGACGTTTTAGGAAACTGTTCTAACAAATTTGATTCTGGACTTTTCTTTTTGTCTTTCGGTTTTTTCTCTGGCTAATTTATTGAAATATGTCATAGGGTTGTTAAGATCTCTAACATATTTTGTGATTAAGTCTATTTGGTTGTTGAGTGTTACTGGGGATCGACTAGCTGTGTGTCCGAATATTAATTCATACGGTGTGAAACCCGTTGTTTTGTTTCTTATATTATTATAACAAATAACTACGTTTGGTTGAACGTTCAAGGGGAGTTCATAGGGATTTTTGGCTATATGGGCGCGAATCTTGTGAGCAAATGTTGCGTGGAATCTTTCGATTGTGGATGATTTACACTTGAATATGTGAGTTTGATGTCGTACAGAAAACATAAGTCTTTCGTGAGTTGACTTGTGAATTCTCGACCGTAGTCGCAATGTATCCTAAGTGGTGTACTATAGTGTTGAAAGTAAAGAAGAAGGGTACTCACGACTGATTTCGAGAATTTGTCCTCTATGGCGTATGCTTGTGTGAATTTAGTCAATTCATGTCTTATTGTCAAAGCTAGTATTTTGTGGGGATTTCGAAAATGTCAACATTGATGCGTTCGAAAGGAGTTTTTGGTGTTTCGGTTACGAGAGGTGTGCCAAAAATTTTTGAAAATTTCGCATTTTTTCACGAAATTTTCGACATCTTTAATGAGACCTTGCCTGTTGTATTTCTGTTTCACTCTTATGATAGTTTAATTAATGCCACGGTGTACATTTGTTTTTTCTGAATGACATTGATCAATGATTATGGGAATTTGATCGGGGTCGTTAGGTTTTGACAGATTTAATTTGATTTCTTCGTCGGCAAAAATGAATGAAAAAATTTCTAATATGGGTAGTTCTTAGTTATTTTCAAATGAAAAAGTTTTTCTAAGATCGAATTCATTTTGGGATTTATAAATAATGTAATAAATGTGTTCTATGGCAGATTCAGGATAAAAAGGATGGGGTATGATCTAGTATTTACGATCTTTGACTGATTTGCTAGAAAGTATATTGATTTTGTTATTATAAAACTCTATTTTAGAATAACCGATTAGAGATTTTGATTTATATAGATTGACAAATGTATTGAATTCTTCTTGAATGGTTTCTACGAGTAAATTGTTTTCGAGGTCGTCCTTTCTTTCAGGGTTATTTTTTCTTTCGGTTTGTTTTCGTTAGGGTTATCATTTATTTCGAGGTCTGATTTTACTTTGGTTTTATTCTCGTTAGATGCGTGTATGGAAATTTTATGTTGGAAATTTGCGCATTCTTTGATGTAGTTGACTTTGATTCGGGATAGTGCATCTGTATTTTTGTTGTTTTTGCCAGTTGTTTTTGTATTTTATCTGATAATCATACTCTTCGAGTTTTAGTCGCCAACGTGCCAGCCTACTAGCAGAGTCTTTTATTGAAAAAAGCTAGGTGAGGGGTCTTTGATTAGTGATTAATCGGAATTTTCGTCCGAAAAGAAATGGGAGATTGGGCGCTGCAAAGTGCGCAAGACGCGCTAATATCATATGCGCTAGACGCATATGCTATTTTGTTTATTGAACATAGAGAATTTATTTATTTATTTACCAATATAAGGGTTACAAACAGATTAAAAAATCAAATAGAGAACTCACTTTCTAATTTTAGTTCAAGTGATCTTTGAGAATGAAGAATGTAAATTTAAATTTTTTGTAAATTAAATTGGACAATCGAAGAATAACATAATTCTTATAAGAGTGACAGAGAATATAGAAATGATCACAACTTATCAATGATTTTTTTTCATCCTGCGTTTGAAACAGTCTAAAGAGATTTCAAAATATTGAATGTCATTGCAAATTTCGTTAAAGGTTTTAAGCATTCTATTAAGTGGTGAATTTTGAGCAGCATTTGTCCTTGTGCAAGTTAACTTAAAGAATTCTGTACGTCTCAACGTTCTACCCTGAACATTGAACTCAATTTTGGAATGAAGCTCTGTGCAGTGGACTAATCCTTTCATCAACTTGAAAATCATAATAAGATCCGTAACAGTTCTTTTATCATTCATAGGCATATTGTATTGGCGCATAATGGGACTGTAATCGCTATTCGTAATTGGAAAATTCAATTTGTGAATTATATAGCGAGGAAATTTGTTTTGGACTCTCTCAATACGATCTATGTTCAAGTGGTACTGAGGTACCGATGAAAAACAGAGCCTACTATGGACATATGCATAATATAAATTCAGGCGGGGTTTTGTCGTTCTGAAATTTTGACAGTTTCTTTTGAGGAATCCAATAATACTATTACATTTAATGACGGTTTTTTCTATATGTGAATTAAATGACAACTTTGAGTCCATAATTATTCCCAAGTCTTTAACTTCTGAAACTGATTTCAGCATATTAAGCAATATAGAGCAACTAGAGATTTTGTTGATGTATATAATGAAGAATAAAGAACTCAAATGGCTGCCTTGAGAAAATCCGGAGGATTACGTGAAGGGGAGTGACGTAAATCCATTTATGGCCACCATTTGTGACCTGTTATTCAAATAGGACCATATCCTACTCAATAAAAAGTCATTCACACCGACTTCAGCAAGTCTCTTTAATAAAGTTTTGTGAGTAATCTTAACGAAGGCCTTACTGAAGTCGGTGTATACAACATCAACCTGAACCTGTTTATCCATCGAGTTTAACAAAAAATTGGTGAATCTTATTAAATTAGTTTCTAGCGACCTATGGGGGAAGAAACCATGCTGTTCACTGATTATGATGTCCTTGACCGTATCAAGGATGTTATTATATATTATTTTTCAAAAAGTTTGCCAAGTACACATAATTCTTTACATTGTGTCTGTCGCCGCTCTTGTAGATTTGTGTGATATGCGAAATTTTCCATTTGGCAGGAAAATTTCCACTCTGCAATGATTCATTGAAAATATATAGTAGAGGCGAGATAAGGTTGTTCTTGCACTGCTTAACAAAGGAAATGGGTATATCATCAGGACCTCCACATTTTTTTATATCTAACGAGTTAATAGCTGTCAGAAAGGTATATTCATTTATTTCGACGCAGTCGACTGGGGAGATGAGGAAAGTTGCATCAAATATGTCAATAAGTTGGATGAAGTTGTTTTTGAAATTTTTAGCGAAAGGTTACAAATTGTTTCCCCGGTATCTGCAGTTTCATTGTCAAGATATAACGAGTTTGGAATACAATTTGTATTGTTTCTCAAATTTTTAATGAATTTCCAAAACATTTTCGAGTTCCTATTGATTTCATCTTCCATATTTTTAGAATACTCTAGAAAATTATGTCGAATGAGTTCCTTAGAACGCGCTCGCAGGTTTTTGAATTTCAGATAGTCGATTTGATTTTCGTATATTTAAAATTTTTTGTGCACTCGGTTTTTTTTCAATGATTTGAATAGTTTCACGTTTGAAATATATGGGAAACCCAGTTTTTGTTCTTGTTACTGGGACATGTTTGTCAATAAGATCATAGATTGTCGAGTAGAACTCATTTAGACACGTTTCAACGTCCTTTCCAAAAAATACTCCAGTCCAGTCCTTTCCACTGAGTTCAATGCATCGTAGTTTGCTTTGGAAAAGTTACGGTATACATTGTGTTTAGAGGTCAATTTATGGAATTGTTTCTTCTTCAGTAGAATTTCAACTGCAGGGTGGTGTGGATCTTCATTCAATATTGTATCTATATAACCCACCAAAGTGGCAGCAATATTCGGGGGAAAGTGTCGAGCCAAAGTACTAATGAGTTGTTCTTGAGGATAAAGAGGTATTAAATATTTTGCTACACACTTATTGAAAAATAATACAAAAGATCCATCCCCTTCATAATATTTTCCGGTTTCGAGTCTGAATTTCAGTCCATGTTGCCTAGTAGGACCCCAAAACTGCTCAAGAAAAGCTTTTTTAAAATTTGAATACGAATAAAGCGTTTTTATAAAAGCATCAGCCCACGATTTGGCTGATTTCTCAAACAAAGTATGAATGTACACAAAAAAGATTTATATTGACGTTACTAATATCAATAAAACATTCTAAAAAATTCAAAAAATCTACAGGGTGTAAGTTTTCATCATCTGCGAACGTTAGTAACAATTGCAAATGTTCAACATCATTTCTAATACCAAAAGGAATTCGACCTGAACTGGTACCTAAACTATACACGCTGTATCCCTGTCTATTTTGAGTAACAATGTTATCGCTTATCTCGTGCCAACGTGGAATATTAAATATTTGATTTTGAAATGAATTTTGGAATCTTGTTCGAGAATGACTGGCCGATTGAGGAAAAGCATTAACAGTGTTGAAAAAATTAATTTTTTGCATGACCTTAATCACTTCCGTTTTGACAATTTTGCGCATATCTATGTTAACCCCATTTGTATCGACAGAATTTATGTTTATTTCAGGATTGTTTGAAAGATAGGTACCTGCGTTTTCTGGTGGTGCAACATCATGGAGTGTGGGCTGCTGATATACTGCCGGCTGCAGAGGTGACGAAGGTAATCCAGTATTACCTTCCGCCATAACATGTGGAAGTTGGAAATTGTTACCTTGTTCAACATTTGAAGCGTTTCCCTGAGAAAGCCCACCAGCGCCTTCTCTGCCAGCCTGTGATGTCTGTTGCTGGTTGTCGTGAAGAGTTGAATGTTATCCTTTGCTCCGGAGCTGATATGGTGGTGTTTTCTCCAAATCCATATTGGCCAGGAACCAAAAATATCGGGCCTGGATATGGGAGCCAAGATGTAAATGATGGGAAATATATTCTCAGGGTCGGCGCGATTTCCGAGGATTTATGGGTTCTTGAATTAAAAGCCTCTGATCTCCTCAGTCAATGTCTGTTTATTTAACCACCTAGTAAGCTAGGAATTTTAGATTGATAGAGGAAACAGTATTCACCTCGTAAGCTACAAAAAATACATATTTTTTCAAATGGAAAACACAACTGCCACAATAAAAATTTCATATGATCAAATTCGGAAAATTACATAATTTGGTTAACGTACCTACAAAAAATACGGGTACAAGCCAAAATCTTCCAGATTTTGCAATATAAAAACCCCAAGCACCCTTTATAACCAGTGGTGTTTCTGTATGAGAAATCAGCACTAAACCACTCCTAGAATCAGATAATTATGTTCTGGCATTCAACTAGTTTTTACAATTCGAACCTAAAAACATTTTGCCACAAGAGTAGAATACGTGGCACCCTCTATCGATGAGAGCAGTAGAAGCGCAGTACCATCGTAAAGGAAATAATTTTCGTTGTCTTCCTAACATCGGTCGAACTAGGCAATCATGAATACATGAAATATTTATAGACCGGTTATATTTCCGTCTAGAGCAATATAAAAAAGATCTGCTACACACTTCTTCAAATTGGCTACAAACTGCAAACTTTTGGTTATGTAATTTCACAAAATTATTTTGTCTGGAAATATTGTATTGCACAGAGAATTGCACTCTATTGTATATTATAACAATTCTGGAAAAAACAAGTAGAACAACTTAATACTATAAACATAGAAATATTATGTCACTGACACTTCCAAAACCGGCGAAGACCAATCCTGGGATGAACACACTAGAATAAAAAATCTACCAATTAATCGATGTCTTAACATATTTTTTTACATTTTCCTGTTGCAAAAAGAAAATGTTTTTCACCATTAATCCAATTACAACAGAAATGGATATGCTGAGCTATCCTTGAAAGATAGACATATGCTATCGCGGCTATTTTAACAGAAGTATAAAAAGGCTTCGAACAGAAAGGCGTTATTAATATTTCGATTGATTGTGGAGGTCATTTCATTCGATGATTCTCCATCTTTATGTTTGTTCACAATATGTGAGCGTTTGAGTATCTGCAAAAATTTCCTTTGCTGCTAGTGTGGAAGTCGCAGAGGCTGCAGGAATACCAAGTCGTATTTTCCCCTTCGTGTTCTGCCAAGCGATGATTTGTCGTATCTTCCTGATCCCAACTCTTATATTCGCAGTCTTCGCATTGAATCTCTCTCATCGATTTTATCGCTCGATACTCGACTCGAATTTCATATAGGGGAGAAGGGGGCAGGTTCGGACACCGTTTTACAAATTATTATATCTCTATCGGTTGTTAACATAATCAAGTTGTTGGAATTTTGTAAAATAGAACCTTCTTGGTATATGACTTTTCATTGTCATATACATGCAAATTTCGAATAGTTTTCCAGAAAATGTAATATTAGTGAGTTTGGGGAATTGTCCGGAAGTGCCCCAAGGTGCCATGATTGGGGTAGGTTCGGACGAATATGCATTTTTTCAACGTTACTTTACTTTCCATATACAAATAATGACAAAATACTATGAAACATTAATTAACATCGTAACCAAAAAATTTTACATCAAATTGAAGAAGGTGCCATTCTTGAAGTCCCCGGCGTTGTCATAGGCTTAGGTAACTTTGATACAATGTCTTTCCTCTCAATAAATGAGATATCCTCAACTTCTGGATAAACAAATCCTTGATTTTCTCGTCATCTAAAAGTTCATTGAGCTCATCATCACCACTTCTATAATCTAAATCAATATCAGAATCAGATGAATCATTCCTTTTATATATATATATATATATATATATATATATATATATATATATATATAATGAAATTAATGAAGTCAGTGTTGAATATCTAAATATATTACAAGAATACGGCTATATCTCATTAATAAATAAAGAAACACGTGTACAAGGTCAATCTAAGACATGTATTGATCACATTTTTATACAAACTAAAGATAGCCTTGATAAAATTCAACCTATAATTTTTAAATCTACATTGTCAGATCACTTTTCCCAAGTGCTTCATTATGATCTTCAATCTGAAATAAAAGAAACGAAACCTGAAATTTTTTTTAAAACTTATATTAATTTCGATAAACTAAATATACTTTTGAAAAATGAAAATTGGCATGAACTTCTGTCAGAATATGACGTCAACAAAATTACTAATCTATTCGTTGAAAAATTAAGTTCCTATATAGACTTGAGTAGTAATACTTTTCGAATCAAGAGAAGAGACGTTAAAAGAAGTCCATGGATAACAAACAGTTTAGTAAAATCAGTGAATACAAAAAATGATTTATATAAAAAAGTACAAAAAAACCCAGGTGATATCGTGATTTTAAATGAGTATAAGAAATATAAGAATATGCTTAGTGGTTTAATAGATAAGACAAAAACTGATTATTATAGGAAAGAAATACGAAATAATGAAAATAGCCCCAAACATATGTGGCAGTTCGTAAAAAAAATTCAAGGAAAAAACAGTTCTGAAAAAATAGTAATTGAATCGGATGGAATGAAAATTAATGATAGCTCAATAATTTCGGAAAAATTCAATGAATACTTCACAAATGTAGCTACAAAACTAGCAAATAAAATAAAAAAACCGGGAAAAAAAATCGCAACAAAAAGATTGAGTAATTCCATCTATTTGAACGAGGTAGAGGAAGATGAAGTTAGGAAGGTAATCAGAGAGTTGAAGTCCAAAAAAGCACCAGGCATTGATAATATCACAACGGATACTTTTAAAAATTGTATTGAATATCTAGTGAAACCCATAAAGTGTATTGCAAATAAGATGATACAATTAGGTATTTTTCCTCAAATTGCGAAAGTTGCAGTGGTCAAACCCTTATTTAAGTCAGGAAACAAGATGGAAATGTCAAATTATCGGCCTATATCTTTACTACCAACCATCAGTAAAATTTTGGAAAAGTTGATCAAATCAAGAATCTTAGATTTTCTGAAAAAATTCGATGTCATCTCAAAAAACCAATACGGATTTATGGAAGGAAAGTCGACGCAAGATGCAATCGTGAACCTAACTTCAAAGATATACAAAGCTATTGATTCTAAAGAACCTGCAATATGCATATTTCTTGACCTTGCGAAGGCTTTTGATACTGTCAGCCACACGGACTTATTAGAAACCCTAGAAAACATTGGATTCAGGGGAAACGCACATAAACTTTTGAAAAGTTATTTGGAAGAGAGAAAACAATGTGTAAAAATTGGAAATATAATGAGTGGGGAGAGAAATGTTCAATATGGTGTTCCTCAGGGAACAGTTCTCGGTCCAATTCTGTTTTTAATTTATATTAATGATATTTTCAACTTGCCTGTAGATGCTGAAATAAGTTCATTTGCGGATGACACAGTTATATTCTTCAAGGACAGTAACTGGTTCAGTCTGAAACAAAAAATCATTAAATCATTTCCTATAGTAGTAGATTTCCTAAGGAAAAAATTACTCACCATAAATTTGAAAAAAACCATTTATGTACCCTTCACAAGCTATGAATCGAACTTACCCCCATTCACGAAAATAGAGTTTGAACATGGAGATGAGATGATATTGATTAAATCAGATAAGAAAGTTAAGTTTCTAGGAATATATCTTGATTGCCACCTAAAATGGAACGATCAAATTGAAAATGTCATAAAAAAAGTAAGATACTGCTTACCCAAATTTCGATATTTAAAAAAATTTTTTGATATTAAACATTTGAAAATAATGTACTATGCCTTAATACAAACTCATTTGATTTATGGTATCATAGTATGGGGTGGAGCCACGAATTTATATATGAGAAACTTGGAAATCACACAAAAATGGATTTTAAAGGTGATCACTGGAAACGGTTACAGATATTCTAGTGATCAGCTTTTTAAAGATGCTGAAGTACTAGATATTCATCAGTTATTTGTTCTGTATCTGGCATTATACCAACACAGAAATGCATATAACACCAAAAACATTGAACATAGTTATCCGACTAGATACAAAGAATGTTCCCTAAGTATACCCCGTATGCGGAAAACAATAGGACAGAGATGTCATTTATATCTTACACCAAAAATTTATAATATTTTGCCATACTCATTTAAAATACTCAACTCGGTATCTCTATTCAAGTCTAAAGTACGGAAATGGTTAATGAGTAAACCGCGCAATGCAATCCATAGTCTTATTGACCTGAAAAATAACTAACATTGCATTATTTACAATATTAGGACACAATTAAACGTAATATTATTCTTCTTATTTTTTTTTTCAATAATTATTAAACATTAACATATTAACATATTTCTACATCATTTATATATACATATTTATATTTATTTCAATTACATAGGTAGGTACAGCATCAATCCATCGATTTTGAAACGATTATGAGAAATCAAAGTTGAGAAGATATGTATACCCACGCACAGGATTTCCTTTGTGGGTTTCTTGAATTTGTTCAAAATAAATTAGGATCATTGTAACCAATGTATCGTATCAATGTGTTTTACATATTATTCGTGCCTGTAACAGTTTATGTTATGTCTTTGCCTGAATAAATTCATTATTATTATTATTATATATATATATATATATATATATATATATATATATATACATTAGTGTAGATCATTGTTTGCACGAGTGCTCGTGTGTCTTCGAAAAAACGTAAGTACATAATACTTGTCTTTTACTTGCACGCTCTAGCTGGATCTGTTCTCAGCTACTGTGGTTTTGTATTCAACTAAAATGGTGTGTTCACTTGCTCATTGATAGTACGGGGTATTCGCTGTGAGATGGCGCGCGTATTCAGTTTCGACTATGATTTATTTATGAATCTTGGTGGTTTGGACTTCCATTGTCTAATATGTTGATAACTGATTTGAAATCTATGAAATAAACAAATGACTTAGAGCGAAACAAGTTTTACAAAAAATTATGAGAATTATATTGTAAGAAAGAACAAAATTATTGTATCATGAAAAATGAAATTGAATCAATATTGGTTTAAATATATAAAATAGTTAAAATATTAATTACATAAAACAATAAAGCGTGAAATGATAATACGATAAAGACCTTATAAAATATAAAAAGGAAATTGAATATGACCACACAGTAAAATATAAAGAAAATTTATGAAGATAAAGGTAAGCTATAAAATAAATGAATCAAACTAAAAAGAAATGAATGAAAATAAAGATTTCAAGCCAGGTTACTTTACAACGTTTCGATTGTTAGTATCCATAATCGTCTTCGGCTGATGGTGTTCAAATATGTAATCCCAGGGTAAACTTCTGAATTAAAAAGTTACACGCCAAAATATTGAATTTGGGTACTTTGAGAACTTAGTGATAACAACATTACGTGACGACATTCTAGGTAAAAGATATGCTCTTCAGTGTTTTGTACATATGTTGCCATTTAGGGCCACGTACATTACAAAAAGTTAACTATCAACATTCTGCTCTTTTCATTACTGACAAAGTAATGCGTTATTATTATAAGCATATGAGCTTTCAGTTCCAAATTTTGTTGGAGTGATTCACATTTTCCAGGACGTTTTTTATGGTTAGAATGTAAATGGCAAGTTGATGCTGATATGTAATAAAGTTTTCATAGCCAACCCAACTTCATAGGTGAAGAAACAGCTTCAGAATACTAGTTGGTCAGAAGATTGATTATATTTTTTTCCAGCTGCTTATTATGATCCGATAATCGAAGGTGATAGGATATCAAATTTTCATTGCCTACTTGAACAGTGATAGACCATGAAAATATTGCTGTTCTGGGGAGACATTTTATCCAGCTATGCGATGGTGAAAAAAAGAGTGACTCAGAACGAATTGATTTATTTTTCCAAATGTTAACAATAATTGTGTAGGTACTCACTATTGGATTTGAATATATTTCTTCTATAAAAACATAATTCCCATCATTTACCCATCGATGTTCAGAAATAATATTGAAATTGATGATCAAGAATTTGCTTCAGAAAATCTAAGGAAAACTGGTATTTTTTAAATTTAACGATTCGAATTTAATTTAAATTTCTATCAGAGTTTGAACGTTATTTTTCTGTGTCTAATAGCATTAAAATTATTTCAAAAACTGACATTATATTATATCGATACATTGACCAAACAAAAGCACCTGTCAAGACAACAATTCAATTTTTTCATGATGAAATTTATAATTATTCATTTGAATTGAATGGAACAATACCTCCATCAGTTCAACAGAAATATGTTATTGAAAAACTCACCACATATTTTTCAAATGTGTATACACTCACAGAAATCAATTTTCCATTCGTTTTAAAACCCAAATTTGACCTTTTCATACAGATGCTTGATTCTGTGGGTTACTTGAAAATGTATGTCATTAACCAGTAACCGAATGTCGTTGAGTTCGATCATTTTGAAAATATTGAAGGTATATCAACAGACTATGAGAACAGGGTACTATTTGAAAAGTTGACTACTATTTTGGCACGGTCTGCTGAAATGTTCAAAAAGTGTACTTTTCAAATTTAGAGATTATGTCCTCATTGAAAATTGCTTATGTCTCCAGACACATGGAAATGCATGGCTGTCTCTAGTTGAATGGATTCTGTAAATGGTTAACATCCAAGTTTGAGAAACATTGTTGCTGGAATTTTCGAGAAAAAATATTCATCATTTCCCTAATGACAGAGTTAATTCTCCGAAGAAATTGCGTTTCTTAGCTTCTTTAGGAAATAAACCATAGAATCCTGCTTGACAGTTACTTATATGTATGCAATACATTTTAGGAATCGCACGTTGAAAGATAAGACGTCGTTAGTTCTCTACTTCTGAGGATTTTCCTAGGGGGACAAAAGTTGGTGAACAGAAAAAATCATACAATTGTTTTAAAATGTAACGATAGCCCAAGACGTTTTAATCGCTGTTTCAGTAAATTATTCTAGAATTCAGATATCAGAACACAAAACTCAGAGTTGTTTTGAGAGACCGTTAACAACAATAGTCGTAGCCATCGTACTCAATACATCAGATACTTGCAATGGTCCTCATTGCAGAGGTGTTACAGGAAGCACTAACAAATGCAATGAGGAACATTCCACAAGTATATGTTGGATGATTCAAAACCCGTCACAGTATTAGCCAAGAAATAGCTATTCTCTTACAGGAATATGTTGTTATCAACGATATCTCAAAAGAACTCTCGAGCTGTCTGTTCAGATATAATACTAAATATCTCAACAAGAGGATTTGAGTGCTACTTGTTCTGCCCGCCAGGTGGAGCGGCTGCTATTTAGTTAGAGGAAGCACTTGCAATTGTATCCTCTGCAATGATGATTACACAAGTATCTATTAGATAATTCAATGCCCGCCGCGGTATTAGCCAAGAGTAGTATTTTTCTGACCGGCATTTGGTATAATGGCCTACATGCATTGATCATGCTTGAATTTTGTATTGGTTTGAGATTAGTTTTTAATATTAGATATAATTGATGACACATACATAAATTGTCTTACTTTTTACAACATTAGTCGATGCTGAAAAAAAATCTTTTTCATAGACGGGAGCATCATTTTCATTCATAATGGAAGACTTGTAAAAATTGTTTTATAAAAAAAGCAACGGAAATTCGTTTTTTGGAACAAAAAACATTTTTCTACAGAGATTTTATAAAAATAAGTCAAAATCAAATACCCACAAAAATAATTTATAAAATGAAAAACTCGTTTAAATCAAATATACTTTATTCTACCAAAGATTCACATGTCTTAAGATAAGCAGTGTAACTACATGCACAACAATAAATAAATATGTAATAAAAAGTACCTGGTGATTTTGGATACTCAATATGAAAAGTTTTGGACTAATGATAAATATAAATTATGCACCACCCCATGCATCTTTATTTAACATAATTGCTATAAATACTGGAGCATGCCAATATTGGTTTTCTGAATATCTGTGAGTAAATCCAATATAATACCATTTCAACTCGATTATGGAAAAAAATGCACTTACTAGCCAATAAGAGTTGGAATTTTTCCACAATATGAACCCTTCATTTTCTTTTCACTTTGAAAAATTTTCGCCTTCAAAAATGAATGGACAATCGAGCACATCTTTCTTTATTGTGAGATATTTGTGAAAAACACCTGTTCGAGCGTGTCTCACAAATATCTACAATAAAAAAAGATGTGCATTCATTTTTGAAAGGAAAACATGAAAGATAAAAAAATTCATAGTGAAAGTGTTAGGTTCGGGTTCTGGAAAATTCTAATTTTATATTCCAGAAATAAGCTATTTTCATTTCGAGGGCAAAAACTTATTGAAATTACAAGAAAACAGAAAACACAATGTGCATCAATAAAACAGAACTAGCAGTGATTTTTGAGAAACCATGAAAGGTAAATACATATTTCATCAGTGGAGAGAAAATTAAGGTTTATAATCTGGATAAATTGACTACAACAAAGTGAAATCTACAACAACAAAAAAAACTACAACACATTAATGAAATGACTACTACGAAATTGAATGAGGACAATATAAAAAACTGATTGTAAGTACTCCAACTACTTATTGTTTCTTGATAAATAGTATTTCTTCTTCTGCTGTTGAATCTGACTTCGAACTCTCCTGGGGGTCAAATGTCTCAGGTCTTCATTAGTGTTGATAACTTCTTGTATATATGTCTGAGACGGATAGATAGAAGTTTCACCTTGAATGAATTCTTTGAAAAGCGTCCTAACTAAATGCCTGGTTGGTGTATACCAAGTTCTCTCTGTAAAAAATAAATTGAAGAAATGTATATACTATTTTTTCCCTTTCAGAAGTGGATTTTTTTCCACATTTCAATCAAGCAGATATTTTCATCGAAAAAGTATCATTCGCCATTGAGATAAGTGAGTAAACTATTTATCACTCTCAAAAGTCTATCAGAGAGAAGACTTCAACAAAGTCGAAATACAGACAGAAAAAAAAACACCTGTTTAAAACCTGTGCAACGTTCCTCAAGCTCATGCCATAATGTTGCCCAATTTCTCGACCTGGTTGGATGATTACCTGGCAGAATTGTTTGGGGATTCTTTGGTCTTATCAGACATGTTAGGCAAACTAGCTTTGGAGCTCAGTCACTATTTAGAGTTTAAGTTAAGCCTTTGAATATAAGTGGAGTTCTTTCCCAACACCAAACCGTTCTTTTAACACCTCGACACGTGTTTCAATTACCAAGTGATCATCTTCAAGAGGAAGAACTTTTAATCCCTTCCTTTTGAAGATGATCACTTGGTTATTGAAAGACATGTCCGGGAGTTAAAAATAATGGTTGGGTGTTGGGAAAAAACTCCAGTAATATTTATTTCTACACCAAAGATTCCAAACACTGCATCATAAGCCTTTGAAGTTGAGATGGTCGTGACTTACGGGTGCAAAGCTGTCAGGCCTATATTGTCACTCATGAGAGGAAAGCACCTCAAAACTAGTCTGACAGGTGGTCACTTCATCCAGGTCAAGCAAAAGATCATCTAAATTATTGAGAACATCCTGGCATGTGTTTGAGAATCATTGCACAAGTATGTGACAGATTTGGTTGAATATACTTTCTTCTTATATGAGCCAGAAATTTACGTCATATGCTTTTTCCTTCTTGAAATTATTGACATTCGTTACCCTGACAGAACAGAATTTAAGACAGACTACATGACAGTGATTAAGAAATTTGAAATCTAATTTTATTTTACTCTGTGCTCTAGTGATATAAAGTGGTAATCTGAATAACTATTAATAAGATAAAAAGAAAATGAGAATATAGAAATAAATTTCTCATAATTTTATGGCAGTGTCCCTTCTAATAAATGACGAGAGAAAAGTTTCCTTGCAGCTTGTCTCTCTAGTGTATTCCACGTTCTCTTAACAGCAGCTTGACCAGGGGTGAAGGCTGCAACAAATTGTCAAAAATAAAATATAAATTTGAAAGAATAAAAATTTAAATGATTGAAGATAAGCTAATTGTAATGAAAGTACAGTTACTATTATCTATAAATGAAAAAGAGCTATTAATCACGAATATATTATTGTTTCTAGGGTATTTCATTCAACTTTTTACATCAGGTTCAGATACTATGTTGAAACGTAAATATGAAACAGAAGTTCACCAAATTTTTATTGGGAACAAATCGAGTACAAAATCGATTTTGTCAATTTTCTGAACTTATTAACAAAGCTATATTATTAATGAAAATTATTTTGTATTATAAACTGTAAGGATGATAGCTTGTGTGAAGAAAATGAATATAATATTATGAATAGAGTGGACTTCAGTAATCACTATACCTATTAATCTTCGTCGTTTGCCATCTGGTACCTTTCCTGAATCTGAATCATCACTGAAGTTACTACCATCACAGCTTGAGTTACATTCAAGCCCACTTTCATTTTCCATAGTGGTTATTCTGGTAATTTTGGATGGTCCAGGGGTAGGAGAGTAGTACAGCGGTGTAGTTGGAGTGCTCGATATTGCAGAAGTACCTGGGACAGGAGCTGTAGGTAATGACATAGGAGTGCTGCGACAGGCATCTGAATCATTACTAGAAGTAGGAGAACATTGAGCGGCTAAGAAAACTTTGCTAACGCTGATTATATCACGTTCTAAAACAGGTTGCCTATAATATTCTTTGTGGATCTTTTCCGCATGACCCAAGTATTCTTGCAGAAGGTGTAAGTCTTCATTGTCCAACTTGAGTGACATGGACTAAGTGGCAACATGTTTTTGAAGTATGGTAGCTCGAAGTGACTTTGAATTAGTTGCTCCGCATTCCTCTGAATACTGCCTCATCAATAATGTAGCAGATACATGCCTGTAGACAACTTTTTCATTTGTAACACTACGGTGAGGCAAGGCAAATATGTAAGGATTTTTATCATCAATTCCGGCCTCTTTTCGGTATTTCAATAATAATTTAACACATTCATGCATTGAATTATGTAAGAGAACCGGAACTCCTCTTGCCAATTTTCCCCTGACGACAAATCTTACATATTCCCTCACATATATCTTGTCGTTTCCAGACAATTTTTCATATGTATCCGTATTTTCCTCAATTCTTGCCAAGCTGTCTAAATCAGAAATGATACTTCGTTCGAGTTCTCCAGGTCGCCTTCGATTAAAAATCAATATGTTAATCAAAGTAAAATTAGCCAAGTTCCTCCAAGTATTTACATTGAACTTTTTCATCAAAGCCTCATAGTAATGATTTCTCTTTGTCATTACATAAGAGTTCAACTTCTTGATATCCTCCATTGAGGGCAAAATAGATAATTTTTTCCTCTTATGTTTTAACAAACTCTCGGATGCAGTTTTATTGACGTGTGCCGGAAGCGCTGTTTTCAACAGATGTAACAAATTTTTGGAATCCTTCTTTCCTTCCATGTCCCCATTTTTGATACATTCCGAAATATGTAATTGGGTTTATTATAATTCCCTGTGTTTTCATCATAATCTCCCAAGGTGTTAATAACTTCAATAATATAGTAAAACATCTGGGGCTTCAAAATATCTTCGAAATGACGCACAGAAGAATTTTTTTCTTTAATCATTGACAAAACTCTTGCCATTCTTATCATACGATTTCGTATCATAGGATAATGATGCTGTGATCTGTACTTACAAGCCATTTCATTACCATAAAGAATAATGAGGTTGTCAAATCGTATGATCTCTTTAATAGGACCATCTCTAAAAGCAAGGAATAAGAAATATTTAACAACTTCGTTGGCCCTTTTATGAATATTTTCTGAAATAGCTCTAGATTTGAACAACATGCCTTTGCTCGAGTTGGAAGGGTTTTTCGTACAATTTTTTTGTAAATGTTTCCTTAATGAATCTTTTTTGACGATTATTTTGCAGCAAGTACATGCTATGTACTGAGATTTATCGGGTTTATCAAAATATTTAGAGACTCTAGCAGGGACAAAATTTTCACCTTCTTTGAAAGCAGAGAAATTACCGTCTCTTCTGATTTGTGAAAGTTTTTCTTTTTTTTTAGGGTTTTCGTCAGCCATTGCAATGTACTCCTTAACCTCAGGTTCATTTCTGTGCATGGACAAGATGTGTCGTTTAACATTAGTCTTGGACTGCTTGCAGAATTTGCAGGTATTAGGTTTGTTGCAGATTCTGTAACAAAATATATCTACATTCAGGGTCTTAAATTCATATTAACACAATTGCTATTTCTTTATTGAATTTTACAAGGTATCTATCAAAGGCTTATAAGCATATATTGAATTAACCATAAAAAAGTATCAGGAACAAAATGATAAAAATACTAGAGAAAATGAACAAAATTTATTTGTTAAATACTTCACTAATTCCTTAATAACTCGTCTAGAAAACAAACCAAATAAAATTTTTGACAACCAACAGATTATTTTCTCATATATATAACAAAGTTCTGCTTTTATAAAATAACAACGGTTTCCATTGAACACAAATGAACTCGTGATGCACTGTTGTGGTAAGGAATATTGCTTTAGTCCTAGCTCAGCACCAAACCGTTATTTTTAACATGTTTTTCTATCATCAAATGATCATCTTTAAGCGAAGATTAAACAAACATTACATCGGTAACATTAAAAATATGTTTATCATGTTACTGTAAACTTCCATGAGGACATTGTTCAATTACACAACACAACAAAAAAATATTTTTTGAATGTTTCCTACACTAAATTAGTCAATTTCTACTAATTTTGGGGTGATAAAAACGAAAATAACAATGAAAAAATTTTATTAGCTCTGGTTTTTGAGATACACAGTACTTAATCTTAAAGAGAAGTTATAATATACGTGAAAAGTGAAAGTACATAAAACAATATTGTTATGTTTCTTTTAGAATATTTTAAGTACAAAATTAATAAAAAAAACATTATTCTTAGTGTTTTGACAAATAAAAGAAGTTTGTACCACCAAATTTCAATTAAGTCCATCCGATTCATTGTAAGGTCGCTGTCGTTTAGCTTGTCTTTTATAAAACACTTCTGGAGCATCCCTACACACAGACCAGCAGTAGTCTGCAAGCATTCCAACGGCCCTGATATCTCTGTTCCATTAAGGCAATGTCTTGATGGAATCTTTCTCCATGTTCGTCACTCACAGCTCCACAGTTTTGTGGGAAGAAATTAAGATGAGAGTGAAGAAAATGAATTTTTAAGGACATGTTGCATCCAAGTTGGTGGTAAGCTTGAAGAAGCTCTTTAACCAATGCTGTGAAGTTATCATCTCTTTTGTTACCTAAAAACCCATGTACAACCCCCTTAAAGGCTTCTCAGGCTCTTTTTTCATTTCCTGTTAAAATCATGTCAAAAGCAGGATCATTTACGATTTCACGGATTTGAGGCCCAATAAAGATGCCTTCCTTGACTTTAGCATCACTCAACCTGGGAAACTTTGCTCTCAAGTACTTGAAAGCTTGTCCTTCCTGGTCCATGGCCTTCACAAAGTTTTTCATTAGTCCCAACTTAATATGTAATGGGGGAAGGAGAACATCCTTAGGATCTACAAGAGGCTCGTAAACTACATTTTTCTCATTAGGGTTTAGGTCTTGTGTAGGCCAGTTCATTTTTTTATAGTGAGATTTTCTATCCCGACTGTCCCACAGACACAAAAAACAACAGTACTTGGTGAACCCTAATTGCATTCCTAGGACTATAGCAATGACAGATCACCACAGATGTGCCACTTGTGTTGTTCATATTTGATTGATTGGAGAAGTGTTTTCATATTTATATACGTTTCCTTCATGTGAACTGCGTGACCTATAGGAATAGAGGGTAGCTGATTTCCATTATGCAGAAGTACAGCTTTTAAGCTTAGTTTTGAAGAGTCTATAAACAGTCTCCATTCAGATGGAGTGTGATCCAAATTCAAGCAGTCCATCAAACCATTAACATCAGAACAAACTACGAGGTTTTCTTTTTTCTCAAAAAAAAGGAAGCAAACCTTTTTGACGCTGTCTCTACTGAGATATTTTCACATCATGTTTTAGAAGATTCCACTTCCACAATTCCACAATTATATGTGAAAAGTAATAGATTTGATTATTGTCGTTACTCACCTTCGCTTATAAGCAGCTTCATTCACTAAAGTGGGATTATCATCATTCATTTCTGATACGGATTCTTCAGCAATTGTTGAAAGGATGGATATAGATGACTGACTGCTTGATGAAGAAGGCAGACCCATGGCTTTGGAGGGCAGACTATTGGAGGACGTTGAAAGAAGAATGTTATTTGTAGCAGGCAGGCTGTCAATTGTGGGAGGTGATCTGTCATTTGTGGGAGGCGGGCAGTCAACTGAGGGAAGAGAACAGTCAATTGAGGGAGCCAGGCTCTCGATTGTGAGAGGCAGACTGTCAGGCATAGGAGCCAGACTTTCAGGCATAGGAGACAGACTTTCAGGCATAGGAGACAGACTTTCAGGCATAGGAGACAGACTTTCATGCATAGGAGACAGACTGTCAGATGCAGAAGACAAACAGTTACATACTGCAGACAACCAATTGCACACGGAGGGCAAATCATTGGACTTGAAAAGAATTGGTGAAACAGTACTTGAAATGAAACTGGAATGATGAATACGACTGATCCCCTCTACGCCTTCCACCTCAATAGGTACATTTTGAAAAATACGTCTGGGTTTCATTTTCTTCTGTACAGACCTGCCCTCTAACGAATCAGTAATCCGTTCTGTTTTTTTCTACCCTTTGGAGTTTTCAACTTTGCTTCATTTGGGTTGCCAATGTTCAAATTTTTCTCCAAGACAACCTTAAGTCTGCGTGTGTTATGTCCCACAGCAAAATTATACAAGGGAAGAAAATCTTCGTTGAATCCATTTATGACGATTTTGTAACGTTTCCCCAATATGAAACACTCCACCTTATTATCCTGTGATATTATTTCTGACCTGGGAATGACCGTCTGCATTCCATTGTCAGTAGTTACAAGTGCAAAAGCTGCCATGACGTGGATCACTCTTGATATATAAGTGAATACAACAATGACAACATTTAGCCAAAAACAAACGATGGAAAAAAAACAACGACATAAAAAAAACAACGACGTAAAAAAAACAACGACGTAAAAAAAAACAACGACGCAAAAAATAAACGACGAAGCCAAAAACAACCCCAAAGTATACTTCATCAACCAACCCTGAAAAAAAAGAGAAAAAATGACTATTTTTCACAACGTTCAATAGACAGTGATTTATTATTTTTTTCCCCAGCAACTTTAAATCTATTAATTTTTATCTTTAAAAATTACACAAAGCAGGGAAATGTATTGAAATACATAAACATAAAAAAATAGCAAGTGATGCGAAAAATGAAAAATATTTTTCAATATTTAATTCGTCTAAAATAACATAATTGACAATTTTCAAGCTAACATGTGACTTTTGCCATTTGCAAAAAATGTTTTCTCCATGTAGGTATTTCATTGTTCAAGGCATTAACTATTTTAATTTTCATACTTTGATTGTAGAATTTTAAATATATAGCTGACAAGTGATGCGAAAAATGAAAAATATTTTTCAATATTTAATTCGTCTAAAATAACATAATTGACAATTTTCAAGCTAACATGTGACTTTTGCCATTTGCAAAAAATGTTTTCTCCATGTAGGTATTTCATTGATCAAGGCATTAACTATTTTAATTTTCATACTTTGATTGTAGAATTTTAAATATTTAGCTGAGGATGAATCTATATATACCATAAGATAATTGAGTTACTATCAAAGCAATTAATTCAATTGACCAACATCCAACTCTTTCATGGCGAAAAAACCGTGGATAATTTCACTTCAATCTCTACTAATAGCCAAATTAAAGAATATTGAATTCACAAATATATGCAGAGCAAACCATCGACTTCCTTCCGAACCTTTCATCTCGAAATTCATATTGGGTACCTGAAGGATATGGGCGGTACCATATTCAGACTTACCCTATATACAATAATTTTTAAATTTACAATAATATGCAGAGTAAACCATCGACTTTCTTCCGAACCTTTCATCTCAAAATTCATAATGGGTACCTGAAGAGATATCAATTGAAGATCCCGAGCCTTATAGGAATTTCATGAGGTTATCTTGCCAAAAGTTTCAAGAGCTCTTAAAACTAGTTGAACCTGAACTTACAAAGTCAGAAACGTGGATGAGAAGTCCTATTGCTCCTCAAATGAAATTGGAAGTAACATTGCGTTATCTTGCCACTGGTGACAGTTTTGCTTCCTTGCAGTATTTATATAGACTACCGAAAAGTACTATATCAGTATTTTTACCAGAGGTGTTTTTGACAATATATGAAGCCCTTGCGAACTATATAACGGTACGTTAATGAAACACCCACATTTTTTCATATCGTATAGTAATTTTTTTTGTATGGGTTTCAATATGATTGATGATTTCTTTTGGAGAGTATGCAATAATAGTTTGGTCATGAGTGCACATATTTTCAATGCTAGTTATATTTGGAAAAACAAAATACATTTTAATTTTGTAATACTACTTTAAATATTCTCATACTCATCATCAGATGCTAAGAAAGCCAATTCTCGAGCTTGGTGTAAAAGGTCGGAACACTGAGAATAAGCTGTGGAAGATGTGTTGTACTGCTCTGCATTTGTTGCTGCAATGGTTGTTGTTCAGTGTCTGAATAATAAGAATTAGTAGATGTGGAAGGTCTGCTGTCAAACTGCTTGTTGTCGACTCGGCGTACTGGAAAAATGAATTTCGTCGTTCATTTTTCGGTTTTGTTTCCGACGATACCCGGCCAGGGAAGTGAGTGTACTCGTCGCCGCCGAAATCTCCACCAGAGACCAGAGCCGGGAAGTCCCCTTGACTCCCGGATGATCTTGTTTTCCCAGTGTAACCGAATTACACGAGAGAAAGTAGTTGGTTTCTTTAAAATTCAAAATCGAATTAATTATTTTTAGTTCCCTAAAAATCTATCTAATTCTAAACACAAAAACTCGCGAGGGTACGGTGAGACACCACATTGGCCGCTGGGACCGGTCTCAGAGTTTCCCTAACGATCCCTATCTACGAGAGACTCACACCGCGAAGTGAGCTGCCTACAATTCTTAACTACGAAGATGCGAATAGTCCCCGGGGACTCAGGGCTTTTAAGCCGCCGAGCGTCAATGCAATGAGAGTCTTCTCGTGAAGACTCTCGGGTAGGCGTACCTCTGGCTGTATTCACTGTGGTTGCAGTCAATACGGCGACAGAGGCCTCTTCCTTTGAATCCCACGTCGAATCTCGGAGTCGAGGCAGGTACCACTGTGAATGCACACAAAAGTTAGTGAAATTGTCTGTTTGCTTACCAGCTTAAGTCCACAGCACACAGCACACGAATTCACTCGGAACTAGAAAGTCGAATCGGTTTAGTTTGTCTTGAAAAAGACAGATTTGTTAGTGATCGTTGTGATCATAACGAATTCTTTCTGGAGGTAATTTTTGTTTTTAATTAAATTACCTCCCAAACACTTGACTCGTAATTGCTCTGGCAACAACCGTTGTACAACACTAATCTGCAGCCAATACCCAAGTATCCTTTCCGCTATCTGAATCGGGTTTTTGCAAACACGCCACCGTCTATTTGTTTCCACAAAAATCTCCTAGGTTATCCCACTGGATAACGAACTCCAAACTATTAGTCTAACCAGACTAGTCCGAATTCTATTCGAGTTGAGAACTCTTTCTCAACGCAGGAAGTTGGAAATGTAGCCGCTACTAATTTGTAGTGTATAATTTAACACACGTCGGATGTACAGTGAAAAACTAACAATCGTTTTACGATGGTTGAATAGCAGAACTTAAAGGCAGCTAGGCGAGTCATCGAACAGTGTCCGAAAAATCCATTTCGCGTTTCTTAAATATAAAATCGCGAAAGAGTTTCTCGCGCGTGGTTGGCTGGCGTCAACTCCGCCTACCTCGCTGCGAGAGCGCAACGCGAAATGAATTTTCGTCTGCTCCTGAACGTCGAGTATATCGGCGTTCAGGCTACAGTCCGCCGTTTGGACTTATGTCCTCCAAAACGGTTTGGGTTTGGAGGACGGGAGGGGTGCTCGTAGTCCAGCCGGGTGCGCTGGACGTCACCTTCCCATGCTCCATTCACCTCGGTATGGGCGGAGGCGTGCACAGCTACACCGACCCCGCCGGTTACCTCGGTCACCGTTTCTTCACGTCGAGACGGCCGGCAGGCCTCCCAGACCTGAGTCCCAGGAATTTCGGGACTCAGCTTCTGTCTGAGCTCGACGGAAGGCTGGTTCGTTGCTTCGACTAGCTCGTTGAATGCCTCGATTTGTTTGAACAACCTCGCCCGCCATGAAGGCATCCCCAAGGCCCAGCTGCCTTCAGGATGCCCCCTGGCATTCCACCTCCCCCTAGCACTTCCGCTAGGGCCTCAGTTGCACCTTCACGAGAGATGTAAGGCGCTCCTGTGCACCAAACATCTCCCTCCCAGGAACCACTAAGGGTTTGGGCCTGGGGGCGTCGCGACGCCTGGCGTCGGACGACCTGTCCTGCTCCTCCGTTTCTACGTTTTACGCCCGCCGGCGACCCGTCGAATTCACATCCCACGTCGGAGTACCCATCTCCCAGGTACTCGTCCCTGAAGATGTCCTCTTCACTTCCGAAACCCTCCTGATCTCGGGAAGCCTTTTCGCGTTTAACGCCCGCCGGCGATTCCTCTTCATTTCCGAAATACTCAGTATTTCGGAAAACATTTCTGCGTTTAACGCCCGCCGGCGATCCAGATTTGAGTCCTCTTGACCAAATCTCAGCTCTATTTTTGCGTTTAACGCCCGCCGGCGATTCCTCCCTGAAGAGTCCCACGTTGCACTCGAAACGTTCCTCGTCTCGAGTGTGTCGGCTGCTCCTGCATGAACTCTTGTCTGAGGTCGACAATGGCCTTGTAAATTCGAAATTGGTCAGTGGTACAGGATGGCTGTAGACCCTGTACATGTTCACTTTAGGTGTCTCTACATATGTAGCTAACACCTCTCGTTGCCTGAAAATCTCTACGTTTTCAGACAGAATTGTCTTTGGAGGGATTCCATCCTCCATCTGTTTCATCGCCACCGATCTTGGTATAGCGGGATTTCGTGTTGACTTTAGCATAGCGCGGAGCCCTAACTGGGGCGCGCTTTGTGCTTTCGAAGTTTTTCCCTCATTGGGAAGCTTCTCGGAAAACATCTCCTGATGTTCCCTTGCTACATTTTCCTCCTGGAAAATGCTATTCCGCTGGTTCTCCGGAGTTTTAAATTCCCTAATTCGATTTAACACAAATTGAATGTCCGAATTTTTGCTGCGGTTTGAGGACTGAGTCCTTTGAGAAGTTTCGTTCTTTCTAACTAAACGACTTGCAATGGAGCCGAACGTGCCACGGTTTTGTCGCTCTGCGACCACGGAAGAGGTACTAGTGTCCTCATTGATCGAAAAGTTTCGGTTAGCATGAGACATCCTCAGACTAGATGTCTCAGCTGGAGTTCTGGGAATACTGCGTCCCGCGAACACAGATTCCATTGGAATCTGTGTTCGCGAATTCTCTCAGTTCTAAAAAGAACTACAAAATGTCGATGAATCCTTTGAAATATCCACGAAGAATATCCAACAATCCAATCGTAATAATCTCTTTCAAATGTTAGCCAAGGAATATCTCAATCGCCAGTAGAATATCGCAAGTATAGAAGTCTTTTCAAATCTCAATATTACGTGTTCTCAATCTGAAAAGTATCTGAACGAATAATGCAAAACTCTGCATATTTATATGTTTGTGGACGAGCTCCAATCGGCCAATCATATCTCTCAAAAAGTCACATCCACTTCGATCGACTAAAAAAATCAATAATCACGCCATGCCCACCAGCCAATCAAAAGCCGGCTAGCCGGTGACCTGATTTTGCCCTGGGGCGAGACCGTTGCGAACAAACAACTGCCTAACGGAAAGTTTAACGGAAATTTGCGATTTTCCAACTTTTTCCCCGAAAAATTTCAACTTCATATTCGAATAGAATTCAACAATCCGAAACGAAATTACTGATGAAATTTTCTCGATATCTCTATTCCTTCTGGCTGTAAAATGCATTTGAAAGTACAAAGTGCGAGATTTGGTCGAAGCTATCGAAAATCGATTCCTCCGATACTTCTAATTCCAAATCCGACAAAAATCTAAATAAAATCTGAACCAGTCACGCTACAGAAATCGTTCTGGTATCAAACGAAAGCTAATTAAAAGTTCTATCGATGTCTTTCAGAAGAAAACACGATTTCCCTATCTAGCTAAGTGAAAACGGCATTTCCCTGAAACTGACCGTTTTCGCCTAATATAAAATTAACGAATGCTATTCATCTTGCAAAAGATAAAATATCATAAAAAACATAATTTCCATTTTTCCAAGTTTTCCTCAGAGTGTGCGGAGCTTGCACTGAGGCTCGGGAAACAAAGCAAACAGTTTTGTTTCACGACACTTAGAATTATTTTTCTACTGATTTCATTCGCGTTTAAACAGTTTAATATTGGTTTTATTTTTCCGATTTTTGTTGTAATGTCTTAAAGTAATAATTATTTTACTAATAAGACAGTTTTTCTATCTTTTTATATTTCGATTCTTTGGGTATTGACGACACCCCCCTGCCCTAAGATGTTGCACGGCTATTCGAGTTCAAGTGCCTGAGAAGCAATTTCTTTTTCTCTTTATTTTTTTCAAATAACATATTTACAAATTCATTGATATACAATTGGTGATATAATATTTACAATGTAAAGGCGTTTATGCTACGGAACTAAATCCGGATACCTCGGATCTAGATGATCCTGGCCCGGTCTCGGAGGAGGCGCTAACCGCAAGTCATTGATATGTATCGTGCGATCTTGACCGCCACGGTTCACAATATACGTATTAACCCCCAATTTCCGGATCACCCGAGAAGGGACTGACCAGGTCTGGCCGAAAATTTTCCGGATTAATTCCGAATTTCGGCAAAGCACCCAGTCTCCTGGCCGGAAATTCGCCTTTGGCTGCTGGTCGCGATTCGAAAAAATTCTTTCTCTGTAACGCTCGGCCATCTGATTGGCTCTTTCGATCCTAGCCTGCCGATTCTGGTTGTTAGTCCTTCGTGAGCGCTGCGCAGGAGTAGCCCATTCTCCGGGCTTGGGAATTTCATATCCCAGCAGCAGTTCACTAGGGGGCATTTCCGTAGACGCATTCACCCGTGTTCGTAAGTGAAACACTATTACCGGTATATGTCGCTCCCACTCAGCTTCCGGCTTGTCTATGAGGGCGGTGCGGAGCATCTTCTTGATCTCCTGCACCCGCCTCTCCACCGGATTGGCTTGCTGGTGGTGCGACGGACTCATCCTGGACACAATATTGTGGTATTCGCAGAATCGTTCCCACGTCGCTCCTAAGTACATCGCCGCGCCGTCAGTTATTATGATTTCAGGGAAACCCCACCTGTAAAAAACCTCTTCCAATAAAAATTTCGTCACCACTCCTGCTTGGACGCTCTTATAGGCCTTAGCCTCAAGCCATTTGGGAAAGCAGTCCACCGCGACGATAAGGTACTTGTTCCCACTCTCCCCCGCTGGGTAAGGCCCGAGAACGTCGACAGACACCATTTGCCATGGCCTTGTCGGTTCAAGCGGCCTTTGTCCTGCTGAGAGTTGTGGTTTCGACGCTTTAGTGGTAGCGCAGGTCAGACATGTTTTTATATATTCCTGCGCTTGCTTCCTCATGTTGGACCAGTAAAAATGACGACGCCTGCAGTTCCCTTCTGGACCTACATAATATAATAAATCCCCGTCCATTCGGAAGTCGTTCATTATTCGCTGTTCATATTCGTTCGGTTCAGGATTTTCTCGCGCTCTCTCGATGCGCATCCTGAACCGACAAACTCCCTCGCTTGACTTCTGTTCTTCGACTATCTGGTCGAATAAGGTTCTCATTTCAAGTAACGTTTCAACCCCGTGATATAGTGACACCATATCACAGGTGTTGAATATTTCTGCGACCTCATCGATCAGGCACAGAACTATGTCTTCCTCGCTCTGGTCCTCTACTTGTCGTTCCTGGTGAGGGAAAAACATCCTCTCTGACTCCTTCTCCAAATCAGCCTTCGTTTCCACATCCTCGGGATTTCGGGAGAGAAAATCTGGAAGTTGATTCAGCTTCCCTGGCACATGTACGATTTCGAAGTCGTACTCCTGCAGTAACAGCGCCCATCTAGTCAACTTGTCTCTTTCGTCCTTCATACGACCGAGCCAAGTCAACGCCGAACTATCTGTTAATAGGGTGAACTTGCCTGCAGGTAGTGCCGATATTTCTTAATCGCCCATACTACGGCCAGGCACTCAATCTCGTTGATGTGATAGCGCCTCTCAGTCTCGTTCAGCTTCGCGCTGCTATACGCTATCACATCACGCTCTTCCAGTGTTTCCCCCCGTTGGAACAGTACCGCTCCAATACCCATCTGACTAGCGTCCGTCTGCAAAAATTAGGGTTTCGCAGGATCAGGCCTAGCCAGATGTAGCGGTTGCGATACTGCGTGCTTAATCCGTTGGAAGCTTTCCTAGGCTTCCGCGTTCCATTTAAATTTGCGTTTTTTGTCAATAAGATCGGTTAACGGGGCCGCCATTTTCGCAAAATGTGGAATGAACTCCCGTAACCATCCTGCATTTCCTAAAAATCCCCTCATCTGCTTAACCGAGGTCGGTGTTGCAAAATTCCTTACATTTAGAATGTGAGTCTCCTGCGGGAAGTTCCCTTTCTCGGACACGACTCTCCCCAAGTAGTTCAAGGTTGATGACCCGAACATATATTTCCCTGGGGAAAGCCATAATCCATGTGTCCTCAAACGTTCTAATATTAGCTTTAGATGGTCACAGTGTGCCCTGACATTATTGGAATAAACAATAATGTCGTCAAGGTACACTTTGCAGAACTTGTCTACGTATCCGGCTAGCACTTCAGACATGAGCTTTTGGAAAACGGCCGGCCCGTTTTTAAGTCCGAAACTTAGGACCTTGAATTCGTACACCGTAATTTGACGGTAGTCTACGCAAAAGCGTAGCTTACCGCCTTTCTTGGGTACTAAAACTACCGGGGAGCAATAAGGGGAGGTACTCCTAGTAATCACCCCAGCTTCCAGTAGTTTCTGGATCTCCTCAAGGACGATCTGTTTACGCTCCTCAGACATCTTGGCATAACGCATTTGCCTAAACGGCTTCTCCTCTTTAACTGTAATCTTGTGGAGAATAGCCTTTGTCTCAGGTTGGCGTATCGTCTCCTCAAAAACGTCCTTGAACGTTTCCAATACCGGTAGAATTTCCGACTTTGTGCTTTGTCGAATTGTGAGTCATCTAGGCTCAGAGGCGCGATGTCTCTCCCGGGCCTTCTGAGGGTTTCCCCTTCAAAAAATATCGACAACCGAGGAGCTTGTCCAAAATAAATGGTATTCCTAGCTAAGTCTAAACTGGCTTGTTGACCTTTCAAGAAAGGCATACCTAGTATAACCTTTTCTTGCAAGTCCTTAAGGACAGTGAACTTTAGCTGGAATACCCTCTCTTCTATATACACTTCTATCATAATCTGACCCAAACTCCTAGTGATGTTCTCAGAACAACCCATAAGGACTATTCCTGAGTTTGGGAGATTTTTTAGGCTCTTGTGGGACACTACATCTGCCCGCACAAAATTACTGGACGCCCCTGTGTCTATTAATGCTGTTACAGCTTTGTCATTAATGACAACGGGGATCCTAGGGAGGGATCGACCGAACCCTTTTGGCTCTTCGTCGAGTGGGGAAAGTACTTCAGAAAAGCTATTTATACAAGGGGGAGAAAAATCTAATTTTTTTAGATTATTCTGGCGATTAATTAAGTTGCACAGGCCATCGCCACTTGGCACTGCGCAACTTCCTAGTTTTCCTGACTAGCTTCTTCTAGGACATTATTGACAGTTCTCCTAGGTGGAGACCTGTCTCTGTTTTGAAACCGCTGGTTTCCATTCCTCTCTGAGGACCTTGCGGATGGAGGCTGCTGTTGCCTGTTTTCATTTCCCCTGTTATAGGGAGGGACATACCTCGCATTGTTCTGCGGGTTCGGATTATTTAGTATCGGCCCTCGATGCTGATTCGGGACTTGAACATTCGCTACTTTGCTGGTTGTCGGCGCTTTTGAGAGCTTAATATCCTCCTCAATGGCCGACGCATCCTGAAGCAGTTGTTCTAGTTTGTCCGGGACTCGTCCCCTGAAAAAGCATCGAATCTCCGGAGATATCAACTGAACAATGATGTGCATGGCTGCTTGTTCATCCATTCTCGGAAACAGCCGTTTCGCCAGGCCGATCTTCTGGATTATAAAAACATCCGTTTTTATATTCCGGGTTTGTCCCTCTCCATAAAATTTTGCCGTCAGCTTAGCTAACAGCTCAGGGCTATCAAACTTTTGATTAAACCTATTAATCAAAATAGGCCAAGTTATTTGGCTCTCCTTGTAAACGGCTGCCCACTTGGCAGCATCTGAGTCCAATTGACCGCAGAAAATCTACCCATTCTTCTTGTGAGATTTTTGCTTTCCTCAGCTCGTTTTCCACCCTATTCACGAACCGTTTCGGGTCCTCATTTTCCAGGCCTCGAAACCTTGGAAGATTCTGTCTATCCAGACGGTTTCTATTTTGATTAGCCGAATGTCCTTGGCCCATTGCCACTGATAGAACATCAGCTAATTTACTTATCGCCTGATCAACAATTTTTAACTGTTGACCATCCTCTATAACCTTTTCTGGGCGCCATCGAGTTTGTATTGTGCCTGAACTCGAAAATGGCATATCCTCACTGAAATTCACATTTTTCTTTATCTCTTTTTGTGAATTTCTCACATTGGGGAACGATTCCACTTCACTCCTTACTATGAATGAGTTTCCAAAAGCGTCCCTGAGTGTTACCTCGTCTTCCATAGCCATTGCTAAGAATGGGTTTGTAGAGGTATTTATGTGTTCGTCCATTTCCAAAAATGGATTTATGGCTGAATTTGGCTGGGATTCCAGTTGTGAATCCATGGCCCCACGTTGGCCAGCGCCATGTTGTCGACTCGGCGTACTGGAAAAATGAATTTTGTCGTTCATTTTTCGGTTTTGTTTCCGACGATGCCCGGCCAGGGAAGTGAGTGTACTCGTCGCCGCCGAAATCTCCACAAGAGACCAGAGCCGGGAAGTCCCCTTGACTCCCGGATGATCTTGTTTTCCCAGTGTAAACGAATTACACGAGAGAAAGTAGTTGGTTTCTTTAAAATTCAAAATCGAATTAATTATTTTTAGTTCCCTAAAAATCTATCTAATTCTAAACACAAAAACTCGCGGGGGTACGGTGAGACACCACGTTGGCCGCTGGGACCGGTCTCAGAGTTTCCCTAACGATCCCTATCTACGAGAGACTCACACCGCGAAGTGACCTGCCTACAATTCCTAACTCCGAAGATGCGAATAGTCCCCGGGGACTCAGGGCTTTTAAGCCGCCGAGCGTCAATGCAATGAGAGTCTTCTCGTGAAGACTCTCGTAGACGGCTCGGGTAGGCGTACCTCTGTCTGTATTCACTGTGGTCGCAGTCAATACGGCGACAGAGGCCTCTTCCTTTGAATCCCACGTCGAATCCCGGAGTCTAGGCAGGTACCACTGTGAATGCACACAAAAGTTAGTGAAATTGTCTGTTTGCTTACCAGCTTAAGTCCACAGCACACAGCACACGAATTCACTCGGAACTAGAAAGTCGAATCGGTTTAGTTTGTCTTGAAAAAGACAGATTTGTTCGTGATCGTTGTGATCATAACGAATTCTTTCTGGAGGTAATTTTTGTTTTTAATTAAATTACCTCCCAAACACTTGACTCGTAATTGCTCTGGCAACAACCGTTGTACAACACTAATCTGCAGCCAATACCCAAGTATCCTTTCCGCTATCTGAATCGGGTTTTTGCAAACACGCCGCCGTCTATTTGTTTCCACAAAAAACTCCTAGGTTATCCCACTGGATAACGAACTCCAAACTATTAGTCTAACCAGACTAGTCCGAATTCTATTCGAGTTGAGAACTCTTTCTCAACGCAGGAAGTTGGAAATGTAGCCGCTACTAATTTGTAGTGTATAATTTAACACACGTCGGATGTACAGTGAAAAACTAACAATCGTTTTACAATGGTTGAAAAGCAGAACTTGAATGCAGAATGAAACAGTCAAAAGATGCTCGGATGATGCAGCTAGGCGAGTCATCGAACAGTGTCCGAAATATCCATTTCGCGTTTCTTAAATATAAAATCGCGAAAGAGTTTCTCGCGCGTGGTTGGCTGGCGTCAACTCCGCCTACCTCGCCGCTAGAGCGCAACGCGAAATGAGTTTTCATCTGCTCCTGAACGTCGAGTATATCGGCGTTCAGGCTACCGTCCGCCGTTTGGACTTTGTCCTCCAAAACGGTTTGGGTTTGGAGGATGGGTGGGGTGCTCGTAGTCCAGCCGGGTGCGCTGGACGTCACCTTCCCATGCTCCATTCACCTCGGTATAGGCGGAGGCGTGCCTAGCTACACCGACCCCACCGGTTACCTCGGTCACCGTTTCACCACGTCGAGACGACCGGCAGGCCTCCCAGACCTGAGCCCCAGGGATTTCGGGACTCAGCTTCTGTCTGAGCTCGACGGGAGGCTGGTTCGTTGCGTCGACTAGCTCATTGTAGGCTTCTATCTGTGTGAGCAACCTCGCCCGCCATGAAGGCATCCCCCCAAGGCCCAGCTGCCTTCAGGATGCTCCCCTGGCATTCCACCTCCCCCTAGCACTTCCGCTAGGGCCTCAGTTGCACCTTCACGAGAGATGTAAGGCGCTCCTGTGCGCCGAACATCTCCCTCCCAGGAACCGCTAAGGGTTCTGACCTGGGGGCGTCGCGACGCCTGGCGTCGGACGACCTGTCCTGCTGCTCCGTTTCCGCGTTTTACGCCCGCCGGCGACCCGTCGAAGACACATCCCGCGTCGGAGTACCCATCTCCCAGGTACTCGTCCCTGATGATATCCTCTTCGCTTCCGAAACACCCTGTGTTTTGGACAGCCTTTCTGCGTTTAACGCCCGCCGGCGATTCCTCTTCATTCCCGAAATACTCTGCATTTCCGGAAACATTTCTGCGTTTAACGCCCGCCGGCGACTCCTCTTCATCCCCGAAATACTCCGTATTTCGGAAAAAGTTTCTGCGTTTTACGCCCGCCGGCGATTCCTCTCTGAAGATTCCCCCGTTGCACTCGAAACGTTCCTCGTCTCGAGTGTGTCGGCTGCTCCTGCATGAACTCGTAGCTGAAGTCGACAATGGCCTTGTAAATTCAAAATTCATCAGTGGTACAGGATGGCTGTACACCCTGTACATGTTCACTTTAGGTGTCTCTACATATGTAGCTAACACCTCTTGTTGTCTGAAATTATTGTGATTCTCAGACAGAATTGTCCTTTCTAGAGGGATTCTATCCTCCATCTTTTTCATCGCCACCGATCTTGGTATAGCGGGATTTCTTGCTGCTTTCATCATTGCGCGGAGCCCTAACTGGGGCGCGCTTTGTGTCTGCGAAGTTTTTCCCTTATTGGGACGCTTCTCGGAAAACATCTCCTGATGTTCCCTAGCAAAAGTTTCGTTGTCCATCCTCCTCGTGTTTGGGGTATTTAATGCCCTAAACCGATTTAAAACAATTTGACTGCACGATAATTTATCGCGATTTGAGGACTGAGTCCTTTGAGACATTTCGTTTTCTCTAACTAATCGACTTGCAATGGAGCCGAAAGTGCCACGGTTTTGTCGCTCTGCGACCACGGAAGAGGTACTAGTGTCCTCATTGACAGATGTGTTTCGGATAGCATGAGACATCCTCAGACTAGATGTCTCAGCTGGAGTTCTTGGAATACTGCGTCCCGCGAACACAGATTCCATGGGGATTTCTCGTTGCTCTGTAGAAGTCGCACAAGGGCGACTAAAATTGTCTGAATTAGGAATATCTTGGTCGAAGGGGTTGACCACGCGATTTTGCACTGTCGTATCCCTTGCAAGTTGCGCTCGCGCTTGTTGTGCCCTAGTCTGCATTTCGTGTTTCAAAAATCCCTACAAAGACTCTGACTTGGAGATAGGCAGAGGGGAGGATTCACAGAAAGCTAAGACTTTAAGTTCACTCTTGGTTCGCGAAACTAATTTCCTAACCAAGACCTACAGAGTGAACTGAGCTAATAAGTAAGGATCGCGAAGCCTAACTGGTGAACCGCACCCTAGGATGAGGGCCGTCCGCAGGAAATGTGGAAAAAAGGTTTCGAAGTCCTGGAAGGTCCCAACGGTAACGTTGAGTCGACAGCCCAGATGCTTGTCTAATGATGGCTTGACTCCCCCGAGTTTAATCTCTAAACACCTCGATCGTTTAACACCGCTAGGTGATCGGGTGGAATGAGACCGGGCAACTTTAGTGGAGACCTACTCTTCCTTCGTAGGATTTTGGACAGCTTCCCCTGGCGTGCCGTAAGGAACCGCAACTCTGAAACGAAAAAAAATTCCGCCAGCAATCCGCCCTGACCTGAGTCCACTTGACTCCGGGAAGCCGCTACTCCTAGTCTGCTCCAGCCAAGTCCAACACTGCGACTGTACACGAAGGAAACCTCTGAAACGACTTCTAGAAAAATCCTCCTGCAAATCCCTATCCGAAAATTATCTCTATTGAGTCCTAAGAAGGACTAGAGATCGAATTCTTTTGATGTCTCTATCAAATCGGTAAAATCCTTCAAGAAAATCCTCGACGTCCAATTGACTTTCCTGGTACTCCCGAACTAAGTCCAATTGACTTTCTGGTCCAATACTCAAGTGTCTCTATTCAGTTCTGAAAAGAATCATAGACTGCGAATTCATTTATTTGAAAACCTCCTGAAAACCGGAAAAGTATTTCTCTATTTGGATCTGAAAAGATCCAGAGAAATTATACGAATTCTATTTGATCCTGTCACCTGAAAATCGGAAAAAATATTATCGAATTCCCTTAGTTCTAAAAAGAACTAGAAAAACCAACGAATTCTCTTAGTTCTAAAAAGAACTACAAAATCTCGATGAATCCTTTGAAATATCCACGAAGAATATCCAACAATCCAATCGTAGTAATCGCTTTCAAATGCTAGCCAAGGAATATCTCAATCGCCAGTAAAATCTCGTAAAGTAGAAGTCTTTCCAAATATCGATATTACGTATTCTCAATCTGAAAAGTATCTGAACGAAGAATGTAAAACTCTGCATATTTATATGTTTGTGGACGAGCTCCAATCGGCCAATCATATCTCTCAAAAAATCACATCCACTTCGATCGACTAAAAAATCAATAATCACGCCATGCCCACCAGCCAATCAAAACCCGGGCCGGTTACCTGATTTTGCCCGGGAGCGAAACCGTTGCGAACAAACAACTGCCTAACGGAAAGTTTAACGGAAATTTGCGATTTTCCAACTTTTTCCCCGAAAAAATTCAACTTCATATTCGAATAGTATTCAACAATCCGAAACGAAATTACTGATGAAATTTTCTCGATATCTCTATTCCTTCTGGCTGTAAAATGCATTTGAAAGTACAAAGTGCGAGATTTGGTCGAAGCTACCGAAAATCGATTCCTCCGATACTTCTAATTCCAAATCCGACAAAAATCTAAATAAAATCTGAACCAGTCACGCTACAGAAATCGTTCTGGTATCAAACGAAAGTTAATTAAAAGTTCTGTCGATGTCTCTTAGAAGAAAACATGATTTCCCTATCTAGCTGAGTGAAAACGGCATTTTCCTGAAACTGACCGTTTTCGCCTAATATAAAATAAACGAATGCCATTCATCTTGCAAAAGATTTCCTGACACTCAGGAGATGATATTTCAATGCTAAGTAACCGTACTGAGCTGAAAATATCATAAAAACATAATTTTCATTTTCCAAGTTTTCCCCAGAGTGTGCGGAGTTTGCACTGAGGCTCGGGAAACAAAGCAAATAGTTTTGTTTCACGACAACTTAGAATTATTTTTCTACTGATTTCATTCGCGTTTAAACAGTTTAATATTGGTTTTATTTTTCCGATTTTTGTTGTAATGTCTTAAAGTTATTATTCTTTTACTAATAAGACAGTTTTTCTATCTTTTCATATTTCGATTCCTTGGGTATTGACGACATGCGGGTGCATTTGTTGCTGAAATGCTTGTTGTTTAGTGTGTGAATAATGAGAATTAGTAGATGTGGAAGGTCTGCTGCCAAACTGCTGGTGCATTTGTTGCTGGACTGGAAGGTGGGCTAATCTTTCACGATTAATAAGATCCTGAATTTGTCCTTGCAAAATAATAACACTTCTCAGAGGAAGTTCTCGTAGTTGTCCTGAAATATGTTTTGCAAAGGCATCATATTGATCATCGGGTTTATTTTCACTTTTGTTGACTATTTCTTTCAGGGACTCTATTGCTTTATCAACGCCAGAACCAGATGTAAGATTTCTAAAACTCTTATTGCGTTTTGGAGCTTGGGATGTGATTGATGGTTCACTACGTTTCAAAGACTGAGGTGTAGATGGTGTTGGTGACTTTGGTGGGATGGTTTCTTCGGCGTCAGTTCCGGCAGTTTCGTGGTCCTGGAATAGAAAAATGTGCTTGTGAATGAATATATAGAAAAACCAGAAATTCCAGTTCTATTATATGTGGAATCATCCTTAAAATTATAAGAATGTAATTTCTGGACACCCTGTACATTTAAATGTTTTTATTGAAAACTGTACTGAAATAATGGTAGTGATTTTGTATTGTTTTTTACAGGTACCTTCAACAGAAAAAGAATGGAAAGTTATTGAGTCAGGGTTTTCTACACAGTGAATGATGATGCAGTATGGTTTGATGCAAAATGTGGTTGGACATCAAAGTGAATGGCAAAACTATATTATTGAAGTTTTATTGATAAAAACATTCAAAAATACCGAAAGAGTTGAAATTTGCTCGTTTTTCTTTCTAAACGGGAATAGAGAACCGATGCTTTTATATAAGTTTTTAGTCAGGGTCAAAGGGATTCCACATATGTATAAGTATTGTAAAACAATAAGAAATCTGTACAGTTATTGGTTAGATGCAGAAAATGGTTTCGCCAGGAGTAAGAATCATTTCAGTAGATGCAATTTACATCACATTTATGAAGATCTAGATGGGGATCCAAGAAAAACATAAATAGAATTTTTATATACATTTGCCGATAAATAAGACATAACTATAATATATATTATTCATTTCAGTCATTTAAATTATTTATCTAGTTCTAGTTGGAGTGTCAGCAGCAACAATACTTTGCACCAATTGCAATGAAAAGTGAAAATTGAATTGAGATACTCTACTACACAGATGCAACAAAAAAAAAACGGAAAATCGACGAAAACGATTATCAAGTTCCGGAAAATATCGTTTGAATATATATTCTCCTAGATAAGTGGTGAAATGTTTTTTCTTGCAACCAAATCTTGGGATGTTATTTCGGACTTCCACATTCTCTCAACGGATTGTGTATTGGCACCTATATATATATATATATATATATATATATATATATATATATATATATATATATATATATATATATATATATATATATATATATATATATTGAATTGTTATACAATATATCCTGGTATAATAGTGATTTGTGATTTATTTTGAAGTGAATTGTTTTAATTAATTTTTTATATTAATAAATGGGTTCTGAATTTACTTGTTATATTTTTTATTATTATTATATGTTTACTAAAATTTTGATAACCTGTACTTTAGGTGATACCCTATCCTAAAGGAAACTTCCTACCTTGTCTAGCTCAGCTCAGTCGGATTTAAACAGCATGCAGCGCCCTCTCTCTCCACAGGTAGAGTTCTTGGACAGGTCTTTGATGTTTATCAAAATTTATTGTGCCAAATGAAATTTCAAAATGCTAAATAAATATAATGTAAAATTTGAAAAAAAAACAGCATTGATATTAATCACCTTATCGCTACCTAGAATCTGCGAAACTTAACTTAATCTAAAATGAGTACAGATTACCACTCTATGGTAATGTTTGTTCTATGATTTCTTACCTTTATCATAGATTGACAGTTTTCTGTTTGTGAATAAACAGTGAATGACTGGAAAGTGACAAATATTGATTTATCGACAAAAACAATTTTCACAATGTTATGATTTGTAAATTAATGTTCGAAATGGTGAAATAATGTTTATTGAGTTTGTGATCACTGAATGATGAAAAAGTCTCTCCTGCCTCCTTATATCAGCAACATGTTTTGGAATGGTATATAGGTTTTATTTTACCTTAATATGATCTAGAAGCTGTGACTGGTCTAGTTGGAATTTCTAAAACTGGATATCCTGGTAAGTTTCAATTAGCTGCTTGTTCTCACTGGAAAAATTGACATTTATTTAAATTAATCTTAAGTCCTGCTTCGTCTAAAAATTGTAAAATTTTATTTAAGTGTTCTTTATGTGTTATTTTAACTTTTGAATATATTAGTATATCATCTATGTAATGTAGTGCAAAGTCTTCATATTTATCCAATATTTTATGTAAAGCTCTTTCTAATGCTGGGCAAGCAGATTGTAGACCATACGGAACAACACAAAATCTATAAACTACACCTTCTATGCAAAAACCTGTATAGTTTCTTGAATTTTCATGTAAAGGAATTAACCAAAAACTGTGTTTTAAATAAATTTTTGTAAAACATGTGGTATTAGTTATTTTTCCAAATATTGTTTCAATATTTAGTGGAGATTCATATTGAGGAATTGTAATTTTATTTAATTCTCTTGCATCGAGACATAATCTTAATTCTCCATTTTTTTTACAACTACTACTATTGGATTGATATAATTACTGGTACTTCTTTCAATTATCCCATTATTCAACATTTCACTTGCTGTCGATATTTATATGGAATTGGATAGTTTTTTGATTTGAATTTATCCACATTGTTAACCTCAATACTATGTATGTACTCTCTTGCAACTCTCGATTCATTCATTATTGATTTATTATATTTTCTTAATAATTCTTCTACATATTCTTCATATTCAATATCACATATATATTTCATATTATTATCCTCAATATCACATTCATCACTTTCATGCATCCTTCCCATATATAGTATTTTCTTGTTAAACTCATCCTGATCTTTATTCACAAATTCTATCCATTTCCCATCTAATTCAATATTTAATTTCTCATAATCAATTTTAGCTTTTAATTTTTCAAGTTGATCTGTACCAATAATTATGTCAAATTCCATCTGTTTGACAATTAATAGTTGTAAGTTTATGTTCTCATTCTGAATATCCACTTTTATATCAATGGATTGATTTGTTTCTGTTAATTCCTTCCCATTTACTCCCACTAATGTGGTTTTTGGCATTCTTAAAATTTTATTTTGTAATTCTATATTTTCTAGTAAATTTTCTTTAATCAAAGATGCTTCTGAACCTGTATCTATTAGTATATCAATTTCTTTATTCCCAATTTTCCCTTTTAAAATTATTAGTCCTAACATTTGTTCCTCATTAAAATTATCCAGTTTTATGAATTCTATAGGGTGTTCGTAGTTGTGTGTTGCTTGCTCATTCCTTGGTCTTATACTAAATTTTGTTCGTTTGGATTAAAATTTGGTCTTTCTTGGCTCTGCTCATTATTGCTTGCTCTTTCCTCACTGTTAGACCTTCTTTGATAATTTACCCTTCTTTCTCTTTCATTTCCCGGTAAAGAATTTCTTCTAAAGTGTCCTCTTTCATTTTGATTATAATGTCTATCTCTATTATTATTTCCTTGATTATTGTAGTTTCTATTGTTATTAGCCCATCTATTTTCCCTATTATTATTATTATTGTATTCATAATTTCTATTATTATTATTTCTTTGAGGGTAGTTATTATAATTTCTGTTATTAAAGTTTGCATTATTATTTATTGGTCTATTATTTTGTTGTGGGAATCTTCTTTGAGAATTATTATTATTATATCTGTTATTATTAGTTCTATTATTAAAATTTTGGTTATTATTGTTCTGATTATTATATCGATTTGTATTGTTATTCCTATATGCCAATGTTCTTTCTAGTCTGAGCAAATATTCACAAAGCCTATCCATAGTTTTAATTTCATACATATTAATTATTTCAAATATATCTTGCCTGAAATGTCTGCTTATATTTCCTACTATTTCTTCTTCTCTCATGCTTGGTTTTGAATATTGTGCACTGGCATATAATTGAATGGCATAATTATTGAAATTTAGACTTCTATTTTCATTTCCAAATTGTAATTTATCCTTAATTTTAAGTTGAGCATTTTCCCCCCAATATTGTTTTAAGAACAAATTTTCAAAATCTTGCACTGTGTTAATATTATTTTCTTGGCTGTTGAACCAAATAGATGGTTGATTTACTAAATATTGTCTTATTACGTCCTTTATTTCATCTGTATTCATTAGATTAGATATTTTATTTTTTATTATCTTTACAAAAGTTATTGGGTGTAATTTTTGTATGTTTCCATCAAATTTATTATTTTCCTGAACACTTGAACATGTATTAATGTATCTTGTCTCTATTCTTGCCTTTTGATTATTTTCTTCTATTTTTTTAATTTTATTTTCTATAGTAATAATTTTATTTTTATTTTGTTCATTATTTTCCATAATTATTTCATTTGAATATATTTTATGGCTTTCTATTTTTTCATTTACCTTATTGATTTTTCCCATCATTTCCTGATTATTTGTGTTTAATTCTTTCCTAACTTCTTGTATTTTTTTTCTGTTGTTGAAAATTGAATTGTTCATATCTATAATGTCTTGTTTCGTATTATTGTAAAACTCCATATTTTGTTGCTCTATTTTCTTCTCAAATTCCTTATATAAATTCACCATTTCCTGTTTGTTAGAATCTAGTTTCATCTGTACCTTCTCTTTCAGCCTGTCAATACTCTGTTTCATTTCATCTTTCACACTATCTATGTTCTGTTTCATATCATCTTTTACTCCATCAATGTTCTGTTTCATATCATCTTTCACTCCATCAATGTTCTGTTTCATTTCATCTTTCATACTAACCATAAATTGCATTAACATCTTCATTTTGTTATCCAAATTCATTTCTTCTTGCATACTACTTTCACCTTGGTCTCCACTCTGTCTCACTTCTTCTTCTTCACTCACTCCTGTTTTCTTTCCGTCTCTCAAATCCATTCTCTCTCATTTACAAAACTTTTCCTCTCACTCTGTTTTCGGCCTTTCCAAATGTGCCCTACGTTGTTGGCGACAATTATTATACAATATATCCTGGTATAATAGTGATTTGTGATTTATTTTGAAGTGAATTGTTTTAATTAATTTTTTATATTAATAAATGGGTTCTGAATTTACTTGTTATATTTTTTATTATTATATGTTTACTAAAATTTTGACAACCTGTACTTTAGGTGATACCCTATCCTAAAGGAAACTTCCTACCTTGTCTAGCTCAGCTCAGTCGGATTTAAACAGCATGCAGCGCACTCTCTCTCCACAGGTAGAGTTCTTGGAAAGGTCTTTGATGTTTATCAAAATTTATTGTGCCAAATAAAATTTCAAAATGCTAAATAAATATAATGTAAAACTGAAAAAAAAAACAGCATTGATATTAATCACCTTATCACTACCTAGAATCTGCGAAACATAACTTAATCTAAAATGAGTACAGATTACCACTCTATGGTAATGTTTGTTCTATGATTTCTAACCTTTATCATAGAATGACAGTTTTCTGTTTGTGAATAAACAGTGAATGACTGGAAAGTGACAAATATTGATTTATCGACAAAAACAATTTTCACAATGTTATGATTTGTAAATTAATGTTCGAAATGGTGAAATAATGTTTATTGAGTTTGTGATCACTGAATGATGAAAAAGTCTCTCCTGCCTCCTTATATCAGCAACATGTTTTGGAATGGTATATAGGTTTTATTTTACCTTAATATGATCTAGAAGCTGTGACTGGTCTAGTTGGAATTTCTAAAACTGGATATCCTGGTAAGTTTCAATTAGCTGCTTGTTCACACTAATTATCATTACTGGATTTTTATTTATTTTTAAATATTTTCACCTACTATTTTCAAATTAAATTCAATTTTCAAAAACTTAGCAAAATTTCAACGTGCTTCCACTTCCAGTGTTCTTCATCGACTCTCTTCGCTTCCCCAAAAAATAAACTCCTCATTTCCTTGGCAACCAATTGTCGAAAATTCTAGATCATGTCAACTTGTTATAATTTGTAACTTTTTGGCACTTTATACAAACTAACCTTAGTTTATTCACCATTTGGATAAACATACTTAATCTAATATCTAATATTAACAATTTTGATTGTCTTATGACAGTTCACATTTTCAATTTTACAATATTTATTTTTGAAATCAGGAATTTGCACATTTTATGAACTCTTTCCATTAACAATAACTTAGTAGGCTTGACAACATTTTTACTACATGGTTTTATCATATACTGAGTGTTGTTACACTTTGATGTACTTACTACATATTGATTTAGATAATTTTGAATGAACTTGTAATGTTATTTTGTTTGCTGATATTGATCTAAATGGTTTATTAATTTGTTTTTGTGTTTCAGGCAATATATATGAAGGGTGATTGATCATTTTTAATCATGGATTGTGACATTTGAGCTTCAGTGGAAACAAACTGATTGAGGAAAGATTATTTGTTGTTAATATATGTGCGTAACCATTATACTGAAAACAAACGATAAGAAATTTCTACTTAAGGTAAGGTATCTAATCTGTACTTAAAATGAACAACTTATGAGCTAAGTAGGTTTTGTCAAAATTCCAATGAACAGTACTTATATCATAACAATATATATATATATATATATATATATATATATATATATATATATATATATATATATATATATATATATATTCGATAAAATAGATTAACAGGGTCTCTCAGTCAAAAAATCAGAAATCAAACTCTACTTTACCTAGCCAAGCTTTCGCTTCTAATGGGAAGCTTCTATAATTTAATGAGTTGTGAATATTTTCACCATTGAATAACATCACAAATCATACTTACAGTAAAAATGAGCGAAAAACAATAAATTGAACATATACATTAACGAGAAAGTTATACATCTATTGGATTTTTTGTGGGTTTGACAAATGTCATACCTTCACATAAATATCATTTTCCAATGGGTATGATGATTTCATAATTTTTGACTCATGTTTTTGATGTAGTTTCAGTGAGTTACTGTATATACTTTAGAGTCAAAAATTATGAAATCATCATACTCATTGGAAAATGACATTTATGTGAAGGTATGACATTTGTCAAACCCAGAAAAAATCCTATACATGTATAACTTTCTCGTCAATTTATATGTTCAATTTATTGTTTTTCGCTCATTTTTACTGTAAGTATGATTTGTAATGTTATTCAATAGAGAGTTATCGCCACTCCTCTGAAAAATACGGTAACGTTATTTTGACATCCAATACGGTATTACGGTATGATGAAAAAAAGAGAGTTATCGCAATATGCGATAACTTTGGGAATACGTAAAAATGATGACTGACTTATGGCATATGTCATGTCACAATCATAACATAACCCCCATTAGTTTATTTTAACCTGGACGTTTTAACTTCATGCAATAAAACCAAAGTTAATATCAAATTTTGGTAGATCATGGAAGGTTTGATTTGAACGAATTAGTTCCTGCTGAAGTAAAAAATAACTTCCGTTTCGACAAAGACAATATAATTCGTTTAGCAAGAGCTCTTGGCCTACCTAATGAAATAGTTACCCAACAAAGGCATCGTATTTCTGGTGAGTAAAAAAACTATCTTATTTATTTGAATAAACTTATGCTCTTATATTTCATTAGAGTTGGTGATATTTCCAATGATCTTGTTAATTTCAGGGCTACATGGACTTTGTATTTTGTTGCGAAGATTAGCATATCCTAATCGGTTATGTGATTTGGAGCCATTGTTTGGATAATCTGCACAATCATTATCGCAGATTGCAAATAAAGTAGCAGATATAATATACCAAAATCATGGCCATTTAATTGAAAATTTACAGAATTTACCGTGGTTGAATCTAGACAAGTTGAGGTACTCACATGTAAGTTTTCTAGAAAATTCTTGGCATTTGTAAAATTCTTGTAAAGCTTATTAATTCTGAATGTTGCTTAAAATAGCATTTTTAACAAATATCTCTCATTTTAGGTAGTATTTGCCAAAGATGCTTCCTTAAATAACTGCTGGGGATTTATTGATGGCACAACACGAGTCATTTGCAGACTTACAGAAGAACAAGAAAATTATTATTCTGGACACAAACGGTATCATTGTGTAAAATAATATCAATCTTTGTTGAGTCCTGATGGATTGATATTGAGCCTGAAAGGTGCATATCCAGGTCGAAGACATGATGCAGGTATTTTTCGTATCTTCCATTTGTACGATGAATTGGACATAGTTGCAAGATTTCCAAATGAAGAAAATTTTGTTTTATATAGTGATCTAGCATATGGTATAAGAGATCTATTGATATGTCCTTACGGAAACCAGCACTTAACTCCACAATAACAGGAGTTTAATAGAAGCATGAGTGCAGTTAGACAAGCTGTAGAATGGGGTTTTCAGAAAGTTACTGCAGAATTTGCTTTCTTAGATTCCAAGAAAAATCAGAAACTTCTTGTTCAAGACATAGAACAACTTTTATAAAGTGGCTGTACTGTTAACAAATTGCCATACTTCCCTATATGGCAGTCAGACGAGTCAATATTTTAATGTGGTACCTCCAAATTTAGAAGAATACTTGGGAGATTAACAGCGTAACTACCAGACTAGTGTATATGTAAAATATAAACAGTGAACACTAAATGTTGGGCATTTTTATTTACAATAACCTACTTTAAAAAGGATTATTTAAGCTAACTTAAAAATAAAAACCTGTACAACTAAAATCTATATTTAAATAAACCTACACTACACTAACTTAGAGGTATTACTCAATGTTACAAACTGCTGCAATAGTTGCGTTTGCACTTCAATCATTTCAATTAATTGTTTTCTTTCCTCTTTGTCTTGTAGAAACTTTTCTTGTTTTATTTTCCTGTTTTCTGCTTTTTCCAATTTTTCTGCTTCAAACTTCTCTCTTTCTAGTATGTGTTTTTTTCTTCTAAATCTAATTGCCTTTCTTTTAACGCCAGTTCCTTCTTTCTAACGGCAATTTCCCAATACTGTTTTTTTTCCAATAATCCAACGCGTTTTTTTCATGGGTGGATTACATTTTCCACCCTAAAAGAGAGCTTCTGACTGAGAACCGCATGGTTCTGGGTTGGAACCCCAGTCAAGGTAAGAATTTTTTCTAGTTATTAAATTGATTTAGAGAGCCACAGAGGGTTTTCTGCCCGACCATTCACTGTTGGGTTCTAATTAACAGTGCTGTTCCTAAAGTGCTACATGGAAACAGTAACAAAGTCTACCCAAAACACGAGGCAAATTGCCATAGATGCCGCAGCCATTGACATGAAAAAAAGTAATGAATACCAAGTAATTACAATTCAAATATACAAACAACATTAAATACATTAATGAAGCACACAAAATGATGAAATTCATAAAACCGTTTTCAACTAGCCCCAATTGTACTAAGTATTTACACAAAATAATTATTTGAATATTACTTACTCAAAATCTTTCGTTTCACGTTTGGGGTATGTGTGGTCACTGAATCACGTTCTTCAATCAGACATTGTTAATCCACATCTGCTGTAATTTGTTCAGCATTTGATATGAATGAAAATATATTTCAAATTTGACAAAATGTAATGTAACAAAATATATTTTCACCATGCAACTCCCGTTTTAGATAAAAAAAGTAAAAATATACCTACCATAATCATGATCTGAATTAACTATTTTATTTTCTTTATTTATAATGTGGGACTTCATTGCTAAATATCTGGCTTCTTTTCCTTTTTTTGCCAATATGGCCAATAATTGTTTTTCATTTTTTTTCTTCGACGTAACCATTTCATTTTTGGCAATATCGCTTACTTCCTGTAGAAGTTGATCCAATTCCGAATAAACTTCTTCCATCCCAGATCTAAAAATACAATTTTTATTAGGTAATAACAGTAATGAAGTAATTGCATGATACTTACTTGGATCTGTTAATTTTATCCTTTTTTACATATTGTAATATGAGCATATTCAAGTGTTCCTTTAGTGCTCGTATTGTAAAATTTTTTGTGGTCAAGATATTAACATCATTTTGGATTGTTTCCCATCTTACAGCATCCTCATAGGGATTCTGACTTAATACTTCTCCAGCTAATATATCATTTTCATATGTAAATCTTAACCGACTTTTGTTTTGTGCCATCTTATTACACTCAGTATAAAATATCCGGAATACCAGAGAGAAAGTCACCGTATACAGTTTATTCTTGAAATTTTCTATTTCTTTTTCTTTCCGATTCGGTACAAATGACATGCGGAAATATCCGAAGAGTCACGATCATAATACGGTAACCTTACGGTATTCTTTCAAAATACCGTAATATGGTATTTGCCTTCAACGCTATTTCTAAAATACAGCAACCTGCGCAAGCGTAGATGTCAAAATAACGTTACCGTATTTTTCAGAGGAGTGGCGATAACTCTCTAATGGCGAAAATATTCACAACTCATTAAATTATAGGCCCTAAAGAAGCTTCCCGTTAGAAGCGAAAGCTTGGCTAAGGAAAGCAGAGTTTGATTTCTGATTTTTTGACTGAGACACTCTGTTAATCTATTTTACCGTACATTTCTCTAGCCGCGTAGAGGAGCCAATGTCAAAAAATGTGCCGGAGTTGAAGCCTCTGGAGTAGTTGGATCCGCTGATAACTGGCACAAAGTCCGTGAATTTAAAAGTGCTTCAATTTCCGTCAACAATGTTGAAAATTATTCGTAGGTTAGTAATTGGTCTCCGATGACCCGGTGTATGTGATTTTTGACGGCCTTGACATTACTTTCCCATAAACCTCCTTGTTCAGGTGCGAAAGGGCTATTGAAATGCCACTCAATTCCGTGAACACCGAGTACCGTTTCAAACGTACTAATATATTCTGGAGAATTAACAAAGTTATTCCCTGTAAAAAATGATCGGTGGACAAAGAGCTAACCAGCTCCAAATGTATTGCCTTGACAGACATACAAATGAACAGACTCACATAACCCTTATATATTAAAGCATTTTTCCGCTTACTGAAAGAAATTTTAACCGGCCCAAAATAGTCCACCCCAGTGGACAAGAAGCCAAAGCTTTCACTTTGGCTTCTTGTACCCGTACTGACGGTAAACTAGCCATCAATGCAGTGGCGTGCCCAGGATTTTGCCTTGGGGGGATCAGGCAGAAAGCCAGGGCCTTTCCGTGGGGTCTGGGGAATATCCCGCAGTTAGGTGGGGGATACGTGTTCAATATTGCTGATTCAGGCTATCTAAAAGTACTGGCCGTAACTTCACAAAAGTCAGTTTACTCCAACACTTTTTAATTGTGAGTAACGGAAATACCTTTAATATACTGTTTTCACTGTTTGTTGTTTATCATGAAAACGTTTTTAGAATAGTAGGGCAAAATAAAACAAATTTTTTATTTTTTAGGGACAATAAACAAATATGTTTTGTACTTTCAACTTCAGAATAAACATCAGTACATTGGTATATGAAGTAAAAAATCGTATCTTACAGCTTAAAGTTTAGCTTTCTTGGTTTTTTAGAGAGTTCGTTTAACACTTTCTCACAACTTACACTAACGTCCTTGTGAATATACAGCAAAGCTAGACCATTTAGTCTTGCTTCTTTGCTAAAGTTTCTCAGATAGTCCTTTAAGTAGCGGAGTGTAGAAAAAGACCGTTCTGCAGTGCACGAAGTGACCGGCAATGTTGCTAGAATCTGTAAGAGCTTGAAGACAGCCGGAAATGTATACCTGTTACACGACTGCAATGCTTCATCAAGATATCTTTTTTTGTAGATGCTTGGTCGGCTTTGACTGTTTATGGGTCTCTTCTCGAAGTTGGTTGACTGCAACTAATCTCTGGTCCATATTTTAATTTCGGCATACAGTTCAGCTGGTCCTTGGATGTACGACAATAAATCACTTTGGTACATCTTGAAAAGTATTTCACATGACACTTGAGTAGTTTTATTTTCCATTTTTGAGTTTGTCAAAACATCAAAAGATGTTAGAACATCCTTGTGGGAGATAAAGCGCTCAGTATGCTGGCTGATGAAGTGGTCAACAAAGGGAATAAACAGGGACCTGCGATAGTAAGATTCAGGACCATCATTTTCTACATTTTCTCTGCACGTCTGCCGTGATGTTGTACGAGGGATGTCTATAGAGATACCCTCTCTCTTGCATATATCTTGAGCATCTTCAAAAATTACAGAAAATTCTTCATCAGCCTTTTCCCTTACTTCCTTCAGTACATTTACTGTTGATTTTGCATAGTTTAAAGCACTTGTAAGATCAATTTCTTCCGTCTCCAAATACTTTGTTAATGGAAGACTGAAAGTAAATATCTTCTTAATTACAAACACTGATAAAATAAAGTCAGCCTTAGTCAAGGCGCAATGCAGTATATTGGCGTTTGAACTACTTTCTCGATCATCCCATGTTGATGTGTCTTCTAAGCTCCTCAGTATTGCTTCATAATTTTCAGCAGAAACCATTATTGCTTCGTGCCGCTGGATCCATCGGGTAGGACTACATTGCATCAGTTTATTGGAGTTTTTCTCCAAGAATTTCTTCAAAACTGCTTGCCTTTTTGGAGTATGTAGAAAATCATAAGTTTTACTTACTGTACCCATACAGTAGGTAGTAGGAATATACGATCGAACGGAGGGTAACCCATAAAATTTTCCCAAACGGAAACCAACCTTATAATTTCGCTATAAAGTTCAAATTCGATTACAGAAATTTGACATATTTGTATAGCTTAACGTGCTGGCGACTATACATCGTACCAAAGCCATAAATTTATAAACACGATTTGAATAGTACGGTTGGCAATGCTCGTACGAGCGAGTTAAAAAATTCGAATACGAGACTCGAGTAGTCAGTTGGACTCGCATAAATAGAATCGAGTTAGCGAGTACGAATCGATGCTTCCTAACTCGAGTACCGGAATCGAGTCCAGCGTACTCGAATTAAAATAAATTTGTATTTGAGTAGGAGAGTTCTAAAGCAGGAATCGAGTCTGACTCGAGTAAACCGTACTCGGCACATCGCTAACTTTTTCCCTACATTTTTCCAGCTATCAAATTCAAACAATCGAAATGCAAGAAATTTTTGCAACTCTTGCCAAAATCACCATGAATTAAGCTCTCATTTGAAAAAATATATTGTGTTATTTCAAGATAAGGTAATCAGAAACTGTTTTTTTCATTTCTATACCCGCGTAAGCCTCAAAGCACGTATCTAGTTGGTTACTGAGCAATGAAATTACTATAAAGAACTAGTTTGGCATACTAATTTACTGAGCTTCCTCTTCCTCTTGAAAGTGTCGAGGTGTGAAAATAGCGGTTTGGTGTTGTGAAAAAACTTCAGTAATGTAGTGAAATGTTTGAATGTGATTGTTTTCATTCTATGAGCAACTCAAATAACATTTTTATACTCCAAAATTTTCGAACGATTCTGCTGCATTGCGAATGGGTTCAATATACTCCTATTTTTGTAATCTTATGGTTGGTATTTGTGCTCAGGGTTGGTTCTGGTAATCAGGTACTCAACAGGTACTCTAGTGGCACAGAAGGGGGTTGTACAAGCATATATAGGATATTTCTGGATCATGGACCCAGTTGTAAAAGTGTTTTGATTGTGTTTAACTGATACCATCAGTGTTCTTAATACTACTTCTATATTCCTACGATTCGTTAGGTAGAATCATGGCAGAAGTTATCATCAAGGTGATCAAGTTTCCTTAGTGTGCTCATATAAGGAGAACAACAGCCTCATCATGGATTGTGGAATTTTGATTTGTCTTCCGCCAGTGCAGTAACTGGACTTACATAAAATGTATATATTTGCATGAAAAATTTTTCGACTATGATAAAAATAAAGTATTTCAAAGAAAGAAAAAGTGTGGCTCGAACTTTATGTTGTTAATGAATCAGAAACGTATATTTTTTTGCTTTTAACACATGCTAACAACTTTAATTTTTTGTATTTTTCAAATATTTCAAAGCTCACGTATTCAAAAATCACTTCATTGTGAGATATTCACCTTACAGATTCTCAAACCGGAACACGTGTTTCGCCATACAGTGGCTTCTTAGGGCGTGTGTAAATTCTTCACAGTATTTGAATTAAAAAAAATTCAAAACACAGTGTCAAAGTTATGTTGTGGGTATTGAACAGTTATTTATTCGGATTAGAAATGGTCCACAGTTTCCGCTGTCAGTTGTTGTTGACAGTTAATCTGTGGATTATCAGAAAGCTTCCGTGAGACTTTGTTTATAATGTCCGACTACAGTCTTCGTGGGATCGTCCCATTGCATAAACAATTACTCATACACTTATCTAATGCATCAAGTACTGGTTGAGAGAAACTTTGGCTTTCTACTTCTTCATATTCATTAAAGAAAATATAAATCTCATCGATAAGCTATGAAGTTTTAAAATAATTGGATGCGTTCTCAAAATACGAAAAGAAGTTTAAAGATTGGTCAAGTTTAAAAATGGTTAGATAAGTGCATTATCAATAGAAAAAACAACTGTAAATTGTTATTGATTTTTTATATCGACAAATAAAATTAATCGAATATTTTTTTTCTTATTTTATTCTAATGTTTGAAAAGATCGTATAATTTAGGCACGATTAGGAATATACGATCGAACGGTGGGTAACCCATCAAATTTTCTCAAACGGAAACCAACCTTATAATTTCGCTATAAAGTTCAAAATCGATTACAGAAATTTGACATATTTGTATAGCTTAACGTGCTGGCGACTATACATCGTACCAAAGCCAAAAATGTATAAACACGATTTGAATAGTACGGTTGGCAATGCTCGTACGAGCGAGTTAAAAAATTCGAATACGAGACTCGAGTAATCAGTTGGACTCGCATAAATAGAATCGAGTTAGCGAGTACGAATCGATGCTTCCTAACTCGAGTACCGGAATCGAGTCCAGCGTATTCGAATTAAAATAAATTGGTATTCGAGTAGGAGAGTTCTAAAACAGGAATCGAGTCTGACTCGAGTAAACCGTACTCGGCACATAGCTAACTTTTTCCCTACATTTTTCCAGCTATCAAATTCAAACAATCGAAATGCAAGAAATTTTTGCAACTCTTGCCAAAATCACCATGAATTAAGCTCTCATTTGAAAAAATATATTTTGTTATTTCAAGATAAGGTAATCAGAAACTGTTTTTTTCATTTCTATACCCGCGTAAGCCTCAAAGCACGTATCTAGTTGGTTACTGAGCAATGAAATTACTATAAAGAACTAGTTTGGCATATTAATTTACTGAGCTTCCTCTTCCTCTTGAAAGTGTCGAGGTGTGAAAATAGCGGTTTGGTGTTGTGAAAAAACTTCAGTAATGTAGTGAAATGTTTGAATGTGATTGTTTTCATTCTATGAGCAACTCAAATAACATTTTTATACTCCAAAATTTTCGAACGATTCTGCTGCATTGCGAATGGGTTCAATATACTCCTATTTTTGTAATCTTATGGTTGGTATTTGTGCTCAGGGTTGGTTCTGGTAATCAGGTACTCAACAGGTACTCTAGTGACACAGAAGGGGGTTGTACAAGCATATATAAGATATTCCTGGATCATGGACCCAGTTGTAAAAGTGTTTTGGTTGTGTTCAACTGATACCATCAGTGTTCTTAATACTACTTCTATATTCCTAAGATTCGTTAGGTAGAATCATGGCAGAAGTTATCATCAAGGTGATCAAGTTTCCTTAGTGTGCTCATGTAAGGAGAACAACAGCCTCATCATGGATTGTGGAGTTTTGATTTGTCTTCCGCCAGCGCAGTAACTGGACTTACATAAAATGTATATATTTGCATGAAAAATTTTTCGACTATGATAAAAATAAAGTATTTCAAAGAAAGAAAAAGTGTGGCTCGAACTTTATGTTGTTAATGAATCAGAAACGTATATTTTTTTGCTTTTAACACATGCTAACAACTTTAATTTTTTGTATTTTTCAAATATTTCAAAGCTCACGTATTCAAAAATCACTTCAGATTCTCAAACCGGAACACGTGTTTCGCCATACAGTGGCTTCTTAGGGCGTGTGTAAATTCTTTACAGTATTTGAATTAAAAAAAATTCAAAACACAGTGTCAAAGTTATGTTGTGGGTATTGAACAGTTATTTATTCGGATTAGAAATGGTCCACAGTTTCCGCTGTCAGTTGTTGTCGACAGTTAATCTGTGGATTATCAGAAAGTTCCGTGAGACTTTGTTTATAATGTCCGACTACAGTCTTCGTGGGATCGTCCCGTTGCACAAACAATTACTCATACACTAATCTGATGCATCAAATACTAGTTAAGAGAAACTTTCGCATTCTACTTCTTCATATTTATGAAAGAAAATATAAATCTCATCGATAAGCTATGAAGTTTTAAAATAATTGGATGCGTTCTCAAAATACGAAAAGAAGTTTAAAGATTGTTCAAGTTTAAAAATGGTTAGATAAGTGCATTATCAATAAAAAAAACAACTGTAAATTGTTATTGATTTTTTATATCGACAAATAAAATTAATCGGATATTTTTATTCTTATTTTATTCTGATGTTTGAAAAGATCGTATAATTTGGGAACGATTAGGAATATACGATCGAACGGTGGGTAACCCATCAAATTTTCTCAAACGGAAACCAACCTTATAATTTCGCTATAAAGTTCAAAATCGATTACAGAAATTTGACATATTTGTATAGCTTAACGTGCTGGCGACTATACATCGTACCAGAGCCAAAAATGTATAAACACGATTTGAATAGTACGGTTGGCAATGCCCGTACGAGCGAGTTAAAAAATTCGAATACGAGACTCGAGTAGTCAGTTGGACTCGCATAAATAGAATCGAGTTAGCGAGTACGAATCGATGCTTCCTAACTCGAGTACCGGAATCGAGTCCAGCGTACTCGAATTAAAATAAATTGGTATTCGAGTAAGAGAGTTCTAAAGCAGGAATCGAGTCTGACTCGAGTAAACCGTACTCGGCACATCGCTAACTTTTTCCCTACATTTTTCCAGCTATCAAATTCAAACAATCGAAATGCAAGAAATTTTTGCAACTCTTGCCAAAATCACCATGAATTAAGCTCTCATTTGAAAAAATATATTTTGTTATTTCAAGATAAGGTAATCAGAGACTGTTTTTTTCATTTCTATACCCGCGTAAGCCTCAAAGCACGTATCTAGTTGGTTACTGAGCAATGAAATTACTATATAGAACTAGTTTGGCATACTAATTTACTGAGCTTCCTCTTCCTCTTGAAAGTGTCGAGGTGTGAAAATAGCGGTTTGGTGTTGTGAAAAAACTTCAGTAATGTAGTGAAATGTTTGAATGTGATTGTTTTCATTCTATGAGCAACTCAAATAACATTTTTATACTCCAAAATTTTCGAACGATTCTGCTGCATTGCGAATGGGTTCAATATACTCCTATTTTGGTAATCTTATGTTTGGTATTTGTGCTCAGGGTTGGTTCTGGTAATCAGGTACTCAACAGGTACTCTAGTGACACAGAAGGGAGTTGTACAAGCATATATAAGATATTCCTGGATCATGGACCCAGTTGTAAAAGTGTTTTGATTGTGTTTAACTGATACTATCAGTGTTCTTAATACTACTTTTATATTCCTACGATTCGTTAGGTAGAATCATGGCAGAAGTAATCATCAAGGTGATCAAGTTTCCTTAGTGTGCTCATATAAGGAGAACAACAGCCTCATCATGGATTGTGGAATTTTGATTTGTCTTCCGCCAGCGCAGTAACTGGACTTACATGAAATGTATATATTTGCATGAAAAATTTTTCGACTATGATAAAAATAAAGTATTTTAAAGAAAGAAAAAGTGTGGCTCGAACTTTATGTTGTTAATGAATCAGAAACGTATATTTTTTTGCTTTTAACACATGCTAACAACTTTAATTTTTTTGTATTTTTCAGATATTTCAAACCTCACGTATTCAAAAATCACTTCATTGTGATATATTCACCTTACAGATTCTCAAACCGGAACACGTGTTTCGCCATACAGTGACTTCTTAGGGCGTGTGTAAATTCTTTACAGTATTTGAATTAGAAAAAATTCAAAACACAGTTTCCGTGTCAAAGTTATGTTGTGGGTATTGAACAGTTATTTATTCGGATTAGAAATGGTCCACAGTTTCCGCTGTCAGTTGTTGTTGACAGTTAATCTGTGGATTATCAGAAAGCTTCCATGAGACTTTGTTTATAATGTCCGACTACAGTCTTCGTGGGATCGTCCCGTTGCATAAACAATTACTCATACACTTATCTAATGCATCAAGTACTGGTTGAGAGAAACTTTGGCTTTCTACTTCTTCATATTTATTAAAGAAAATATAAATCTCATCGATAAGCTATGAAGTTTTAAAATAATTGGATGCGTTCTCAAAATACGAAAAGAAGTTTAAAGACTGTTCAAGTTTAAAAATGGTTAGATAAGTGCAGTATCAATAGAAAAAACAACTGTAAATTGTTATTGATTTTTTATATCGACAAATAAAATTAATCGGATATTTTTTTTCTTATTTCATTCTAATGTTTGAAAAGATTGTATAATTTGGGCACGATTAGGAATATACGATCGAACGGTGGTTAATCCATCAAATTTTCCCAAACAGAAACCAACCTTATAATTTCGCTATAAAGTTCAAAATCGATTACAGAAATTTGACATATTTGTATAGCTTAACGTGCTGGCGACTATACATCGTACCAAAGCCAAAAATGTATAAACACGATTTGAATAGTACGGTTGGCAATGCTCGTACGAGCGAGTTAAAAAATTCGAATACGAGACTCGAGTAGTCAGTTGGACTCGCATAAATAGAATCGAGTTAGCGAGTACGAATCGATGCTTCCTAACTTGAGTACCGGAATCGAGTCCAGCGTACTCGAATTAAAATAAATTGGTATTCGAGTAGGAGAGTTCTAAAGCAGGAATCGAGTCTGACTCGAGTAAACCGTACTCGGCACATCGCTAACTTCTTCCCTACATTTTTCCAGCTATCAAATTCAAACTATCGAAATGCAAGAAATTTTTGCAACTCTTGCCAAAATCACCATGAATTAAGCTCTCATTTGAAAAAATATATTTTGTTATTTCAAGATAACACATCATCAAACGGAAACCAACCTTATAATTTCGCTATAAAGTTCAAAATCGATTACAGAAATTTGACATATTTGTATAGCTTAACGTGCTGGCGACTATACATCGTACCAAAGCCAAAAATGTATAAACACGATTTGAATAGTACGGTTGGCAATGCTCGTACGAGCGAGTTAAAAAATTCGAATACGAGACTCGAGTAGTCAGTTGGACTCGCATAAATAGAATCGAGTTAGCGAGTACAAATCGATGCTTCCTAACTCGAGTACCGGAATCGAGTCCAGCGTATTCGAATTAAAATAAATTGGTATTCGAGTAGGAGAGTTCTAAAGCAGGAATCGAGTCTGACTCGAGTAAACCGTACTCGGCACATAGCTAACTTTTTCCCTACATTTTTCCAGCTATCAAATTCAAACAATCGAAATGCAAGAAATTATTGCAACTCTTGCCAAAATCACCATGAATTAAGCTCTCATTTGAAAAAATATATTTTGTTATTTCAAGATAAGGTAATCAGAAACTGTTTTTTTCATTTCTATACCCGCGTAAGCCTCAAAGCGCGTATCTAGTTGGTTTCTGAGCAATGAAATTACTATAAAGAACTAGTTTGGCATACTAATTTACTGAGCTTCCTCTTCCTCTTGAAAGTGTCGAGGTGTGAAAATAGCGGTTTGGTGTTGTGAAAAAACTTCAGTAATGTAGTGAAATGTTTGAATGTGATTGTTTTCATTCTATGAGCAACTCAAATAACATTTTTATACTCCAAAATTTTCGAACGATTCTGCTGCATTGCGAATGGGTTCAATATACTCCTATTTTTGTAATCTTATGGTTGGTATTTGTGCTCAGGGTTGGTTCTGGTAATCAGGTACTCAACAGGTACTCTAGTGACACAGAAGGGGGTTGTACAAGCATATATAAGATAATCCTGGATCACGGACCCAGTTGTAAAAGTGTTTTGGTTGTGTTTAACTGATACCATCAGTGTTCTTAATACTACTTCTATATTCCTAAGATTCGTTAGGTAGAATCATGGCAGAAGTTATCATCAAGGTGATCAAGTTTCCTTAGTGTGCTCATATAAGGAGAACAACAGCCTCATCATGGATTGTGGAGTTTTGATTTGTCTTCCGCCAGCGCAGTAACTGGACTTACATAAAATGTATATATTTGCATGAAAAATTTTTCGACTATGATAAAAATAAAGTATTTCAAAGAAAGAAAAAGTGTGGTTCGAACTTTATGTTGTTAATGAATCAGAAACGTATATTTTTTTGCTTTTAACACATGCTAACAACTTTAATTTTTTGTATTTTTCAAATATTTCAAAGCTCACGTATTCAAAAATCACTTCATTGTGAGACATTCACCTTACAGATTCTCAAACCGGAACACGTGTTTCGCCATACAGTGGCTTCTTAGGGCGTGTGTAAATTCTTTACAGTATTTGAATTAAAAAAAATTCAAAACACAGTGTCAAAGTTATGTTGTGAGTATTGAACAGTTATTTATTCGGATTAGAAATGGTCCACAGTTTCCGCTGTCAGTTGTTGTTGACAGTTAATCTGTGGATTATCAGAAAGCTTCCATGAGACTTTGTTTATAATGTCCGACTACAGTCTTCGTGGGATCGTCCCGTTGCATAAACAATTACTCAGACACTTATCTAATGCATCAAGTACTGGTTGAGAGAAACTTTGGCTTTCTACTTCTTCATATTTATTAAAGAAAATATAAATCTCATCGATAAGCTATGAAGTTTTAAAATAATTGGATGCGTTCTCAAAATACGAAAAGAAGTTTAAAGACTGTTCAAGTTTAAAAATGGTTAGATAAGTGCATTATCAATAGAAAAAACAACTGTAAATTGTTATTGATTTTTTATATCGACAAATAAAATTATTCGAATATTTTTTTTCTTATTTTATTCTAATGTTTGAAAAGATCGTATAATTTGGGAACGATTAGGAATATACGATCGAACGGTGGGTAACCCATCAAATTTTCTCAAACGGAAACCAACCTTATAATTTCGCTATAAAGTTCAAAATCGATTACAGAAATTTGACATATTTGTATAGCTTAACGTGCTGGCGACTATACATCGTACCAGAGCCAAAAATGTATAAACACGATTTGAATAGTACGGTTGGCAATGCCCGTACGAGCGAGTTAAAGAATTCGAATACGAGACTCGAGTAGTCAGTTGGACTCGCATAAATAGAATCGAGTTAGCGAGTACGAATCGATGCTTCCTAACTCGAGTACCGGAATCGAGTCCAGCGTACTCGAATTAAAATAAATTGGTATTCGAGTAGGAGAGTTCTAAAGCAGGAATCGAGTCTGACTCGAGTAAACCGTACTCGGCACATCGCTAACTTTTTCCCTACATTTTTCCAGCTATCAAATTCAAACAATCGAAATCCAAGAAATTTTTGCAACTCTTGCCAAAATCACCATGAGTTAAGCTCTCATTTGAAAAAATATATTTTGTTATTTCAAGATAAGGTAATCAGAAACTGTTTTTTTCATTTCTATACCCGCGTAAGCCTCAAAGCACGTATCTAGTTGGTTACTGAGCAATGAAATTACTATAAAGAACTAGTTTGGCATACTAATTTACTGAGCTTCCTCTTCCTCTTGAAAGTGTCGAGGTGTGAAAATAGCGGTTTGGTTTTGTGAAAAAACTTCAGTAATGTAGTGAAATGTTTGAATGTGATTGTTTTCATTCTATGAGCAACTCAAATAACATTTTTATACTCCAAAATTTTCGAACGATTCTGCTGCATTGGGAATGGTTTCAATATACTCCTATTTTTGTAATCTCATGGTTGGTATTTGTGCTCAGGGTTGGTTCTGGTAATCAGGTACTCAACAGGTACTCTAGTGACACAGAAAGGGGTTGTACAAGCATATATAAGATATTCCTGGATCACGGACCCAGTTGTAAAAGTGTTTTGATTGTGTTTAACTGATAGCATCAGTGTTCTTAATACTAGTTCTATATTCCTACGATTCGTTAGGTAGAATCATGGCAGAAGTTATCATCAAGGTGATCAAGTTTCCTTAGTGTGCTCTTATAAGGAGAACAACAGCCTCATCATGGATTGTGGAATTTTGATTTGTCTTCCGCCAGCGCAGTAACTGGACTTACATAAAATTTATATATTTGCATGAAAAATTTTTCGACTATGATAAAAATAAAGTATTTCAAAGAAAGAAAAAGTGTGGCTCGAACTTTATGTTGTTAATGAATCAGAAACGTATATTTTTTTGCTTTTAACACATGCTAACAACTTTAATTTTTTGTATTTTTCAAATATTTCAAAGCTTACGTATTCAAAAATCACTTCATTGTGAGATATTCACCTTACAGATTCTCAAACCGGAACACGTGTTTCGCCATACAATGGCTTCTTAGTGTGTAAATTCTTTACAGTATTTGAATTGAAAAAAATTCAAAACACAGTTTGCGTGTCAAAGTTATGTTGTGGGTATTGAACAGTTATTTATTCGGATTAGAAATGGTTCACAGTTTCCGCTGTCAGTTGTTGTTGACAGTTAATCTGTGGATTATCAGAAAGTTCCGTGAGATTTTGTTTATAATGTCCGACTACAGTCTTCGTGGGATCGTCCCGTTGCACAAACAATTACTCATACACTAATCTGATGCATCAAATACTAGTTAAGAGAAACTTTGGCTTTCTACTTCTTCATATTTATTAAAGAAAATATAAATCTCATCGATAAGCTATGAAGTTTTAAAATAATTGGATGCGTTCTCAAAATACGAAAAGAAGTTTAAAGATTGTTCAAGTTTAAAAATGGTTGGATAAGTGCATTATCAATAAAAAAAAACAACTGTAAATTGTTATTGATTTTTTGGTGAAATGTTTGAATGTGATTGTTTTCATTCTATGAGCAACTCAAATAACATTTTTATACTCCAAAATTTTCGAACGATTCTGCTGCATTGCGAATGGGTTCAATATACTCCTATTTTTGTAATCTTATGGTTGGTATTTGTGCTCAGGGTTGGTTCTGGTAATCAGGTACTCAACAGGTACTCTAGTGACACAGAAGGGGGTTGTACAAGCATATATAGGATATTCCTGGATCATGAACCCAGCTGTAAAAGTGTTTTGATTGTGTTTAACTGATACCATCAGTGTTCTTAATACTACTTCTATATTCCTACGATTCGTTAGGTAGAATCATGGCAGAAGTTATCATCAAGGTGATCAAGTTTCCTTAGTGTGCTCTTATAAGGAGAACAACAGCCTCATCATGGATTGTGGAATTTTGATTTGTCTTCCGCCAGCGCAGTAACTGGACTTACATAAAATGTATATATTTGCATGAAAAATTTTTCGACTATGATAAAAATAAAGTATTTCAAAGAAAGAAAAAGTGTGGCTCGAACTTTATGTTGTTAATGAATCAGAAACGTATATTTTTTTGCTTTCAACACATGCTAACAACTTTAATTTTTTTGTATTTTTCAGATATTTCAAAGCTCACGTATTCAAAAATCACTTCAGATTCTCAAACCGGAACACGTGTTTCGCCATACAGTGGCTTCTTAGGGCGTGTGTAAATTCTTCACAGTATTTGAATTAAAAAAAATTCAAAACACAGTGTCAAAGTTATGTTGTGGGTATTGAACAGTTAATTATTCGGATTAGAAATGGTCCACAGTTTCCGCTGTCAGTTGTTGTTGACAGTTAATCTGTGGATTATCAGAAACCTTCCGTGAGACTTTGTTTATAATGTCCGACTACAGTCTTCGTGGGATCGTCCCGTTGCACAAACAATTACTCATACACTAATCTGATGCATCAAATACTAGTTAAGAGAAACTTTGGCTTTCTACTTCTTCATATTTATGAAAGAAAATATAAATCTCATCGATAAGCTATGAAGTTTTAAAATAATTGGATGCGTTCTCAAAATATGAAAAGAAGTTTAAAGATTGTTCAAGTTTAAAAATGGTTAGATAAGTGCATTATCAATAAAAAAAACAACTGTAAATTGTTATTGATTTTTTATATCGACAAATAAAATTAATCGGATATTTTTTTTCTTATTTTATTCTAATGTTTGAAAAGATCGTATAATTTGGGAACGATTAGGAATATACGATCGAACGGTGGGTAACCCATCAAATTTTCTCAAACGGAAACCAACCTTATAATTTCGCTATAAAGTTCAAAATCGATTACAGAAATTTGACATATTTGTATAGCTCAACGTGCTGGCGACTATACATCGTACCAAAGCCAAAAATGTATAAACACGATTTGAATAGTATGGTTGGCAATGCCCGTACGAGCGAGTTAAAAAATTCGAATAATAGACTCGAATAGTCAGTTGGACTCGCATAAATAGAATCGAGTTAGCGAGTACGAATCGATGCTTCCTAACTCGAGTACCGGAATCGAGTCCAGCGTACTCGAATTAAAATAAATTGGTATTCGAGTAGGAGAGTTCTAAAGCAGGAATCAAGTCTGACTCGAGTAAACCGTACTCGGCACATCGCTAACTTTTTCCCTACATTTTTCCAGCTATCAAATTCACACAATCGAAATGCAAGAAATTTTTGCAACTCTTGCCAAAATCATCATGAATTAAGCTCTCATTTGAAAAAATATATTTTGTTATTTCAAGATAAGGTAATCAGAAACTGTTTTTTTTCATTTCTATACCCGCGTAAGCCTCAAAGCACGTATCTAGTTGGTTACTGAGCAATGAAATTACTATAAAGAACTAGTTTGGCATACTAATTTACTGAGCTCCCTCTTCCTCTTGAAAGTGTCGAGGTGTGAAAATAGCGGTTTGGTGTTGTGAAAAAACTTCAGTAATGTAGTGAAATGTTTGAATGTGATTGTTTTCATTCTATGAGCAACTCAAATAATATTTTTATACTCCAAAATTTTCGAACGATTCTGCTGCATTGCGAATGGGTTCAATATACTCCTATTTTTGTAATCTCATGGTTGGTATTTGTGCTCAGGGTTGGTTCTGGTAATCAGGTACTCAACAGGTACTCTAGTGCCACAGAAGGGGGTTGTACAAGCATATATAAGATATTCCTGGATCACGGACCCAGTTGTAAAAGTGTTTTGATTGTGTTTAACTGATAGCATCAGTGATCTTAATACTACTTCTATATTCCTACGATTCGTTAGGTAGAATCATGGCAGAAGTTATCATCAAGGTGATCAAGTTTCCTTAGTGTGCTCTTATAAGGAGAACAACAGCCTCATCATGGATTGTGGAGTTTTGATTTGGCTTCCGCCAGCGCAGTAACTGGACTTACATAAAATGTATATATTTGCATGAAAAATTTTTCGACTATGATAAAAATAAAGTATTTCAAAGAAAGAAAAAGTGTGGCTCGAATTTTATGTTGTTAATGAATCAGAAACGTATATTTTTTTGCTTTTAACACATGCTGACAACTTTAATTTTTTGTATTTTTCAAATATTTCAAAGCTCACGTATTCAAAAATCACTTCATTGTGAGATATTCACCTTACAGATTCTCAAACCGGAACACGTGTTTCGCCATACAGTGGCTTCTTAGGGCGTGTGTAAATTCTTTACAGTATTTGAATTAAAAAAAAATTCAAAACACAGTGTCAAAGTTATGTTGAGGGTATTGAACAGTTATTTATTCGGATTAGAAATGGTCCACAGTTTCCGCTGTCAGTTGTTGTTGACAGTTAATCTGTGGATTATCAGAAAGCTTCCGTGAGACTTTGTTTATAATGTCCGACTACAGTCTTCGTGGGATCGTCCCGTTGCACAAACAATTACTCATACACTAATCTGATGCATCAAATACTAGTTAAGAGAAACTTTGGCTTTCTACTTCTTCATATTTATTAAAGAAAATATAAATCTCATCGATAAGCTATGAAGTTTTAAAATAATTGGATGCGTTCTCAAAATACGAAAAGAAGTTTAAAAATTGTTCAAGTTTAAAAATGGTTAGATGAGTGCATTATCAATAGAAAAAACAACTGTGAATTGTTATTGATTTTTTATATCGACAAATAAAATTAATCGGATATTTTTTTTCTTATTTTATTCTAATGTTTGAAAAGATCGTATAATTTGGGAACGATTAGGAATATACGATCGAACGGTGGGTAACCCATCAAATTCCTCCAAACGGAAACCAACCTTATAATTTCGCTATAAAGTTCAAAATCGATTACAGAAATTTGACATATTTGTATAGCTTAACGTGCTGGCGACTATACATCGTACCAAAGCCAAAAATGTATAAACACGATTTGAATAGTACGGTTGGCTATGCTCGTACGAGCGAGTTAAAAAATTCGAATACGAGACTCGAGTAGTCAGTTGGACTCGCATAAATAGAATCGAGTTAGCGAGTACGAATCGATGCTTCCTAACTCGAGTACCGGAATCGAGTCCAGCGTACTCGAATTAAAATAAATGGTATTCGAGTAGGAGAGTTCTAAAGCAGGAATCGAGTCTGACTCGAATAAACCGTACTCGGCACATCGCTAACTTTTTCCCTACATTTTTCCAGCTATCAAATTCAAACAATCGAAATGCAAGAAATTTTTGCAACTCTTGCCAAAATCACCATGAATTAAGCTCTCATTTGAAAAAATATATTTTGTTATTTCAAGATAAGGTAATCAGAAACTATACCCGCGTAAGCCTCAAAGCACGTATCTAGTTTGTTACTGAGCAATGAAATTACTATAAAGAACTAGTTTGGCATACCAATTTACTGAGCTTCCTCTTCCTCTTGAAAGTGTCGAGGTGTGAAAATAGCGGTTTGGTGTTGTGAAAAAACTTCAGTAATGTAGTGAAATGTTTGAATGTGATTGTTTTCATTCTATGAGCAACTCAAATAACATTTTTATACTAGTTATGAACCCGAGTTCGCTGACCGAGCATCACTCAGGGATAGAGTTACATCCGCTGTTCTAGACGCGACTACATGCTAAGTCGGCAAAACGTAACTTATAAATTATTGTTAATTTAATAATCAGGCATTCTTGTTACTTCGCCTGAACTGTAACGTTGTATTTGTCCAAAAATAAAGTCTTTTTAAAAAAGTATTTTCGTATATCGCATACGTAACTGGCGCAGTCGGTAGGATAAGTGCAGTTTTTTCGTCGGAAATACACGGCATCGAAACCGATTTCGGACTAGAAAAACGTGGGTTTTTACTCTTCGGCGCTTATCGAGACTTTTAGTGACTTTCTTCGTTCCTGTGCACCAAAAAGGGATTGAGTTAACCTGAGGGCCTAAGGAGGAGTCCAGACATTTCAAACAAAGCAGATAAGCTGGTAACAGAATCACCGGAAGATTGAAATACATTGGTGAGTCCAAGTATCCTTTCTTTCCTCCCCGAATTCTTTTTCCCTGGATAGGAAAATTGGAATTATTTAATTTTAGTTAAACAATTGATAGTTTCAGAGAAACTTTATGAATAATAATCAAACAAATTCAGACGAGTTAATAGAAAGCTTCAACAGTTCTTTAAACGTGTCTAATTCCATATCTGAAATCATGGTGAATAATAATCCAAGTCAAACTCCGCCTGCTCAAACGGTAAACCCAACAGTTACCCTGAGCATGTTGAAAATGTTTGTCGATACGATACCTAATTATGATGGTGATATGAATACTTTGACTAGCTTCATATCAGCTTGTGATTTTCTTTTTGAAACATATAGTAATACAAATGATCCTATCTTGGAAAAATATTTAATTAGAGCAATTCAAACAAAATTAATCAACAGAGCTCAATTATTAGTAGGTTGTAGAAGTGAGTTAACTGCTTGGGATTCAATAAAGTCCGCTCTTGTTCAATGTTTTGGTGATAAACGAAATCTTGAATGTCTAGAACAAGATTTACTCATGTGTAGACCTCTAAGAAATGAATCCACTTTGGATTTTGGTAAAAGGTTACAAATTTTGAGAAGCACTCTTATACAAAAAATAAATTCATTTCTTGACACAGAAATGGATGCTGCTACTAAATTAATTTATTTAAGACAATACCAACAAATTTGTTTGAGAACTTTTATTAGAGGTATATCAGGTCCATTACAGAGCTTGATTAGAATTAAGAATCCAGATTCTTTAGAAGCCGCTATGACTTACATTATAGAAGAAGAAAATTTTCAATATACCCAAAATCTGTTTAGAACTTCCATAATGCCTCAACATACGAAAGTTGTCACAAGACCGCAATTTCAAAACACGCAAATTTCAAGATTTGTAAGCCCACAAAACATTCCTCAAAATTTTGGAAATAATCAACAATTTTCATTTAACACTCCAAATTTCAACTATGACACCCCCCAAAGACCAAAATTCGAAACGAGACATTCAGCACCTCAGTCATTTTCTGCAAACTCATTTCCCAGACAACCTATCAATGTTCAGCCACGACCTGTCCACAGAAACTTCCCAACAAACAGACAAGTCTTTGGTCCACCCCCAAATGTCTTCAAACCTACAGGGAGGACACCTCCAAATCAACCAGAACTAATGTCAGTCACATCCAGAAACACATTCCATAGGCAACCGAATAACCCCCAAAATAAATTCGCACCATCAGGTCCTCGTAACTTCACGTCTCAGGAAATTTACCAAATTGATGAAGAGTCGCCCGATCTTCTAGAAAATACTAATGCCCCGAACAACTCTGACAATATTCCTGATAACTATGACTCAGAATTTAAACATGACTATTACACTTACGACCACAATTCGGACGTAAATCCCCAAACTGAAGTTTATGAAAACCCTGGAGATTTTCCAGAAACCCCTGAAAATTTTCAGCAGTTCGGCCACACCAACTACGGGACATAACCACTGAAATGTACACCGAAATAAACAATAGCCTACCCTATATAGAAATACTTGACCCACCTATGAAATTGTTAATTGATACAGGGTGTTATCATTCGATGATGCGGCCCTCTATTGCCGAAAAATTCTTTCCAGAAAGTATTTATCATAGCCCCTCCAAAATTAAAACAGGTATAGGTGAAAAGGAAGTTAGATTTAAAGTTGATGTTAGGTCTTTTAAAGAACTCCATTCAGACCAAATAATAAAATTCATTCTATTTGATTTTCATTCATTCTTCGATGGTATTTTGGGCCTGGGAGAACTACAAAAAATGAATTTTCGTGTAGACTTGGTTCAAAATTGTTTAGTTAACGAAAAAGTTAAAATTCCAATACTGTTTAGAAATCCAAATAAGGAAGCTTACAGCGTAACTATTAATGCCAAGGAAATTGTCTCAGTGGAAGTCCCTGTTTCTCAATATTCTGATGATGTTTTAATACCCGAATGCAATTTTCAAAATATTTTCATCCCTGAAACACTCACGACAGCAAAAAATGGATTAGCTAGAATCGAAATTCACAATTACTCAGACGAATCAATTTCAATAACTTTCAATGAACCAATAAAAGGTTCTCCTTTTTCTGATAATCAAAAAGAAAAATTTTATTTATTCCATTTCAAAAATTCGGAAGTAGAATCTCCATGCGAAAAAACTCTTGATATAACAAACTTAATTCGTTGCGACCACTTGAATAGCGAAGAACACTCTGCTCTAGTAGCTCTTTGCAGAGAATTTTCAGACATTTTCCATAAAGAAAATGAAAAACTAACCTTCGCAAATAAAGTCAAACATGTCATCAAAACCCATGATGAAATTCCCGTGTACACAAAGTCATATAGATATCCATTCGTTCATAAAGAGGAAGTGCGAAAACAAATCAACAAGATGCTAGACGATGGCATCATAAGACCAAGCCAGAGTCCATGGAGTAGCCCCATTTGGATCGTCCCAAAAAAGTTGGACGCCAGTGGCAAACAAAAATGGCGTATCGTAGTCGATTACCGGAAGGTAAACGAAAAGACCATCGATGATCGATATCCTCTTCCAAATATCAATGATATTTTGGATAAATTAGGTCGATGCCAATATTTTTCAACATTGGACCTTGCGTCAGGGTTTCATCAAATAGAAATGCATCCCGACTCTATCGAAAAAACCGCTTTTAATGTTGAAAACGGACATTTTGAGTACCTCAGGATGCCATTTGGGCTCAAGAACGCTCCAGCAACATTTCAAAGGGTTATTGATAATGTCCTGAGTGATCTTCAAAATAAAATATGCTTGGTGTACATGGACGACATCATTATATTTTCGACAAGCCTTGAAGAACACATATCCAACTTAAAACTCATCTTTAAGAAATTGCGCAGTTCTCGATTGAAAATTCAAATAGATAAATGCGAATTTCTTAGAAAGGAAGTCGAATTCCTAGGCCATGTTATAACGCCGGACGGGATAAGGCCCAATCCTCGAAAAATCGAGGCAATTCAAAAGTTTCCAATTCCCCGGTCAGCCAAAGATATCAAGTCATTTTTGGGACTTTTAGGATATTACAGAAGGTTCATAAAGGACTTTGCAAAACTAACAAAGCCCTTTACCAAATGTCTCAAAAAAGGAGAAAAGATAGAACATTCACCAGAATTCATAAATACTTTCGAACTTTGTAAGAGAATACTGTGCAATGACCCAGTTCTACAATACCCAGATTTCGAAAAACCTTTCATAGTAACAACAGATGCCTCTAATTTCGCTATCGGTGCTGTCTTGAGTCAAGGAAAAATAGGAAATGATCGCCCTATTGCTTATGCATCCCGAACCTTGAACCCTGCTGAAGTAAACTACAGCACGATTGAGAAGGAGTTACTGGCCATAGTATGGGCTACTAAATATTTTAGACCATATCTATTTGGCAGAAAATTTCTCATATTTACCGACCATAAACCTCTCCAATGGCTTTTCAGTCTAAAAGAACCAAACTCACGTTTAGTGAGATGGAGACTGAAACTTGAGGAGTACGACTATCAGATAATGTACAAAAAGGGTAAACAAAATACAAACGCCGATGCATTATCAAAGGTAGAAATCAATCAAATTGACAGTGAATCAATATTAGTCAATCCTGGAGACATAGATGATGATATAAATCAATATCTAAACTCTGAACAACCATTGGACGTATCCACAGAAGACCTGGACAATTTGGAACAGGTATTCAACCCCAACATCGAAAACAACAAGAAAATAAACATAATATCTGATATTCAAATAGTACCTCCTTCTAATCAGAATCCATCTCCTCGCATAATAACACCGCCACCTGACAACGACGACGGTGAAACCGTTCACTCTGCTATAGAAAACCCAATACTCGAAATCAAAATAACCGAGCATTGCATCAATAAATTTACTAATCAGATTATATTCAATCAAAAAGAATCTGGTTCCTATCATGTCATTCGCAGTAAACCCTTCGGCACAGGCCGCAGACAAACTGTTTATTTATCTGGCAACTTTGAACAGGAAATATTAAATTTCTTCAAAGAATACGTGGACCCTAAAAAACTACATTGCATATTCATTAATAAATCAGAAATTGACCTTGCCCAAAAATTATCTACCATTCTCCCAAAATTTTTCAAAAATCAAGCATTCAAACTTTGTATTTCGCCACAGTTCGTCAAAGACGTAACGGACGAAGATAGACGAACAGAACTCATAAGATATCACCATGAAAAAACGTGTCACCGCGGAATAAACGAGTCTCTCTTAGCCCTTAGAAAAATATATTTTTGGCCAGGTATGAAAAACCAAATAACAGAATACATAAATAATTGCGACATATGCCAACAAGCAAAATATGATAGAAATCCACCTAAGATCAAATTTGCATTGACCCCAACACCGACAGACCCCTTGGAAGCAATTCACATAGACACATTTCAAATTTCTAACTCCAAATTTTTGACTATTATCGACATTTTCTCGAGGTACGCTCAAGCATACCCCCTCGAACCCATTTGCACGGCAAGCGTGGTTTTCGACAATTTATTGACTTTCATTGCACATCATGGAATTCCCAAATCAATCACGTGTGATAGTGGCACTGAATTCAAAACTTCTTTACTCAAAGACTTCTGTACCCTCCACAATATTCAAATTCATTTTACAACACCCGGGAATTCAAATAGTAATAGCCCAGTAGAAAGACTCCATTCCACACTTATTGAAATGTTTCGAGTTCTTAAAATGAAAGACCAACGAGCGAGCCCAAAACAATTAATGCAATACGCTATAGTTGGGTATAATTCCACAATTCACAGTGTCACGAAACAAAAACCTTTTGACATTATCCACGGACGACTTGACGCTCTAGACCCATTTGATATGTCTGATGAAATCATAATGAACCAGTATATAATCGACCGTCGAAAAAGACTAAAAATCCTTTTCGAAAAAATACATGAAACCTCACTGAAACACAAGACCAAACTTAACGAAAAACAAAATGAAGAACCGCCGGAATTCCAACCTGGAACCACGGCATTTGTCAAAGATAAAACAGCATCCAGAAGTAAAAGTAAACCCCGGTATAGAAAGAAAACAGTAATTGAAGACCTAGGGAGTAAAATACAGACGACAAAAGACAAACTTGTACACAAATCACAAATGAAAAGACACAAAAAAGTATCTGTTCTTTCACAGGACAATGAAACTGATGGCGCCATTGCTTCGTGTAGCCATACTCCTAACAACGTCCAGAATAGCAACCAGTGACATAAAAGTCTCACCACTGAAAACTCCTTTGCTCCCTTTCCACCTTGGAACTTCCAAACTAATCGAAACCAAACACACCTTCATCCATTTTGTCGAAATATCCCCAATTTTCAATCAACTAAAAAATCTACGATCCTTTTATAATAAAATTGCCGACCACGTTAGAAGTCATCAAGTAGCGAAATCTAATCAGCAAATGCCCCATCATGAAATAATAGATGAAATAGTAGAAAATGTCAAAACTAACCTTCCGCAAACACTTTTGTCCAATCTACTGAAACACGCCGAGTATCTTATTCTAGAAGTAGAAAACAAAATTAATAATATTGAACCTCAAAAGCGTTCGAAGCGCGGTTTGTTGAATTTAGTGGGAAAAACTTCCAAATGGCTTTTTGGTACTCTGGACTCAGACGATGAAGTTAAATATAACGATGCTATTCAGGAACTCCAGCGTAACCAAAATTCCACTCTGAAGGAAATCACAATGCAGATATCGCTTTCAAAAAAGCTGATAGACACTTACAATAATACAATAACTCTTCTTACTACCAATCAAGAAGTAATTAAAAAACGGCTAGATTTTCTTCAATTCAATATCAGTCAAAACCTGATAGAATATTTGGGAACGCAAAATACACTAAATCAAATTATATTAAATTGCCAAAATTTAATTACTTTTCTGGACAATTTAGAAGATGCATTAACATTTGCAAAATTAAATGCATTACACAGCACTGTGATCTCAGCTACGGAGCTAGAAAAGATAATGGGGCATCTGTCTTCATTATACAATAAAGACAGGATTCCTCAATTTAAAAGTTATATCTCATATTATCAATTGGTTGGCACACAAGTTACCTTTTCAGAAAACAAACTTATATTTGCTATACATTTTCCAATTTTCTCTCAAAACTCATTCGAAATGTTTCGCCTATTTCCTATCCCAATTAATAATTCCACAATCGTCCCAAGTCACCCGTTCCTACTACTTGGAGAAAACCAACAACAGTACGAGGATGAGATGTGCCCAACAATCGAGGACACACATATTTGCCACGATCATCGGGATCTACATATAGACGATTGTATAGCAGCTCTTATCAAAGTAACCGACAATCCAAATTGCCACACCGCCGGAGTCTACGTAGCCAACCCCATCATAGAACCTATCTCCAGTCAACACGTATTAGTAATCCCAGCTGAAAAACCCCTGAAAATCCTGGAAACCTGCCAAAGCGATGAATTCACACTCTTAAGAAAACCCAGCCTTGTTGAAATACCATTCAACTGCGGAATCACAATCGGAGATTTCAAATTATTGAACAGAAAGAAAATTGTGAAAGGCCATCCTTTAACCATTCCAGAAATCAAAATAAACAAGATTAACCCTGAAGGGTTGGAACCCAGAAAAATTCACCTAAAATCCATAGACCTGAAGAAAATTCATGAACTTCAAGACGATGCCAAGTTTCTTCAAATCCAGGACACAAAAGTAATTCATCCTGCAGTCTCCAGTTCTGCAAGCATCCTTATAACCCTCTTGATGGTTGCTGCCGCTGCTTTCGCAATCTGGAAATCTTATAAGAAAAGGACCACCCCCATAAAAGAAGAAAAGGACCCGTCCATACCGAAAATACCGAAAACAAACCAGTATCCCTCTTGTTTTCGTCTTAGGGATAGAGGAGTTATGAACCCGAGTTCGCTGACCGAGCATCACTCAGGGATAGAGTTACATCCGCTGTTCTAGACGCGACTAATGCTAAGTCGGCAAAACGTAACTTATAAATTATTGTTAATTTAATAATCAGGCATTCTTGTTACTTCGCCTGAACTGTAACGTTGTATTTGTCCAAAAATAAAGTCTTTTTAAAAAAGTATTTTCGTATATCGCATACGTAACTTACTCCAAAATTTTCGAACGATTCTGCTGCATTGCGAATGGGTTCAATATACTCCTATTTTTGTAATCTTATGGTTGGTATTTGTGCTCAGGGTTGGTTCTGGTAATCAGGTACTCAACAGGTACTCTAGTGACACAGAAGGGGGTTGTACAAGCATATATAAGATATTCCTGGATCATGGACCCAGTTGAAAAAGTGTTTTGATTGTGTTTAACTGATAGCATCAGTGTTCTTAATACTACTTCTATATTCCTACGACTCGTTAGGTAGAATCATGGCAGAAGTTATCATCAAGGTGATCAAGTTTCCTTAGTGTGCTCTTATAAGGAGAACAACAGCCTCATCATGGATTGTGGAATTTCAATTTGTCTTCCGCCAGCCCAGTAACTGGACTTACATAAAATTTATATATTTGCATGAAAAATTTTTCGATTATGATAAAAATAAAGAATTTCAAAGAAGGAAAAAGTGTGGCTCGAACTTTATGTTGTTAATGAATCAGAAACGTATATTTTTTTGCTTTTAATACATGCTGACAACTTTAATTTTTGTATTTTTCAAATATTTCAAAGCTTACGTATTCAAAAATCACTTCATTGTGAGATATTCACCTTACAGATTCTCAATCCGGAATACGTGTTTCGCCATACAATGGCTTCTTAGGGCGTGTGTGAATTCTTTACATTATTTGAATTAAAAAAAATTCAAAACACAGTTTCCGTGTCAAAACGATTAGGAATATACGATCGAACGGTGGGTAACCCATCAAATTTTCCCAAACGGAAACCAACTTCATAATTTCGCTATAGAGTTCAAAATCGAATACAGATATTTGACATATTTGTATAGCTTAACGTGCTGGCGACTATACATCGTACCAAAGCCAAAAATGTATAAACACGATTTGAATAGTACGGTTGGCAATGCTCGTACGAGCGAGTTAAAAAATTCGAATACGAGACTCGAGTAGTCAGTTGGACTCGCATAAATAGAATCGAGTTAGCGAGTACGAATCGATGCTTCCTAACTCGAGTACCGGAATCGAGTCCAGCGTACTCGAATTAAAATAAATTGGTATTCGAGTAGGAGAGTTCTAAAGCAGGAATCGAGTCTGACTCGAGTAAACCGTACTCAGCACATCGCTAACTTTTTCCCTACATTTTTCCAGCTATCAAATTCAAACAATCGAAATGCAAGAAATTTTTGCAACTCTTGCCAAAATCACCATGAATTAAGCTCTCATTTGAAAAAATATATTTTGTTATTTCAAGATAAGGTAATCAGAAACTGTTTTTTTCATTTCTATACCCGCGTAAACCTCAAAGCACGTATCTAGTTGGTTACTGAGCAATGAAATTACTATAAAGAACTAGTTTGGCATACTGATTTACTGAGCTTCCTCTTCCGCTTGAAAGTGTCGAGGTGTGAAAATAGCGATTTGGTGTTGTGAAAAAACTTCAGTAATGTAGTGAAATGTTTGAATGTGATTGTTTTCATTCTATGAGCAACTCAAATAACATTTTTATACTCCAAAATTTTCGAACGATTCTGCTGCATTGCGAATGGGTTCAATATTTTTGTAATCTTATGGTTGGTATTTGTGCTCAGGGTTGGTTCTGGTAAACAGGTATTCAACAGGTACTCTAGTGACACAGAAGGGGGTTGTACAAGCATATATAGGATATTCCTGGATCATGGACCCAGTTGTAAAAGTGTTTTGATTGTGTTTAACTGATAGCATCAGTGTTCTTAATACTACTTCTATATTCCTACGATTCGTTAGGTAGAATCATGGCAGAAGTTATCATCAAGGTGATCAAGTTTCCTTAGTGTGCTCTTATAAGGAGAACAACAGCCTCATCATGGATTGTGGAATTTTGATTTGTCTTCCGCCAGCGCAGTAACTGGACTTACATAAAATTTATATATTTGCATGAGAAATTTTTCGATTATGATAAAAATAAAGTATTTCAAAGAAGGAAAAAGTGTGGCTCGAACTTTATGTTGTTAATGAATCAGAAACGTATATTTTTTTGCTTTTAACACATGCTAACAACTTTAATTTTTTGTATTTTTCAAATATTTCAAAGCTTACGTATTCAAAAATCACTTCATTGTTATTGTATATTCACACAACAAAAGGTGTTATTTATAAATAATTATTTATTATCAAATTTCATATCACACTACAAAATCTGACCCACGCCATTACCCGACATCTTATTCGTGAAAAAACCCTAACTCTAGAACCTCAATTGCCAGTACCCCTCTCGGCACTGTCAATTGTCAGGATCCTGTTAAGGTGCATTCACAACGTACGTAGCATATATTACACTCCTTCCCACTTAGCTTGTTTCCAAGATCCCAGCCACGGTTACAAATCCAACCTGTCAGGAGCCTCTTTGAGATTTACGAACCAATGATGGAGATGTGTTTGAATACTTGGGGGAGGAAACCCTGACCCTATCATTTTTAGCAAGAGATTTAGGTATAGGTGTAATAGGATTAACAGAACTCTTTGGGTCTACTACTTCAACTGAGGGGGGAACCTCATTATTTTTTAAACCTTGATTCTCTATAGATTTCTGCTCATGAAGGTTTTCACTATTACTCTCAGGCCTATCCGACTTTTGGAAGTTTTCTACCGCCGACTTATCTGTTTTATCTGATCCATCTACGGAAACATCTATTTCTGGAAATTGTAGAAAAGTTGGTTTCAAATGATCCGCGTGAACATACCGAACTCTTCCTTCTGAGGTCATAACTAAGTAAGAATTTATACCAACTGCTTTTAAAACTTTAGCTGACTGATTCACTAAATACATTATATTTTCACGTCTTCCCTTGTTTTGTCTCTGGGCTACGACTTGTTCTCTTTTCCTTTCTACCTTCCCTTTTAAATATTTTGGATGAAACATGTTTAGTTTAGTTCGGGGAACTTGTTTAAATAGCAGTTCGGCCGGTGACTTCATTGTGACGGTACTTGGAGTGTTCCTGTAATTAAACAAGAAATTATCCAACTTATGCTCAATTGAATCGCATTTCTCATACAAATTTCGGTTGAAAATATCATTTTCCATAGCTTTTTTAATGTTCAATACTGACAATTCATCCTGTAAAAATACTTTTTTCAAAGATTTTTTTGCTGTCGAAACGCATTTCTCTGCACTGCCATTAGATTCTGGGTGATACGGTGGTGTGTTAATTACATGTATTCCATTGGATCTACAGAATTGATGAAATTCGTCACTGTTAAAAGGGGGTCCATTGTCTGCCACCAAAACTTCAGGTAGACCGAATCTACTAAAAACTTCACGAAGTCTTACAATTGTCTTTAGAGCATTTGTTCCATTCATTCGAAAAATCTCTAACCATTTTGACGTGGTATCTATCATCAAAAAGAATTTGTAGCCTTCCAAATCAAAAAAATCAACATGAATTCTCGAAAAGTTTCTCTCACTTTTTTCCCAAGCTGATATGCTGACATTTTTTTCACGGTTACTCAATATTTGGCATGCTTGACATTGATTAACAAATTGCTCAATATGGTCGTTGATATTTGGCCACCAAAAATCGCTTCTAGCTCTCAGTTTCATTCTTACAATTCCGGGGTGACTTTCATGTAAAATTTCCAACAGTGCACCTCTTAGGGATTCTGGTATTACCACTCGATTTCTCCAAGTTAGGCAATCACATTCTACACTCAGCTCATTTCTTCTTCGAAAATAGGGCTTCAATTCTTCATTGTTGCAGTAAGACCACCCATGTTTAATGTTTTCAATGACATCACTCACACATTTGTCTTTCTTTGTCTCTTCACAAATCAGCTCTGCCGTAATAGGCAGGTTATCTTCATATGTGAAAGCAAAAACTTGGTCCTCTGCCTTACTGTCTTCGAACATCTCAGAAAGCGGCAATCTCGAAAGACAATCAACATTTGACATCTCACTAGCTTTTTTGTATTTAATCTCATAGTTATAAGCCGATAATGTCACCGCCCATCGCTGAATTCTAGCATGAGCTAAAGTAGGCAACCCCTGTTTTTCTCCAAAAATGGTTTTTAATGGCTGGTGATCAGACAAAATGGTAAACTTTCTTCCATACAAAAACTTGTGAAACTTGCGAACTGCAAACACGACTGCATACGCTTCTCTCTGTACTTGAGCATAATTTCTTTCTGATGGTGACAGCGTACAAGATGCAAACTGGATTGGCTTACAAACACCGTCTTCTACCAAGCTTAAAATTGCTCCCAACCCATATGGACTTGCATCTGCAGCCACTATAAGTTCCTTATTAGGGTCGTAGTGTGTTAAAGTAACACAGTTCTTAATCATGCCTTTACATTTTTCAAATGCTGCCTGTTGAGACTTTCCCCATTTAAAAGGTTGGCTTTTCCTTAGTAGGTCATTCAGTGGACTCAAGATATCTGAACAATGAGGTAAAAATTTAGAATAAAAATTCAACAACCCAAGAAAACTTTTAAGCTGAGTTAAGTTAGTGGGGACAGGCGCATCCATAATTTCTTTCACTTTTGACTTTAATGGTTTTATACCTTCTTTACTCAAAGTGTGTCCTAAAAATTCAATTTCTGACTGAAAAAATATACTTTTGTCACAATTTAATTTGATATTATGTTTTTCAAAGCGTTGTAATACTAGTTCAACATTCTTAATACATTCTTCTAAATTTCTTCCTGAAATTACACAATCATCTAAATAGACACCTACAAATTCCAACCCTTTCAAAATTTGTTCCATCGTTGACTGAAATATAGCTGGACTACTTGAGATACCATAAGGTAATCTAGTGTATTGAAATAATCCAATGTGAGTATTAATTGTTAATAACTCTTGACTTTGTTTGCTAACTGACAATTGTAAATAAGCATTGGATAAATCTAACACACTAAACATAACTCCACCTGATACTGAGAAAAACAAATCATCCAGAGTTGGAAGAGGGTAGTGATCCATTTTTAAAATTGGGTTAACAGTTTTTTTAAAATCCCCACAAATTCTGATAGTATTGTTTTTCTTTGGGACTACCACTATAGGACTAGCTATATCTGCATGACTAACAGGAATTAGAATACCTTCTGACACTAAACTTCCAAGTTCAACTTTTACTTTTTCTCTTAATGAATAAGGTACGGAATAAGCTTTATGAAAAATCTTATTTGCATTTTCTTTGACTACTAAATTAGCTTCAAAACCTTTAATATGTGTTTTTCTATCCTTATTGAAAACATTTGGATATAACTTCTTAAACTTTTTTAACATACTTTGAACTTCAACATGACTCAGAACATAACTTGACTTATTAGTTGACAATTTTAGACTGTTTGGGGAACTAGGATTATTGCCTGTTGTAGGGTTATCATTTTCCCTAACTTGACATATTGCAGGTAAATTTAATGACTCCTTTTGTTTTTCAAAGACATTTCCATCTATACCTTGGTTTAAACATATCAACTGGTCATACTTACTACTTGACTTGATAATCGGTAACTGACTATTGTTCCTTTTCCAACCTCCCTGACACATTGGCTCTGTTCCCTGGCTGAGACCTTGACTTTTTGCAACTGACGACCGATTATAATCATTATTGACATTTGGGATTGACTTATAATTCGACCTAAAACACTTACAATGATTATTTTCTTTCTTAACATTAGGCATTATGTTATTTTTGACAATTTGACCAAAATTAAACATTGATCTCCAAGCTGGTTTAAGCTTATCCAACCAGTTTCTACCTAACAATGGTTTGAAAGATTTACTAGTTTTAACAACAATTATTAAGGTAAGCATTCAAAATTATCCCTACTTGACCTAACTTTGACAATAATTTGACCTTTGACTAACAATTTATCTCCTGAAACTGTTTTAATTGATAAATTGCTAACACATAAAGATAAGTGTTCAAAATATCTAACATAATCTTGTTCAGAAATTACACTTACACTAGCTCCTGTATCTACTTCCATTGCAATGTTTTTGTTTTCAACACAAACCTGAACGAGTTGACATTTGCTGGAAATTTTGTTAATAACAATTTCTTCTAACTCTAGGTTCAATCACTGCTCATTATGTACCTCTTCTGACTCTGAGTTTTCTTCACCCTCTGCGTACTTGACTCCTCTAGACTGCCTACAGACTTTAGATGTATGACCCTTGCGTTTGCATACAAAACATTCCCAGTTTTTTGCAGGACATGTATCACAATTGTGTTGCCTTCCACAACGGAAACAATCTCTTTGTGCTTGCTTGTACTGTGACTTTTGTGAACGACTTTCACTGTTTGACTGATACCTTGACTGTTTTGAAGACTGACCCATTTTTGGTTGACTTGTCTTATTCATAAACCTGCCTTGTGACTTGACTTGGTGTACGTTTGTGTGTGGAAAGACTAATTTAGATTGTGCTGTTGACATCTCATAATTCAATGCCTCTTTACAAGCTTGCTCAAATTTTAGTGAATTGTCCTTAGTCAATAATCTTTGGACCACTGACTCACATCTGAGGCCACACACAAAACGATCTCTTAGAGCTTGGTCTAGAAAGCTACCATATTCGCAAGGTGCTGATAGAGTTTTCAGTTGTACTATATATTCAGATATGGATTCATCTGGTTGTTGATTTCTACTATTAAACTTATACCTTTCAGCAATTATTGATACTTCTGGTGTAAAATGCTTTTCTAACACGCTCACCATATCTTTATAAGCTTTCGTCGTCGGATTTTCAGGACGCATAAGATTTTTCAACAATTTGTATGCCTCCGGACCAATTAATGTTATAAATAAGGACCTTTTTCTTCTTCCTTTGTACTATTTACTTTGAAAAGCTGTTCCATTCGCTCCTTGTACGATTCGAAATCGCCTCCATTGAAATTGAAATGCTCTATACATCCCACTAATGACATCTTTTTTTTTTTGACTTTCAACCGACAATTTTCTTTTTCACTGACCTGACTTATGGCAGACTCCTGACTCGTCGCCAAACTATTGTATATTCACACAACAAAAGGTGTAATTTATAAATAATTATTTATTATCAAAATTCATGTCACAAAACAAAATCTGGCCCACGCCATTACCCGACATCTTATTCGTGAAAAAACCCTAACTCTAGAACCTCAATTGCGAGTACCCCTCTAGGCACTGTCAATTGTCAGGATCCTGTTACGGTGCATTCACAACGTACGTAGCATATATTACAGTAGGAATAGCTTATTTATATATTTTCATCTCATTTCTATTGAAAGTAATATTGCTGTTATGTAACAAACATTCCTACCGTATTTCTAAGAGTGGCTAGGAATAGTTGAGCTGGTGGTGTTACTTTTTTCAATAGGAGTGAACACGCCTCAAGAAGCTAAGGATTTAGTTTCCTTTTCTTTGATTAGATACATTATTACAATTGTTTGTGACATTCCGTTTCTTTCTATAGTATACTGTTCTTTCCTAGTGTAATCATTTGTTATACAAGCATTCACTTGATTTATTCATTCATCCATTTTACCCTAATTTTAAGACAACCATTTTGGTGAATAAAAACCAATTATTATTACGAGTACGACGCAAGTACATTATGTTCACCAGTTAAAAAAAGGAATACATACCCTAGGATCACACACAGGAAATCCAAGATTGAGATTGGATAGATCTTCAGCAGAATAGGACGTGGCCACATCTACTTTGAGCAAATTAGGAAAAATTTATGGACCAATGTTGAATGTGCCGCATTTGGATACTTTCAAATAATAGCATAGAGACCTACTCACTTTTTCATAAATGTATGCTCACGGTATTTCTTTGTAGGAATAGCTTATTTATATATTTTCACCTCATTTCTATTGAAAGTAATATTGCTGTTTGAAAACACGTAACAAACATTCCTTATGTATTTCTAAGAGTGGCTAGGAATAGCTGACCTGTTGGTGTTACTTTTTTCAATAGGAGTGAACACGCCTCAGGAAGCTAAAGATTTAGTTTCTTTTTCTTTGATTAGATACATTATTACAATTGTTTGTGACATTCCGTTTCTTTCTATAGTATACTGTTCTTTCCTAGTGTAATCATTTGTTATACAAGCATTCACTTAATTTTTTTATTCATCCATTTTACCTAATTTTAAGACAACCATTTTGGTGAATAAAAACCAATTATTATTACGAGTACGACGCAAGTACATTATGTTCACCAGTTAAAAAAAGGAATACATACCCTAGGATCACACACAGGAAATCCAAGATTGAGATTGGATAGATCTTCAGCAGAATAGGACGTGACCACATCTACTTTGAGCAAATAAGGAAAAATTTACGGACCAATGTTGAATGTGCCGCAATTGGATACTTTCAAATAATAGCATAGAGACCTACTCATTTTTTCATAAATGTATGCTCACGGTATTTCTTTGTAGGAATAGCTTATGTATATATTTTCATCTCATTTCTATTGAAAGTAATATTGCTGTTATATAACAAACATTCCTACCGTATTTCTAAGAGTGGCTAGGAATAGTTGAGCTGGTGGTGTTACTTTTTTCAATAGGAGTGAACACGCCTCAAGAAGCTAAGGATTTAGTTTCCTTTTCTTTGATTAGATACATTATTACAATTGTTTGTGACATTCCGTTTCTTTCTATAGTATACTGTTCTTTCCTAGTGTAATCATTTGTTATCAAGCATTCACCTAATTTTTTTATTAATCCATTTTACCTAATTTTAAGAAAACCATTTTGGTGGATAAAAACCAATTATTATTACGAGTACGACGCAAGTACATTATGTTCACCAGTTACAAAAGGAATACATACCCTAGGATCACACACAGGAAATCCAAGATTGAGATTGGATAGATCTTCAGCAAAATAGGACGTGGCCACATCTACTTTGAGCAAATTAGGAAAAATTTACGGACCAATGTTGAATGTGCCGCAATTGGATACTTTCAAATAATAGCATAGAGACCTACTCATTTTTTCATAAATGTATGCTCACGGTATTTCTTTGTAGGAATAGCTTATTTATATTTTTTCATCTCATTTCTATTGAAAGTAATATTGCTGTTATATAACAAACATTCCTACCGTATTTCTAAGAGTGGCTAGGAATAGTTGAGCTGGTGGTGTTACTTTTTTCAATAGGAGTGAACACGCCTCAAGAAGCTAAGGATTTAGTTTCTTTTTCTTTGATTAGATACATTATTACAATTGTTTGTGACATTCCGTTTCTTTCTATAGTATACTGTTCTTTCCCAGTGTAATCATTTGTTATACAAGCATTCACTTAATTTTTTTATTCATCCATTTTACCTAATTTTAAGACAACCATTATGGTGAATAAAAACGAATTATTATTACGAGTACGACGCAAGTACATTATGTTCACCAGTTACAAAAGGAATACATACCCTAGGATCACACACAGGAAATCCTGTGTGTGATACTGTTCTTTCCTAGTGTAATCATTTGTTATCAAGCATTCACTTAATTTTTTTATTAATCCATTTTACCTAATTTTAAGACAACCATTTTGGTGAATAAAAACCAATTATTATTACGAGTACGACGCAAGTACATTATGTTCACCAGTTACAAAAGGAATACATACCCTAGGATCACACACAGGAAATCCAAGATTGAGATTGGATAGATCTTCAGCAAAATAGGACGTGGCCACATCTACTTTGAGCAAATTAGGAAAAATTCACGGACCAATGTTGAATGTGCCGCAATTGGATACTTTCAAATAATAGTATAGAGACCTACTCACTTTTTCATAAATGTATGCTCACGGTATTTCTTGGTAGGAATAGCTTATTTATATATTTTCACCTCATTTCTATTGAAAGTAATATTGCTGTTTGAAAATACGTAACAAACATTCCTTATGTATTTCTAAGAGTGGCTAGGAATAGCTGACCTGTTGGTGTTACTTTTTTCAATAGGAGTGAACACGCCTCAGGAAGCTAAGGATTTAGTTTCCTTTTCTTTGATTAGATACATTATTACAATTGTTTGTGACATTCCGTTTCTTTCTATAGTATACTGTTCTTTCCTAGTGTAATCATTTGTTATACAAGCATTCACTTAATTTTTTTATTCATCCATTTTACCTAATTTTAAGACAACCATTATGGTGAATAAAAACGAATTATTATTACGAGTACGACGCAAGTACATTATGTTCACCAGTTACAAAAGGAATACATACCCTAGGATCACACACAGGAAATCCTGTGTGTGATACTGTTCTTTCCTAGTGTAATCATTTGTTATCAAGCATTCACTTAATTTTTTTATTAATCCATTTTACCTAATTTTAAGACAACCATTTTGGTGAATAAAAACCAATTATTATTACGAGTACGACGCAAGTACATTATGTTCACCAGTTACAAAAGGAATACATACCCTAGGATCACACACAGGAAATCCAAGATTGAGATTGGATAGATCTTCAGCAAAATAGGACGTGGCCACATCTACTTTGAGCAAATTAGGAAAAATTCACGGACCAATGTTGAATGTGCCGCAATTGGATACTTTCAAATAATAGTATAGAGACCTACTCACTTTTTCATAAATGTATGCTCACGGTATTTCTTGGTAGGAATAGCTTATTTATATATTTTCACCTCATTTCTATTGAAAGTAATATTGCTGTTTGAAAATACGTAACAAACATTCCTTATGTATTTCTAAGAGTGGCTAGGAATAGCTGACCTGTTGGTGTTACTTTTTTCAATAGGAGTGAACACGCCTCAGGAAGCTAAGGATTTAGTTTCTTTTTCTTTGATTAGATACATTATTACAATTGTTTGTGACATTCCGTTTCTTTCTATAGTATACTGTTCTTTCCTAGTGTAATCATTTGTTATACAAGCATTCACTTAATTTTTTTATTCATCCATTTTACCTAATTTTAAGACAACCATTATGGTGAATAAAAACGAATTATTATTACGAGTACGACGCAAGTACATTATGTTCACCAGTTACAAAAGGAATACATACCCTAGGATCACACACAGGAAATCCTGTGTGTGATACTGTTCTTTCCTAGTGTAATCATTTGTTATCAAGCATTCACTTAATTTTTTTATTAATCCATTTTACCTAATTTTAAGAAAACCATTTTGGTGAATAAAAACCAATTATTATTACGAGTACGACGCAAGTACATTATGTTCACCAGTTACAAAAGGAATACATACCCTAGGATCACACACAGGAAATCCAAGATTGAGATTGGATAGATCTTCAGCAAAATAGGACGTGGCCACATCTACTTTGAGCAAATTAGGAAAAATTTACGGACCAATGTTGAATGTGCCGCAATTGGATACTTTCAAATAATAGTATAGAGACCTACTCACTTTTCCATAAATGTATGCTCACGGTATCTCTTGGTAGGAATAGCTTATTTATATATTTTCATCTCATTTCTATTGAAAGTAATATTGCTGTTATGTAACAAACATTCCTACCGTATTTCTAAGAGTGGCTAGGAATAGTTGAGCTGGTGGTGTTACTTTTTTCAATAGGAGTGAACACGCCTCAAGAAGCTAAGGATTTAGTTTCCTTTTCTTTGATTAGAAACATTATTACAATTGTTTGTGACATTCCGTTTCTTTCTATAGTATACTGTTCTTTCCTAGTGTAATCATTTGTTATCAAGCATTCACTTAATTTTTTCATTAATCCATTTTACCTAATTATAAGAAAACCATTTTGGTGAATAAAAACCAATTATTATTACGAGTACGACACAAGTACATTATGTTCACCAGTTACAAAAGGAATACATACCCTAGGATCACACACAGGAAATCCAAGATTGAGACTGAGCTTCAGCAAAATAGGACGTGGCCACATCTACTTTGAGCAAATTAGGAAAAATTTACGGACCAATGTTGAATGTGCCGCAATTGGATACTTTCAAATAATAGCATAGAGACCTACTCACTTTTTCATAAATGTATGCTCACGGTATTTTTTTGTAGAAATAGCTTATTTATACAGGGTGTCCCTGGACTTCCTCTTTTCCTCTCGGGAATGTATAGATGGGGTCAAAATATCACCAGTACTTCATATAACTTTTTTTCCTAAAATCCTTTGTTACCAAGTAACGGGCCCTCGAAGTTACAAAATGAAAAATGTTTTTCTTTGATAACTTTTCATGTGAATATTCAAAATCATCCAAATTTTGGTAATTCACTAAACAAATGAATTCCTTCGATGAGCTTTCATGCAGGAGTCAGTTGTTTTGCTACAAAGTCAGGAACGGACTACCCCCGATGGTCCACACCCCAAAACTTTGAAATGTCAGATATTTTTCAATATTTTTCAACAAATTAAGGTTACTTGGACAATTTTATGAATAAAAGTACTCGTGTGGAAAGTCGATCGTAGCAACGAGTCTTGATAAAAATGTAGTTTCACTCGACGACATCAAACCCGCTCGTCCACCATTATTTGAAATGAATAATTATCAAAGCAGAAATAATAATGATAACGTTAATTCAACAACATTTATCCTGAGATGTCTACCATTATTCGAAAATATTAGTTTTTAAGGAAAATGGAAATGATAGGTAAAATGTTCATAACGAATTTTTATAATGCAAACACGTTTAACTAACGAAACTCAAGAGCCTCAAGAGCAAACAGAAATGAAAAATCCGCTACAGAAACTGCTCGATATGACCACCTTCTCTCTCTATACATTTTCTTAGTCTGCGAAGACACCCTCTCTGTACTTGAAATAGCATTCCAGGGTCGTTTCGTATGGCTTCACAATGTAATGTTATTCTATTCAATAATGCATCTCTTGTGTGAATAGGTGTAGCGTAAACAAGGCTTTTTAGATGCCCCCACAGAAAGAAATCCAATGGATTTAAATCCGTAGACTGCGATGGCCATGAATATGGCCCACCTCTACCAATCCATCTATTGTGGAAAATATGGTTCAGATGGTCACGCACAATCAAACTAAAATGAGGAGGAGCGCCATCATGCATAAACCACATATCTCTTCGGGTTTGCAATGGAACATGTTCCAAAAGTCCATTCAAATCGTTCTGAATGAACTCCAAATAACGTTCTCCATTCAATTGGTCCTGTAGAACGAATGGTCCTATAAGATGGTTTCCTATGATACCAGCCCAAACATTCACGTTGAATTTCCGTTGGTGTTTGGTTTGCAATATTCCATGGGGATTTTCTTCGGCCCATATATGGAGATTATGAGAGTTGATAACTCCATCTCTACTGAAACCTGCTTCATCAGTGAATAAAACTCGATTAATAAAAGTCATATCCTCTCTTTGCCTATCCATGAACCAATTGGCATATTCCAGTCGTGCTGGAAAATGTTGAGGTATCATGGCATGTACCTTCTGGATGTGAAATGGGTGGAGCAGTTGTTCCCTAATTATTCTATGAATAGTGGACTTGGATGTATGGAACTGTTCTGATAGATTTCTGATGCTCATTGAAGGATCATCAGCGACGGCTTCCAAAATATTTTCCTCCAATATAACGGTACGTACAGTCCTAGGAGCGCCCTCACCACCTCGTTTTGGCAAAACTGTACCTACAAAAATATCGAAATAAAACAACGTGCTCAAATTAATTATCAATTATTACATACCTGTCTCCCTCAAGCTGCGATCGACACGCTCGAATGTTTCTCTTGACGGTACCGTTCGATTGGGAAAATGCTCGGAATACAGACGACGAGCTTCTGCAGCATTACAAAATGCTCGTCCATAAAATACATGCATATCTGCATATTCATTGAATATAAACTGTTCGGCCATATCAAAAACATTCAAAATATCCTATAGAATATTGACAATACAATGATAGTCATATGACAACGCACCACTCAACAAAACAAAATCGCATTCCAGTTTCTCATTTTTTATCAAAACTTTCTAAAAGGTTTTTTTGTCAACATCTGTGAAAGAAATGGAACATAATTATTCCCTGGATATTTTTCACCTGATCATGTGCAGCCGTTTTTGTAGTTCATTCGTTTGCTTTTTATTAGTATAGTAAATATTTTTTCTGATGTGCGTTTTTTCAGCTAAATTTAGATTCGTGTTAAAGAATTTCTCCCATAAAATTATAATTATCAGTGAAACTCCTCAACAGTTTAGCTGTGAAGAAGAATTTGAAACATTCGAATGTTGAGTTTCATGAGATTCAGATAACTGATCAACACGAAACGTGATTATTCCACACGTATTATGTACATACAAAATATGGAATGAATTCGATATTTCATAGTAGAGTAGCTTGTTAGTTTAAAAACACCACGAATCTACAGAACTTGATATTTCTTTTGAAAAAATATCTGCTATCACAATTGTGACTTAAACTTCCATATAGGTACTGTACTTTTTGTTTACGACTTCATTTCAGCATACTTTGTATTATTCCTGTTATAAATGTTGTTGAATTAACGTTACCATTATTATTTCTGCTTTGATAATTATTCATTTCAAAAAATGGTGGACAGCGGGTTTGATGTCGTCGAGTAGAACTACATTTTTATCAAGACTCGTTGCTCCGATCGACTTTCCACACGAGTACTTTTATTCATAAAATTGTCCAAGTAACCTTATTTTGTTGAAAAATATTGAAAAATATCTGTCATTTCAAAGTTTTGGGGTGTGGACCATCGGGGGTAGTCCGTTCCTGACTTTGTAGCAAAACAACTGACTCCTGCATGAAAGCTCATCGACGGAATTCATTTGTTTAGTCAATTACCAAAATTTGGATGATTTTGAATATTCACTTGAAAAGTTATCAAAGAAAATCATTTTTCATTTTGTAACTTCGAGGGCCCGTAACTTGGTTACGAAGACTTTTAGGAAAAAAAGTTATATGAAGTACTGGTGATATTTTGACCCCATCTATACATTCCCGAGAGGAAAAGAGGAAGTCCAGGGACACCCTGTATATTTTCACCTCATTTCTATTGAAAGTAATATTGCTGTTTGAAAACACGTAACAAACATTCCTTATGTATTTCTAAGAGTGGCTAGGAATAGCTGAGCTGGTGGTGTTACTTGTTTCAATAGGAGTGAACACGCCTCAAAAAGCTAAGGATTTAGTTTCCTTTTCTTAGATTAGATACATCATTACAATTGTTTGTTAAAATCCGTTTCTTTCTATAGTATACTGTTCTTTCCTAGTGTAATCATTTGTTATACAAGCATTCACTTAATTTTTTCATTCATCCATTTTACCTAATTTTAAGACAACCATTTTGGTGAATAAAAACCAATTATTATTACGAGTACGACGCAAGTACATTATGTTCACCAGTTACAAAAGGAATACATACCCTAGGATCACACACAGGAAATCCAAGATTGAGATTGGATAGATCTTCAGCAAAATAGGACGTGGCCACATCTACTTTGAGCAAATTAGGAAAAATTTACGGACCAATGTTGAATGTGCCGCAATTGGATACTTTCAAATAATAGTATAGAGACCTACTCATTTTTTCATAAATGTATGCTCACGGTATTTCTTTGTAGGAATAGCTTATTTATATATTTTCATCTCATTTCTATTGAAAGTAATATTGCTGTTATATAACAAACATTCCTACCGTATTTCTAAGAGCGGCTAGGAATAGCTGACCTGTTGGTGTTACTTTTTTCAATAGGAGTGAACACGCCTCAGGAAGCTAAGGATTTAGTTTCTTTTTCTTTGATTAGATACATTATTACAATTGTTTGTGACATTCCGTTTCTTTCTGTAGTATACTGTTCTTTCCTAGTGTAATCATTTGTTATACAAGCATTCACTTAATTTTTTTATTCATTCATTTTACCTAATTTTAAGAAAACCATTTTGGTGAATAAAAACCAATTATTATCACGAGTACGACGCAAGTACATTATGTTCATCAGTTACAAAAGGAATACATACCCTAGGATCACACACAGGAAATCCTGTGTGTGATACTGTTCTTTCCTAGTGTAATCATTTGTTATCAAGCATTCACTTAATTTTTTCATTCATCCATTTTACCTAATTTCAAGAAAACCATTTTGATGAATAAAAACCAATTATACGAGTACGACGCAAGTACATTATGTTCACCAGTTACAAAAGGAATACATACCCTAGGATCACACACAGGAAATCCAAGATTGAGATTGGCCACATCTACTTTGAGCAAATTAATGTATCCTCACGGTATTTCTTTGTAGAAATAGCTTATTTATATATTTTCACCTCATTTCTATTGAAAGTAATATTGCTGTTTGAAAACACGTAACAAACATTCCTTATGTATTTCTAAGAGTGGCTAGGAATAGCTGAGCTGGTGGTATTACTTTTTTCAATAGGAGTGAACACGCCTCAAGAAGCTTAGGATTTAGTTTCCTTTTCTTTGATTAAATACATTATTACATTTGTTTGTGACATTCCGTTTCTTTCTATAGTATACTGTTCTTTCCCAGTGTAATCATTTGTTATACAAGCATTCACTTAATTTTTTCATTCATCCATTTTACCTAATTTTAAGACAACCATTTTGGTGAATAAAAACCAATTATTATTACGAGTACGACGCAAGTACATTATGTTCACCAGTTACAAAAGGAATACATACCCTAGGATCACACACAGGAAATCCAAGATTGAGATTGGATAGATCTTCAGCAGAATAGGACGTGGCCACATCTACTTTGAGCAAATTAGGAGAACCTACAAATGTGGAGAACCTACATTTTTATCTTTTTTTTCGCTCGTTTGATTATTGAAGATGAAATTACAATATCTTTCAACTTTGATAGTACGATTAATTCATTTGCGTGGGCCAGCTCAAAAAGAACTCGTTAAAAAAATGCGTTCAAAATTATATGTGGACTGAAATTCTTATAAATAAAGTATATTTCAATCGAGAATCACAACATATTGAGTCTCTATTGAGAAATTTTATCACATGTATGAATGGACTGACCCGTTACTTGATTAAAATTAATAACAGTATCCATGATAATAAATAAAACAATCTCCGTTAACAATTTTAATGAACCTAGAAGCGTTTCGCTACCTCCATCTATACAAATTCCAACTTATACAGGATCAACAACATCTTGTTTTTGTAAATTCTTCAACGAACTAGAAGCTGTCATCCAACAAATAGTTTTTCAGAACTTTTTTGAAACTGTATATTGTTTTCCATCTTTTTATATCATTTGGAATTGAATGAAATACTCTGGGAGCCATTTGAAATATTGGGTTTTCCAGGTAGTTTAATTGAAGCCAGTCATTACCAAGAGTTTCGTTTTTATTCGTATCAAAGTTAACATCTTACATCGAAGAGTATATGCACACTAATCAATCATCAGAATCGGGGTTATACAGAATTGGTTGCTCATCACTTATTATCTAATTGTTATATATTTGAACTCCAAACAGTTCAATGTACTGAAATGTTGCAGTAATACATAATTAGGTCGAGGTGAGTTTAATGAACCTGCAACGTTTCTATACGTAGAATTGTGGAAAAGACAATTGAATATAATACGAATTTGGTAAACTATTTGAAATGTAAAATATGTGACTTAAATCTTTATCACACCTCCCTTGGCAAAATAAAAAGAAAAGTTTTTTTCAAAAAAATTTTTCTTTTTCTTCTAATCACTAAAACTAAATCTAATTACAGTATCTAATCTAATTATACTATCACTCAGTTGTAATACGGTTTCACTCTGTTTTTATGCACTGTCACTTCTTCATTGTCCACTTTAATCACTATATTCGGTTGTTCGTCTCTTATCACTGAATAAGGACCCTTAAAAAGTTCTAGCATTTTATTAGTAACATTATTTTTCACTAAAATTAAATCTCCTACTCTAAACTCATTACTAGGATTACAGTACTCATCATATCTCTCTTTTCTATTTGTTTTACATTTTAACAAATTATTTTTTGCATCGGCACATGCTCGCTGAAGACGGTGTTTCAGTTCTAGAGGATAGTTATCAAAAGTATACAGAGGATCAATATTTTCACCAATGTTAGTGGGAAGTTTCGGTAAATGCCCAAAAACTAGCTCGTAAGGAGAATATTTTGTTTCTGTATGAACCGTTGTATTGTATGAAAAACACCAAAAAGGAAGCCAAGTGCTCCATGCAGACTTAAATTTAGATATCTGCATTCTTAGGTACGCGCCTAGATGTTTGTGTGAATTTTCTAAGGATCCTATTGTCTGTGGGTGATATGCACACGAATTGAGTTGTTTTATATCAAGTAATTTACACATTTCGGCGAATACTGAATTTATAAATTCGGTACCCTGGTCCGAAAGAATTTGTTTCGGAATTCCGTATCGTAAAACAAAATTATTAACGAATGATTTCGCTACGGTTACTGCTTCTTTATTTGGTAGTGCAAATGCCTCCACAAATTTTGACAAGTCGCATTGTAATGTCAAAATTTATTTATTGTTCTCAATGTCTTGTTCGATAGGTCCTACTAAATCTAAGGATATTTTCTCAAACGCGTATGATGCTGTTGTTGTTATATTCAGGGGTTCTATAAATGGTTTAGAGTGTTTGTACCTTTGGCAGTCATCGCAAATTTTTACAAATTTTTCTACGTCATTGTACAGTCCCTTCCAATTGTAATACCTTTTGATGTTGTTATACATTCTATTGATACCTGCGTGACCTCCTGTATGTAGAATGTGAAAATCATTTAAAATTAATTGTCTAGTTGCTGAATCGTTAATGATTTGGCAGTTGTTTACGAATGTAATTTTTGTTTTCGACTTCTTGAAGATTTTTGAAATATATTTAATTATATCTGCAGATAAATTGTTATTTTTATCGATTAATATTTCTGGAATATTTTCTTGTCCGGACAACTTTTGACAGTCTTTCAACATCTCTCGAAGATATAATGCTGAGCAAGAATCTGTCTTATTCAAATATATAATCTGCAAGCTTGCGTCATAAATTAAATAATCCTTCATGAACTTAAATTGTTTTTCTGACTTCCGTAGTGCATTGAATTGTTGTGAGCTCAATATTTTCAATTCAGTTACGTTATAAGGCTTTTTCAAAACTTCGACAATTCCGGGTGATCAGTCCTAGTTTCATCGTTTACACTCGGGTTATCCAGCAATCTCTTTGTTCGTGAACGTGTTATAACATTCACAGAGGCATCAATTTTTCTGGACATTTCTTTCAAGTTGTCAGATGGTATTTCTACTCGAGAAAGAGCGTCTGCAACGTTTGAATTGCCCTTAACGTACTGTACTACATAGTCATATTCATCTAAAACAAGTCGAAATTTCGTCAGTCTACTAGACGGTTGATTTGAGCCGTACAAAAATATAAGAGGCCTATGATCGGTCTGTATTACAAATTTTCTTCCATACAAATATGGTCTGTAATGTTTCACTGACCAAACTATAGCTAAAAGCTCTTGTTCAATAATGCTATAATTTCTTTCTGCTTTATTTAATGTTCTACTGGCATATGCAATTGGTTTATTGTCTCCGTTACAGAGTACTCCTGAAATTGCTATTTTTGAGGCATCAGTTTTCAGTATGAAAGTGTTTTCAGCTGAAAAATCTGGGTATTGTAAAACTGGAGGTGATGTTAATCTTGATTTCAAATTTTCAAATGCTTCTTGACTTTCATCAGTCCAGATAAATTTTTCACCTTTTCTAGAAAGTTTGTTCAGAGGTGATGTTATATGAGCAAAATTTGGAATAAACGACCTGTAATAATTAGCAAAAGCTACAAATCGTTTCGTTTCCTGTGCGTCTTTGGGTACTGGATATTGTTGTAATGCCAGAATTTTTGACGGGTCGGGAGATACTCCTGACGCTGAAATTTTATGACCTAAATAAATGATTTCTTTTCTGAAAAATTGACATTTACTTGGGTTAAGTTTTAAATTTCCCTTTCGCAACCTGTGTAAAACTTTCGTTAAATTTTTGTTGTGATCCATTAAACTATTTCCCAGAATAATAATATCGTCTAAGTAAACAAAACAACATTCAAAATTTAAACCTGTCATAGCCATAGTTAAAGCCCTTGAGAATACACTGGGACTTACTTTCGCACCCATTGGCAATCTGGTCATTTGATATTGCCCTGTATTCGTGGTGAAAGCTGTATACTCTCTAGAAGCTGGGTCGAGTTCAATTTGGTAATATCCTTGTGGATCAAAATTAAAATCAAGTAAAAGTTTTCTTAACCATAGGCCCTCACATACTGAGTTACTTAGAGCCACCAACTCAGCTTCTGTGGTAGAAAGTGTGACACAATTTTGCTTTCTAGTTGTCCAGCTTATTGTGTTTGAAAACAATTTAAATAGAAATCCACTAACAG